>NC_053140.1:48030425-48342292 GCF_016808335.1 Panicum virgatum | reverse complement strand
CTGATAGAATAGCAAGGGAGATGGAGGAGAGGGGCATTGTGAGTACACGCGAGCTGCGAGCGATGCTGAGTTACATCCGTGATGACGACGGTGATGAAAATTTGGATGTTGACGACAGAGGGAGGAGCACATGGTGAGAGTTTGCTACTGATCGACGGCGGTGGTGATGTGACGACAGATGAGAGATTGCTGAAAGCATGCAACTGCTAGTCTCAGCAACCGGACAACAATTGTCCTAAAGTTGGTCAGGATTCAGAAGTAGTAACAGGACAAAGTTGTGACAAAGGAACCGCGAGATGTTCATTATTCAGCGATGTAACTGCAAAGCTGGTATTCAATGATTCATTCATCATGGGTGCCCAGATGTCTAGATCAGTAGACCACCCTTAAAAACAGTGTACTGCAATCCCAACAGGATACAATATAACTCAACAAGCAGACATTTCGCCGTTGCTTTCAATATGTTATTCTCGCTAATCTTGCCTTCAAGAATACGTAGAGGCAAAAGGCAAGCTTATGTCTGAAGACAGTTTCCTATGCTGATTCTAACAGAAAAGGAGGAAAGCAACTGGAATTACTCCACTTATCGATTCCCCCCAAGTGCATCGTCGAATAATGCACATTGTCTATTCTTCAGGCTGATCAGATGGAAGCCAATGGAGGGTGCTGCCAGTAAACATAGGCACAATCTCCCCTGAACTGTGTTTATAGGTTGCTGGAACTTTCCAGGCACTCTTTCTCAAGACAATCTTGGATGTGTTCCTTGGTAGGCCATAAAAATCAGGGCCGTTGAAGCTTGTAAATGCTTCTAACTTATCTAGGGCACCAGCCTGAAATTGTGGAAATATGTCCCAAAAAAATAAAATCAGAAAGAATTTTCAACATCCACATGATTTGTTACACTTCGCAACTTCAGTGTCGTGAAACAGAAAGATAATTTCTTGAAATCTAGTAGTGATCAATGATCATATATTCTCTTTATTCTCTCAAAAGCAAAGATGATTGATAGGCAAAGAGTTCTAGAGATAGAGGTTACCTCTTCAAATACCTTCGCGTAAAGAGACAAGGCAACAGGAGCACTGTATATTCCTGCACATCCACAGGAACATTCTTTGTTCTGTTTATCATGGGGAGCGCTATCAGTACCAAGAAAGTACCGTCTACTCCCACTTGTTACAGCAGATACAATAGCTTGTCCTGGGCAGAAGGTTGAGAAACAGTTAATAAGGGTGCTGTTCAAAATTACATGACAGTTGATTGAAATATGGCCAATTGCCGAATCTAACCAGGCAACAGAAAAATGTAAGACAAGAACATTGTTATGGATCTAGTTATATATTGATGATGGAATATTTGGTCACATTTTGAACCAAAATGATTATCATCATGCATGTTTAAGAACTGGTTTTCATAATTGCTTAGGAAATGTTTAGTCATTTTGAACCAAAAGAAATATCATTGTACATTTGTAACAACTGGTAGTTTCTTATTGAAGGGTGTTTGCAACATACTATGAATCTCTCTTTTCAGTATTGGCAAGCAGTAATTGTGTGGCTGCAAGCCACCCTGAAATAAAGCGTTCCTATTGAGGAGGAGATGCTGGGGAGTCACTGTTGCCGCAACATGACCTGGGAACATCAAAGTGTTATAATCATAGAAAAGGGCAAACGTATAATGCCATTCTAGCAGTAGTGCAGCACCTTCTTCACATGATTCTATGAAGTTCACTGCATCCATAGTTGTGATATGTTCCATGACGATTTTCAGCTGTGGAAGCTTTTGTACAAGTGGTGCCAATATTCTATCAATAAAAACCTTCTCACGGTCAAAGGTGTCAACATGTTGATCTGTGACTTCACCATGAACCTGAAGAAAAAATCACAAATAACCATAGCTGTTTCATAAGACAGTACAGCAAAAGGCCAAAAAAAAGAAACAAATTACTAACTAGAACAACTGTTCAGCAGATTGTCAAGTAAAGGCTACCAACGTGGATCAAAACTCCAATCAAAAGGTCAATAGTGGATCAAGGATGCAATGTACCAAAGCTACTTACAAGCAAAGGCATTTCCTGCCTGACCATCTCCTCGAGGACAGGCAAGCATTTCCCAATATCAGTGACACCATCTTGGGAATTGGTAGTTGCTCCAGCAGGATACAGCTTCACAGCAAAGACTACACCACTCTTTCCTAAAACCACATAGCATGCAACATAAATATCACCATCCATACAATCCATGGATTAATAAATGCACACAACACTTGGTATTTTTAAGGACATTAGCCAAATTTGCTCAAATTTTGAACAGACGGTATGTGGCATTGCACAAATGTAGATATACACTGTCTGCCACAAAGGGACAGTGAAACCAACGTTAGCGCTGACTACTTTTAGGGGAAAAAATTACAAGTTAGAAGCACATGGATGCCAACACAAAACAACCAGACATCCATGACACGTGAAGTTCATCTACATGCCACAAGGTAAAGATACAGCTTTAGATCTAAAGATGAAAAAAAAACCTGAAGAACAGGTAACCGCAAGGAGAAAATTCATACTTGCGAGTTTGATCTCCTCCGGGCTAGTATTATCCGTGAGGTAAAGCGTCATGAGTGGCACGAAGCTACTCCCGGGCGGCAGCGCCCGCATGATCTGCTCCCTGTACTCCACCGCGCGCGCCGTCGTGGTCACCGGCGGCTTCAAGTTGGGCATGATGACAGCCCTCCCAAAATGCCTCGCGCTGCCACGGAGAACACAACCACGCGGCTACCACTCAGAGGCATTGCATCGAACACCCGGCGAGCGCCGCCGAGAACCAAGCCGCGGAGACGATCGGACGCACCTATGTGGCAGCACAGCCTCGAGGACGCCGCCTTCGCGAACGTGGAGGTGCCAGTCGTCGGGGCGCGTGATGACCATCTGCTGCTCCTGCTGCGGCGGCGTGGCTGCCATGGCGGTCGCCCTCACGTTCGGGCCCGGAGAAGCGCTGAAGCTGACGCGGCAAGCTGGAGGGGACAGCCGGAGGAAGGGGGCCGACGATGGCTTCGTGTGCGGGTGCGCGCAGACGGTGGTGGCGGTGGTGGTGATGGCGGCCTGCATTGGGTTCGCTCGCTTTATTCTAGTGGCCTCGCCGGTGGCGAGCTCGCGGTGCGGCCTTGCGGGAGGTGGAGTCCCCGGTTCCTTGGCACGTTGTCCTGCACTCCTGCTGGACAGCTGGAGTGCTGGATCCAACAGGGCACAAAGCGGGCATCGTTCCCATTGGGGCCTACCAAAAAACTTTACTAAGGGCGCGTTTAGTTCCCAAAAATTTTCACCCAAAAATTTTCACCTCCCCTTTAAACACATGTATGAAGCACTAAATGTAATTAAATAACAAAACTAATTACACAGTTTGGATGTACATGACGAGACGAATCTTTTAAGCCTAATTAGTGCATGATTAGCCATAAGTGCTACAGTAACCCACATGTGCTAATGACGCGGTCAAAGGCCTCAAAAGATTCGTCTCGTGGTTTCCAAGTGAGTTCTGAAATTAGTTTTTTAATTAGTATCCGAAAAGTCCTCCCGACATCCGGTCAAAGTGCTGATTTGGCATCCAAAAATTTTTGGATGGGGAACTAAACGCGCCCTAAAATGTACGGAGTACTCTTAGCGCGTTTAGTTCCCAAAAAATTTCGCGCGCTACAGTAACTTACAACATTTTACCACTAATTTAGAGTATTAAATGTGGATAACTGACAAAACTCATTTCATAACCCTGAGACGAATCTAATAAATCTGATTAGACAATGTTGTACTACAGTAACCAACCTCTAATGACATATTAATTAGCTTTAATATATTCGCCTCGTGATTTCCCGTCCATCCGTGTAATTAGTTTTATAATTAATCTATATTTAATACTCCTAATTAGTAGTCAAACGGTCTAAAAAAATTTTGCCCCAAAAATTTTTGTGAACTAGGCGAAAACAATTGTTTTCCTGATTAACTAAGACCACCTCGATCGGCCCTCGTGAAGCGAATTGCACCACGGGTAATTACTGGTAGTCAAGATCTAAGCCACGTGCACAGGGATGGTCAAAGCCTGAAAGGGTGAGCAAGGCATGATCCAGATTAGCGAATCTTTGATTTTTTTTCTAAGTACTAGATAGACCAACACGTCGAGTATACATTTTCCCCCGAACAAAGAGAGCAAACGGCGCGTTTTCAAATATACCCAACTACCTATGAATCTAAGGCATGTTTGCTAGAGTTTGGTTTCAAGAACTAGGCTTTTTAGAATTCAAAAGTTGCGATTATGCTCAAGGTATTTTGACTTGTATTTGTCTAACTTCATGTTATCCTAAAAGCTTAAATGTGGCAAGAATGTATCCAAAGAGCTGTTCAAATGTAATTAATGAAATTTCATTTACATTGTGCTTTCTAACCGTACAAAACGATGTTTTATTTCTATATTTCACAAAGTTGACATACAAACATCATCATACACGCCCATGCGCCCACGCATATACTAAGGGCATGTTCGAATACAAGTGCTAAACTTTAACACTCCAAATGAGAGTGCTAATGGGTGGGTTAAATTTTAACCAAAACTAAACTTTAGTTTAGCACTCAGTTTTCTCCTCTAAATAGACCCTTAGAGCAGAAACTTTTGTCGCGTGCACAACATTTGAACAACCTCACGATGGAGCGAGCGTGTATCTAAATATTGTGGGCATCAAAGATATATACGTAGTATGTAATCGTATGCACATATTTGGCCTTTTAATGGCATTTTCTGGTTGAATGGGCTGAATTGTCAAGCCGTGCGTGTAAAATGCCAAGATTCGTGGGGGGCATGAGTAGGCAAGTCATCACAGACACAGACAAAAGTCAAAAGTCTTATCGGTTCGTTTGTGCAGTCAAACACCAGCTCCCATCTTCCGGGCCGCCGAAATCAGTTCGTTTGGCGCTCCTCGCCCTCGTTACTGTCGTCGTGTTCTGGAGCCACCGAGCCATGACATGAGGCCACACTCGTTTGCCAAATCTCTTCTGGATTGCACAGCGGCGTACGATTGCGCGATCCGGCCCATCACGAGTCCGAAAACCGCGTGAAAGAGAAATCCAGGAAACAAACAGAAATGTCAAGAAAACACCTGCCGTGGATCATCGCGCGCGCTTTGGCTCATGGAGCCCGTTTAGTTACAAAAAATTTTCACCCAAAATTTTTTGCCTCACCTTTAGACACATACATGGAGCATTAAATGTAGTTAAAAAATAAAACTAATTGCACAGTTTAGATGTACACGACAAGACGAATCTTTTAAGTCTAATTAGTGCATGATTAGCCATAAGTGCTACAGTAACCCCATATGTGCTAATGATGCGGTCAAGGCCTCAAAAGATTTGTCTCGCGATTTCCAAGCGAGTTCTGAAATTAGTTTTTTAATTAGTGCCCGAAAATCGCTCCCAATATCTGGTCAAACATTTGATGTGACATTTGTACCAAAAATTTTGGTCTAACTAAACACCCCCATGTACCGTGGGCTCGCCCTACGCCGACGCCGAAGCCATCAGGCGACCGAACCCGGCCACCCACGTGCACGAGATCCACATGGAGGATCGATCGATCTCGGGCGCCATCGGATCCACGAGAAGCATAGCATCCAACCCGTCTCACGTCTCACCTCCCCACTGCCACACCTTCGCCGGGACCAAAAGAGACCAGCACTCCTCGTAGGGCACGGGGTTCCCCCAAAAGTCGTCGCTGATCCAGTAACCGACCCTAGAATAACCGTTGAATTAGCGACGAATCGTCGCCCCCGCCCCCGCCCCCGCTACGTGTCCGCATACCTCACGTAACCTTCTCCTTCGCTGCTCCTCGATCCCCTTTTATTACGAGTAATTCCCTTTTTTTTAATATACCGAGGGGAAGGAAAGATCCGTCGTGTCCCATCCTGTCACGTCAGGCCACAGCGCACGCACGAAAGCGAAGGTGACGGCGACGAGGGATCGGTGCTGCTGCTCGTGCTCGTGCGCCCCCCGGACCCGCCCTGCCCTGCACCGAAGCTGCTCGCTCGATTCGGCCACCGATAAAACCGTTCGGGTGGGCTCCGTCGCAACATTCTTCCTCCCCGCCTCCGCCCATTCCCTTCCCTTCCTTCCCGTCCCCGCGGCGCGAATCCCACTCCCGGGTTCCGGCGCCTTCTTCAGCGCCGCCGCCGCCGCCTCCGATCCGTCCCGTTCCTCCGCTGCTTTCGTCGCGGCCTCGCCTGCTCGGCGCGCTCCCTCCGCCCGCCCCACGTTGCCGCGCGCTGCCGCCCCCCCCACGTTCCTGCCTGCCCGCCTGCTCGGCGCGTGGGGTTCGGCTGCTTCTTCCGATCGATCGGGTAAGCGGCGGGGACGCCTCCCTCTCTCTGACTCTCTCGCGCTCGCTCTCGGGCTCCTGATTGGGAAGGGCCAAGTTTCGTTTCGATTCGGCTTGGGCACCGGTGGCGCAGCGCCGGGGTGGCGGCGTGGATTTCAATTCCGGTTCGGCGTCATGCTTTCCGCGGATTCACGTACCCCGCGCCCGCCCTGCCTTGCCTCCCCGCTCGCCCTTTCCTTGCCCTTCTTCCGTTCCTTCTTATTATGGTGGTTCCTGCACGCCTCTGTTTCCTCGTTTTGCGTAGCCGGCACGGTTCGTCGCCCTTTTCGATCCGACGATCCTTCCTCTGTTCCTTTCCTACCTCGCGGCTTTTTGACCAGTGGAAGCATTCCATCTATTCTCCTAGCTAATTAGTTTCCGGTGAACTTCGTATAAGAATTCTTCTACGTTTGTTTGGCGTCGTAGCGTATTGATTTCGGGTGCTTGATTTTGAATTGATTTCAGGAGGCGGAGCCGGTCCGTGGAATCTGGCCGGATCGCCCGCGGCATCCGGGCGATCGAGGTTCGAGAAGGGAGCGGCAGCAAATGTGGCGCCTGTTCAATGACCTGTGGGATGTGCTAGGATCCGGATTTTTCTCGTCCAGGTTTCTCTGATCCAGCCGTCTCGGCGACTCAGCCCTGTCCCTCTGCGCGCGCGCGTCGTCGTCAGGAAGGAACTCGGGATCGTCTGGTTTGGTGGCATCGGGATTTGGGGCAGGGGAGGAGATGGACGACGAGGATTACTCGTGGGTGCGGCGCACGCGGTTCTCCCACTCCGTCGTCCGCTCCAACTCCGGCAGGGAGCAGTTCGGCGCCTTCGTCGAGCAGTTCAACCGCGGCACCGCGCTCAAGCAGAAGGGTCCCGACTCGGGGTTCAAGCTCCATGGCCTCAACATGGAGCCAGGGACGAGGCCCGCCACATCCTCCCGTCCGAGGACGAGCCCGCTGAGCAGCCGGTCCGAGCCCACGAAGGACTCGTCTTCGGGCGCCGAGCCGACGCAACACGACAAGGCAGCCAGTGATCGCCCGTCGCGGCAAGCATCGGCGACGCAAGACGACGATGCCAAGGCCGCAAATGGGAAGAACGGAAGCACCAACCTGAGCGTGGCCGTCCCTTGCGGGCCCGCAGTTCAGAGCGCGGCTGACGAGCGCCCTGGAGGGCCCGAGTTCTCCTTCCACCCCGACGAGCAGAGCCTGAAGCTGCAGAGAACGTGCTCAAGCCCTGCTCCGTTCCCGAGGAAGAAAACGCCGGGCGATGACTCCCTGACGCGCAGCTCGTCGCTTAGCCTGCTTGGCGAGGTGACGATCCCGAAGCAGAGGGCGACGTCGCCCCTCCCATCTCGTCACGTTCCTGAAGTGTTTCAGGAGGCCAAATCAGCCAGCAAGAGGTTCTCCACTCCACCGCCCAGAAAATCCGCGTCTTCGCTAGACCTGAATGGGAATCCACCGTTGCCGGTGAGGGCGCCGGGCAAGCTGAAGCATAGGAAGGAGGGCCGTGCCAACGGAAGGGCCAAGGTTGCTGCACTGGAGGTGCTCGAGAAATGGTCCGTCGATCGCTCCCAGCTGCTCATTGGGCACAGGTTCTCGTCCGGAGCTCACAGTCGGTTGTTTCACGGAATCTACAAGGAGCAGCCTGTTGCCGTCAAGTTCATCAGACAGCCTGATGACGAGGAAGATGCAGAGCTGGCTGCTCAGCTTGAGAAGCAGTTCAACACGGAAGTTACCACTCTGTCACGACTCAATCATCCTAATGTCATTAAGGTAACTCACAACTTTCCAGTTTTTAAGAATTTCTTTTATGGTTAAAATATGATGCTGGCGTAATTCTGCATTGGCTCTGAATACAGCCTACAATGTCGTGGAAGTAGTAGGACAATTCTATTGTGTGCTTTGTGTTTTCTATAGCTATTTTACTCTCTGACAATTTAGATGCACTCGTGATTATATGGCCAGCTATTAAGACGTTTCAATTTTTTTATGTATATGGCGTTTCCTTTTTGTTGACAACTAGTACAGCATGCAGAATTGCATAGGCAGAGGTTAAACTTGCAATTAACCTTCATATTACATGTCTTATTTACTTGCATTTAATTAGCATAACCCTCTTTTCCAGTTGACCTGGAAGCTTCGGAATCCCGGAAGGACTCGCAACAGTAATTCAGTAGTAGTGTACAATTTGGTAGCTGCACTTTTAGGGTTGCCTTCCATAGCTCCATGTGATCCTACTATTACATGCATAATATATGGGCACATGTCTTCCTGCTGTCCAATGGGTAGTGGAGATTGTTTGACTTGCAAGCACACTAAAATTCAGAAAATGAAAGCCCATCCTTTATCATGGTAGTTGCAAAAAAGTGTGATCTTTCTTCTGTCTTTTTTTTTTTGAAAAAGGTGATCTTTCTTCTGTGAGTCTCCTTCTCAACTAATCCACATTTTGTTTATGTAGCTGGTTGGAGCATGCAGCAGTCCACCAGTATTCTGCGTCATCACTGAATTCCTTTCTGGTGGTTCTTTGAGAGCGTTTTTGCACAAGCAAGATCACAAAGCTCTTCCACTAGACAAGATTATCTCAATTAGCTTGGATATTGCACGCGGCATGGCATACATTCACTCGCAGGGAGTTGTCCATCGTGATGTGAAACCAGAGAACATCATATTCGACGAAGAATTTTGCGCAAAGATTGTTGATTTTGGAATTGCTTGTGAACAAGAGTACTGTGACCCTCTGGCAAACGACACCGGGACATTCAGATGGATGGCTCCAGAGATGATGAAGCGTAAAGCCTATGGTCGAAAAGTTGATGTCTACAGCTTTGGCCTTATCTTATGGGAAATGTTTTCTGGCTCAGTACCTTACGAAGAGCTGAATCCTTTTCAAGCAGCTTTTGCTGTTTTTGACAAGGTACTAACCTGATCCCCATTTCCTTCCTTGCATGGTAATATAGTATTCATTGGCTTGATATTATCTCTTGTTCTAAATTAAGAGGTTGAATTGCACAAGAAACAATATGTCAAGACATTTTAATAACTGCAGTGTATAGTGAAGTTTCAGTAATACATACACTTCTTCAGTAGTGTTTCTTTTCGTAAAACAAAAAAAAATGATGACCATAATTTTCCAATTTTCAGAATGTGAGGCCGGCCATTCCTACTAACTGCCCAGCGCCAGTACGACTTCTAATTGAGCAGTGTTGGACCTCGCATCCGGAGAAGAGGCCTGATTTCAGCCAAATAGTTCAAATACTGGAGAAGTTTAAGACGGTCCTTGAAAGAGATGGTACACTCGACAATATGCCAAGCTCGATCTGCCAGGAGACTCATGATCACAAGAACTGGCTTGCTAATTGGGCCCAAAAGCTCAAGCATAGCCAACCTGATTTCTCTGGGCCGCCTCCTCCAAAACTGTTGTAACTACATTCAGCAGCTTTTCCCTTCCGAACTTGCTAATCCGATAGGCCACAGAATGTACTTGCAGTTCTTTTTATGTCGGGTAGATACCAAAAAAGAAAATCATTTGTTTGCCTTCACGGTTTTATAGCACGATTAGCTCTCGCTTTTTACTTGACCATGGCAGCGTTCTTTATCATCAATACACAAAATGTACATATGCAGTTAACTGAAATTGCCCTTCGAGTTCGAGGGGCTTACAATGTTAGGCATGGTTACATCAAGAGCTCATTCTGATTTCTGGGAACACGCATATTTACTTATTACACCCTTTTCTCACCTTGAAACATTTCATTTCTGGTTTGGATTTATCAATATGTGCTTGTGCTGTAGCAGCCTTATCACCTTCAGGACAGTATTTGAGCAATGCGTGCCATGCTACTGACTGGAAATGGAGCATGGCTGATAGCTCTTTGTAGGTGGATAGCCTTTACTGAAGTGTGCGAAAACAAACTATGCGTGCTTTTTTAGACGTATACAGCCATACAGGTAGGTGCTGTAGCCTACTGTTTCAGCTCCCTTGTGCCATCTTACAAAATTTCAAACTCTGCATCCTGTCATCTTAGGGCGCGTTTAGTTCCTTCCCCAAAAAATTTTGGATGTCACGTCAGCACTTTGACCAGATGTTGGGAGGGTTTTTCGGACACTAATTAAAAAACTAATTTCAGAACTCACTTGGAAACCACGAGATGAATCTTTTGAGGCCTTTGACCGCATCATTAGCACATGTGGGTTACTGTAGCACTTATGGCTAATCATGCCCTAATTAGGCTCAAAAGATTCGTCTCGTCGTGTACATCCAAACTGTGTAATTAGTTTTGTTATTTAATTACATTTAGTGCTTCATACATGTGTTCAAAGGGGAGGTGAAAATTTTTGGGTGAAAATTTTCGGGAACTAAACGGGGCCTTATTCGTTTCCGGGCGTGATTTTGTCGCCAGATACAGATATGATTAGCTTGCTCACTAGTAGAAGCGAATGTTTTTTTTTTCTTTTTGAAAAACTAGTAGAAGGGAATGTTTATTCAGCGCTTCAGATCTCTGGGGCTCCAGTTGGCTATATTTATCAGTGCAAGTGAAGCTCAGTTTTATTCCCTTGCAACAAGAATAATTCCTCAGTGACATATTCAGAAAATTCAGAACTTGCGTTTTCTCTACAGTGACGGGTATCGAATGATACTATGTCACAAGCTTATACTAAATCGGCTCGATTGGCTACCAATTCAACATTCTGAAGTTCTGGATCCTGACAAAAAACCTAAAGTCCGGGGTACACTACAACTGTAATGAACATGGAGCTCCGCGGTAACAATCCTCGCTGTACGCACGTCACGCTGTCATCACACAACCTCCACCGCCGTCCGGCTGAAGTCGAAGGTCAGCATGGACGCCCTGAACTTGGTCGGCTTCTCCGGCGAGCCAACCGTCACCGGGGGAACCACCGGCGGCGGCGCCGCCGCCGTGCGCTCGGGCGTGCCGAGCCACTTGGCCTGCATGTACTTGTGCTTCCTCCAGGGCCCCATGTGCATGTTGTTCTCCTTCATGCACTGCTTGGCCGCGGCGCACATGGCCTTGACCACGGCGCGCAGCCGGTCGGCCCGGCCGACGAACACCTCGGGCAGCGCGGCCACCAGCGCCCGGTACTCCGCGCCGGCGCGCGCCACCTCGAACTCGGCGCGGAAGCTGAGCTCCACCACCACGCGCACCGCCTTGCCGCTCCTCGTCTGCACCACCACGTCCACGTACCTGTGCTCGCCTGCAAGCGGATCGGGAGACACGTCAGCAGCATGCTAACGGACGACGGGCCAAACTTGTGACGCGGAACGAGCTGCCCGGCGTCGAATATCTGGCTGGGAGTTTTGGGGTGTTCTGTGCAAACGTGCTGGAATCTCTTTGGCCCGAAAGGGTTTGATGTGGACGCGGCAAGTGGGAGCCATGGCCGCTGAACTGTGAGCGAAAGAGACGCGTTCCAGACGTCTGCCTGGCCGTTCGGTAGTAGCCTAGCTAGTATGGAGTATCGCTTGGGAAGAAGAAGAAGGACAGTAGTAGGTCCATGTGAACCATGTGAGTTTACAGAGTAGGCCGTGTGGTCTACTGCAGGTAGGCGCTACTGGCAGAACGCTTCTACGGTTCATCTCTCCAACAAAAAAAAAATCCATACGCGTGACGTGACCAGGAGCTAAACACAACAAATCAGTCGTCGAGCCACTTGCAGCATGTACGTGAACAAGGTCTGGTGACATAGATAGAATCTTCCCTTCACTAAAACGCCCCTAATTTGTATGTTCCTCTCTCTCCTGGTTTTGGTGATCGACTGATCGTCGTGGGTTTCAGCGGAAAAAAAAAATCTGTGACGACTGACGAGAGGCACGGTAGAAAAAAAAATCGGTAGCCGCGGGTTACCTGAAGGGATGTCCGGCGAGCGCGTCCACTTGGACGTGCAGAGCGCGCTGTTGTACCCGGCGTCGCGCAGCCGCTCGGCGACGCGCCGGAGCATGCAGCGCCGGCAGTCCCCGGCGGCCGCGGGGCGGCCCGTGAAGGAGCAGGAGCAGGAGCAGGCCGCACCGCCCGCCGCGGCGCGCATGCTCTCGACGGCCGCCTCCGTGTCCGCGCGGATCCTGCTCTCGGCCGAGCTGCTCTTGGCCAGGGCCTCCTGTATCACCCACATTCGCATCGCTCAGTACCCCAAAAGATACTACCCGGCGCAACAAAAAGATCAATCCAAACGCCATGAATTCATTAATTGTGCGGTCGTGGCAGCGGTGCTGCCAACGAGCTGCAAATTCATCTTCAATTCGCCTTGCTCTAACCAGAAAAAAAAACAAAAGAACATCTGCTCGATCTTGACGATCGCCATGCGAGACAGATTGCCAAATCGAATGGAGGGAGGAGAGGGCTCACATGCAGCTGGGCGCGTTGGGCCTGCCAGAAGGCCTTGCTCTCGGCGGCGTCGCCGGCGCCGGAGCCCTCGTCGTCGTCGTCGTCCTCCGGCCGCCGCTCCCTCTCGAAGTCCTCGAAGAAGCCCAGCACCATGTTGGACAAGCTCATCTCGCCGTCCATCGCCTCCTCCATCACCATGGCGTGTTTGTTTGTGTTGTGGTTCGGTTTCTTCTGTTCTGTGGCTGCCCAACTGACACAGGCTCTGCTTTGCTTTTTGTGCGCAAGGGTGCTCTCCGGCTTGGTCGACCCGGGGAGGAGGAGCTCGTCAAATATAGCTGGGAGCGTTGGGGACGTGGCGAACGGGCAGTGGTTGGCTGCTTCTGGGCACAGAAGACTGGGCCCACAGGGGGTGTGGATGAGGCGATTGGGGCGGGCAAGTGGGGCCTGGCTGTTTGCTGGGCCACGGGAACAGCACGGATCCACGTCAGGCACCTAGCCGGATTCTATCCGCTCGACATGGAACCCCCGTACCGTTTGTGAAAGCTCGACAATGGTACCGCGGGATCAGAAAAAATCGAGCCAGAGTAAGGGTTGTTCTACACTTCTTCTGCGGCAGACCATGATGTCATGAGTATTTTTTCTTTACAAATGTTCGCGACTCTACACATAGTTGGGTCACCATGGAAAGGAAAAAAAGACCTCGTGATATAAAAAAGATAGTGCTACGGTTTGGGGGTCTAACTTGGGCGTGTGGGAGAGCATATAGTGTAGCGAAAGCCAAGCATCACCCACTCCTCCTTACTCTAGTCGTATGTATAAGCATATTCGCAAAGCACATTCTAACATTCTAAGACTCGTGATACGGTGATAGTTCTGCTTGCTTGATTTCTCCCTCATCAAGCTCTTCTGTCACTCCCCAATCACTCCGCTTGAATGACACAAACCGATTCCTCTCATTCCCTTTTGTCCAAAAATTCAATCAAAATACCCTGTTAAAAAAAGTGTTATATATCAATCAGAAAAACACCACAAGAGATGGATCTAAATAAATGTCCAATTTTTTATCACTCTTTTATGTTTGCAGCTCTCGCTATTTCATATTGTGGTGACTTCTGGAAGAAATACCCTTGCCCTTGTCATCACATACCGAAAGGTGGAGGTGAGTTCTAAACCCCAAGATAGAGTCCAAAAGGCTCATCAATGAGGAAAGCTGCGTTTACAGTGACATGTGCATTGAGAGAATGGAGTAACAACAAGGACGAAAAAGGCAAGACCGTATGGGTGGTGACGGATTGCCCGACAGTGAAGAGAACTTGCGCATTTGCTGGGGGTTGGGCGCGGTTGGCCTGACGGCCCGGACTGTTCGCCTGCTGGGCAAGAGAAAGGGCACGGCGCGCGCGCACACACACACAACGTATGCTTCAGAATCCCGGCGGCAGGCGATCCCGCAATTACCTCTCCTGGCCTCGTCCCCTGCGCCCGGGGACTCCAATGATTCCACGGCGGCGGGTCCCCGCCTCCGCGCTGTCCTCACTGACCCGGTTGGGCCGACGCGCTGCGGATCACCCGCGCGGTGATGCCTGTGCCGCCGCCGCCGCGGGAGGGCCGGAAGTTTCCGCCGCGGCGCGGTCAGCGCACCTCCCTCGGCTGGCGCTCACTCGCGCGGCGCGGATATGCCCCCGCACCCGCATATCCCTCGCGGCGCCTCCGCGGCCGCAGGAGCGAGAGCGCCCGCTACGGAGATCCGCATCGCGGCAGCGCTGTGACACCGACGCATCGGGCGGGCACTTTGGCTTGCTGCTCAGTGCTCATGTGCTCTCCTAGCACACAGGGGACAGGGCACACGCATGTGGAGGTAGTGACAGCGCCATCACCTGAGATTAGGCATCTGAACAGCAGAGGTGTTATGCCAACGTGCGCGTGCGATCCGAGCCTCCAGATGAACACGTGAAGTTTGCATCGCTCCATCATATGCTGGTGTGGGCACGACTCCATCGCACAATTTATTTTGAGATCATGGATGCATCAAAAGTTGAGGAAGTAGATTTGAACGGGTCCGCTTGACCTGCTAGTCCTGCATTATTGGGTAGCAGGGAGATGTACGCATAGTAACCGGTGTCAATTCTGCAGCTGTGCAGGTCGATTTCGCTCGCTGCCTGGTCGATGTGGACAGCAATAATTCATCTCCTCGTCCTCCAGGCCACCCGAATTGCCGCATCGCTTATCGCAATCGCTCTCGTGAGAAACGCACCCGTACGCGCCCAGCGATCAGCTTAGCAATCAGGAGGAGTATACTACACCACAAACGTCGTCGCGGCCAAGAATTTAGACGGGAAAGCGCCACGCGCGTACCATGTTAATCTCAGCTGTCAAGAGAGTCATCAGCCATCACTAACCTTCATTGGTAGTACTAGTCGTACACATTTGTGGCTGCCTCCTGCGGGCTAACCGCCTGACGATCGATCGAGATGGGCCCTTTCTGGCAGACACATCTTAATTTCTCACGCCTGAAGAATCTGACAGGCACATGCCGAACATCAACTGCTGATGTCGTGTGATGCACAGTTCCACGAAGGAGGTTCTTGGTCCGATCTGTGCCTCCAGAGAACGGAGAGGAGGCCCGTGGTTTCTCTCTTCCGTTCGGCGTGCTATGGGCGATCGAGGATGCACGGTTTCAACCGCATAATGATCCATTAATCTGTCCCATACTATACTTCTCCATCTGCGGAGAATCGGACCATTCGAATTAGAAACTAGACAATGATTAATGGCATGGCCAGTACATGCTGTGCCAGGTATAGTCAGACTAGGATAAAGCTCACGATGATGAGCGACAAAACAAAAGCGCCAGCTCCGCGACAAAGATGAGTTAGTATATATAAATGCTCCGACAAACCATTCTTCCCCCCGCCGCAAGGGTATCTTCTAAAGCTCCAGAAATACGGAGTACGATCAGAAACTGTGGTTCTATTCAATGCAAGAATGGGTGTGTTTAGTTCGCGAAAAGTTTGCGAAAAAGCTACTGCAGCACGTTTCGGTTTTATTTGACAACTATCGTTCAACTATAAAGTAATTAGTCTCAAAAGATTCGTCTCGTCATTTACAACTAAATTGTATAATTAGTTATATTTTTAACTACATTTAATACTCCATGCATGTATCGTAAAATTTGATGTGATGTGCGTCAGTAAAAAAATTTGAAAACTTTTCACGGAACTAAACACAACCAATCATGAAAGAGGCGGAAGATGGGACACGGCGACGCAAGCGAGTTAATTTCGTGTCCGAAACCGCGACAGCCAATGGGAATCGGAGTAGTAGGGCCGGCGGTGTGGCTTCGGATAGCAACGCTGACACACCAGTAGGCTTGGGCGCACCTTCCCTGTTCCTTCAGATGAGCTCGTCCGATGCCTCGACGATCCGCCGCTACCAAACGCGCTCCGCGGCTGATGATGATGAAACTGGTAGAGCGACGGGCACCGGGCTTAAAGAATTCGGGCTGAGTCGGACGATGGGGAGGATTGATTCGACGAGGCCTGTCGGCTAACGACCCAGCTCTGTACTACTCGAGGAAGGGAGGATCTTGTATGTTAATCCCGGTTTGCTTTTGGATATACTCCATGAGCTCTGCACAAATCATCATGGCATGTCCCTTTCCCTGGCAGTGGTAGCCAAACTTCAGTGATTGATGGAGGCAGTGAAAAGTTAACTCCTGATTAACGTGGCATTATTACGGCGCGAGAGAAACAGCGAACGTGTTATTACAAGCCAAATCAACGTTTGCGATGAGTTTTTTTTAACAATACTTTAAATTTGATTAGGTTGGGAAAAAAGTTACATATATGTATTGGAGGTGCACTTTTAACTTTTGTGTGAGGAGACTTTTGAATCAGTCATCTGAGGATAAGTACTAAAAGCCTCTTGGCATCCCTTGACGCTCCTGTGTCCTCGTAATGCTGATGAAAGGCGAAATGGAGTCTAGTATGTTACAAGGTAAAATATCAGACGAAAATCAATCTTTTCATGTAAATTGTGCAAACTTCAATCTAGTCCACCGGATTAACATCCAAAAGGCATAGATGATTGAATAATTGTCCCTGATACCACATTGATTTTAGTAATTTCTTGCTATCGCACGTTGCTAGATTAAAAGCTACTCTGTTGCTTATCGGTCTTCTTAGAAGCAAGATGCCGGCAGCGGGGCAAATCTTAGGAGTCACACGTATAACTAGCAATCAAATCATCACATAAGGTGGAAAAACTTTTTTTGTTACTGGAACAATTGTATTCCGCAACAAAAAAAATTCTAAAAACAAAAAAAATTTGTTCCAAAAATAAAATACGTGTGGGTCTGTTGGGTCGGTTTTAGACAAAAATATACGAGTAAAATCCTAAAGGGGTAGCCTGCTATGACAGGTCACTCGGCGTCAGACCCGATCAGCAGTTCAGCACCCGGCAGCGGCAGAAGTCGTCGAATAGAGTGGAGCCATGGAGCTCCCACAGCCCACAGGGTCCCTTTTCAAAAAAAAAAAACAGCCCACAGGGTCCATAAAGTGGGAAATTGCAGCCTACTGAGTTCGTATCCAGGCCCACCCAGGACCAATGGCCCACCAGAACACTGGTTCGTGGTATTCCAGAATGGACGCTTCAGGGCTGGATTTGCATTGATGATCACCTAAAGAGTTAAGACGACATAAATGTGTTATTACTGTGTGTGTAGACTCAAGTGATCTTTTTTTAAAGAAAAGACTCAAGTGATCTAGTAACTGTAGTACGTATCAATGCTTGAATATTTTTATTTTAAAACATTCTATTGAAAATACAATAAGGAGAAAGGAAAAAAATGTTCCATAAAAAATAAAAGATAGCCGCAGACCCCTATAAATGTGTTTATAGGGTTTATTGTATACTCGTACGTATAAGCATCTATCTAAGTATGTACTCCCCCAGTTCCAAATTATAAGACATTCCAACAATCTTGGAGAGTCAAAGTTTTTTATTTTTTATATTTGACCAAATTTATATAATAGATTAATAACATTTATTATACAAACTAAGTACCATTAGATTCTTTATTAATTATATTTTTATAGTACATCAATTTGATATCATAAATCTTTATATTTCTCTCTATAATTTTGGTCAAACTTGAGATTGCTTTGATTCTTCAGGATTCTTGTGATTTCTTATAATTTGAAACAGAGGGAGTATTGTGTTTCAAAGGGAAAAAATAAATTATCGCGAGAAACTGAGGATAGGACGTATAATGCTGCATGGAGATATGTTTTTTTTGGGACGATAGATCTTCATTCATTAAGAAGCGGAAGAGTTACAATCATACTCTAGCAAATGCTGGATGCTAGGCGGGGCATTAGAGTACCACTCCACCGTCCCAGGATCTCCTAACATTTGTTTGGCCAGTTCATGGGCAACTCTATTACAGACTCGACTTTTATGGCTAAGCTCAAAATCAGAAAACTGCAAACTTAGCTGCATGGAGATATGTTAATCGTTGCCAGCGAGGCAGCGATCTCACACACCATCTTGAAAAATCTAGTGTGCACTACCCGTGCAAAATAAAAGCAAAATAGATTTGAGGTGCGAATGGTGACAGTGACAGGGCTCCTCGCGGTTAGGCTCAGAAACCTATACAGTACAAATTACTACCAACCTCCGTTTCAAAATATTTGTCATTTCTTGTTTATCGTGTCAACTTTGACTAAATGTTTTTTTTTCTAAAAAGGTTTTATAAATACTTAAAAATATATAATAATAATAATAAAATCTATTTCATGACAAATCTAGTGATATATAAACATTAAATAGTGATAAACATTCTACAGGAAAAAAACGATTGGTCAAAGTTGATATGGAAAACGAAGAGTGACAAATATTTTGAAAGGTAGCATTTTAGTTGTTCTAGACCAAGTACTAATTTATTGTGTCACCAGCAAAGATTCTGCTTCAATCGGTGCAGAGACTTCGAGTTAACCCACGCACTCTTCTGATCGCTTTGCCTATCCCTCGATGCTTGCCCTGTTGGCCATCGTCCTCACCAGCTGCCGCCACCAATCGCGGCGTCCGCCGTGCGCTCGCCGCCGCATCCACGGTCCACGCTCGGCAGGCGCGCGCGGCGCGCCCTCGTGCCGTGCCGCCCTCCCCCATGGGCCATGGCATGGAGCGACCACAAACTGCCGCTCCCCGCGCACGGACGGATCGCGTCGACGCGGCAGCCGTCCCGCCATCGCCGCGCCACGCCCCATGTGCCGATGTGCGCGCCGCGCGTGAGGGGCGGCGCCGGGAACGCCTCGGCTCGCGCGGCACGGCACATTCCCTTCCTTTCTTTTTCTCCTTCGCCTTAGCAGAAAGAAGAAAAACGAGCGGGCCGCTTGCTGACCCTTGACGGCCCATTTCGCTCACCGGCCGGCTCTTCTTCTTCTCTCTGCGGGAAAAAAAAAACGCTCGAAGAATTCAGTCAGACACGCAGTGGCCGGTCGCGCCCCCGCACAGTGTTTGGCAGCGGCCGGTGGGCGGTGGTGGGGGCGGTCGACCATCAATCTCGGCCGACTCACGGGGCTGTCGGCGGGGGGACAGGCGCTAGTCGCGGACGCGTTCCGCGAGCGGCTCCTGTGATTCCGGGGAGCGCCGAGCCCGGGTCCGGCCGAGACATCAGATCCTTTTTTTTTAATGGGAGACATCAGATCCTGGTAGTGCAATGGAAGCTATAGCCTTTTCCCAGTCGCCAATTTGCCCCGCTCCCGTCCTGATGCTTTGACGGTGCTTGCCTTTTCTCTTCTGATTGGAAACCGGGAGGTTGGCCACCTGGCCCGCTGGCCGTCTCACGTCCAATCTCCGATTAGCCCTAACCCTGCAGCCATGACCTGACCCGATCGAGCTCTGATCACGAGTACGGAGTACCACTTCTAGTCGTGCAGTTGAGTCGATCTCAAGGAACGAACCCACGAACAGGAGGCAGATCGGGCTTCGATTCCCGGTCGCTTCGGAAAGCTAGGACTAGGAGGCGAGCACAAGCTGCAAGCTCAAGCAAGCAGGCCGTTCTCTTTTCAGCAAGCAACCCCCGAGGTTAAACCGTAACGTAAAACCTAGGGGTGCAAGTTAGTATCTTTTAGATGCACCTTCAACCATCTTTAATTTAAATATTATACTAATTTTTCAAAATATAATACCATTTTAGAGAAATAGTATAAATTTTGAATAAAAAAGATCGGATGTGTACCTAAGGGTTACGTCCTTGCACCCCCTAGTAAAACTTGGCGCATGTGACCGCACATTGGAATCATTGTTCGAGAGAAAAAAAATACAGTACAGCATGGGAACCCTGGCGCGGGGCTTGTATTCTACACACAGCCTGCTTCATCAACAATTTTTCAAAAGGAAAAAAAGCCTGAGTTCATCACCATCTAGAAAAGAATCTCATGCCGAGAAAATAATCTCACATGCATGAAGTGCTAAATGAAGTCTATTTGCAAAAATTTTTTAGGGATGAGTATAACTTTTCGTGACGAATCTAATGACAATAATTAATTGATAATTGACTATATTGATGCTACAGTAACCATTCTTTAATCACGTGGTTAAAGATCTCATTAGATTCTTCAGCGTTCCTAACGTAGAAATTCTGAAGTTGGTTTGTAAACTGAATTTATTTAACATTATAATTAACGATCAAAGTTTCTTAGTACTCCATAGGGCTGATAACGACCAAGAAAAATACAGTGCCTGCTTGGCTTTAAATGAGTTTGTTATCCTTGTGCATCGTGCGCCGCGCTGCGTGTGTAATTTACTGCGTGCTCGCACCACCGGCGAGATCGAGACGGGCTCCGCTCACTGTTGCACGTGGTAATCTACTGTTTCGCTTCGTCAAAAAATAAAGATAATAATATACTGTTATCCTTGAGAAAACATGCACTCGGAGTTGTTTGGTGGTGAAAAACAGCGCAGTAAATGCGTTGCCCGGAATAGTAAACAGGGGATGGCGAAATCTCCGCAAACAAACGAGGACATGCAACGACCTCCTTCCTCCACCTCCGCCCCAGGGGACCAGGCGCCCATTCTCTGAAGGTCATAAACGTCAAGGAACTGTCTGCGTCATAGGGTGCCCAAGTTTTTTGCCCACTGGAGTTTAGGCTTTGGAGACAGAGATTTGGCCATCTCACTGGTCACTAAGAGCCAGGGCCTGCTTAGTTGGCCTAAGAGCCATTTGGCTTAGAGTTTTTAATGTTCATGGAATCTAAGGCTGTGTTTAGTTCCATGAAGGTGTAAACGCAAATTTTTTTTCAAAAAAATCTTCTCAATTTGAAGTACTAAATGAAGTCTATTTACAAAACTTTTTGCACAGATGGGTTGTAAATCGCGAGACGAATCTAATGATGCTAATTAATCCATAATTAATTAATAATTAACGGGTGGTTACTGTAGCATCATTGTTGCAAATCATAGATTAAGTAGGCTCATTAGATTCGTCTCGCGATTTACAACCCATTCATGCAAAACGTTTTGTAAATAGAGTTCATTTAGTACTTCAAATTAGCAAAATTCCTTCACAAAATTTTGTGTTTTTTTGTTTTCATATTTACGGGGTGGGAACTAAACAGGACCTAAGTGGAGGAATGCAATGCAATTACGGGCGGCATGGTTTCTCAGTCTGGCTTTTGTTTAAGCCGATTCATTTTGTCACGGAGTTGGACGGACGGTGGCAGGGCGAGCAGGAGAGATCTAGGGGGGGGGGGGGGGGGGGGGGGGGCAAGGACCATTTTTTCTGGCGCTGCGTGTGCTGGTTAAGGCAGGGGCGACTGGTACCTAGAGTAACATGTGGAGGGGTTCTGTGTCCTTTACCGGCCCATTGGGGGCGGTGTGCCTGAGATCTGAAGGAATCATGTGAACTGTGAGCTTGTGACCCCATGGCGTGGCAACTATTCTCTGCTCCACTCGTTCCTTCCTCTTCGTATGAGTACAATTCAGAGCTTTGCATGCATAGATCAACTATGCTTACCTTTCTTCAAAAAAAAAAAACTATGCTTACGTATACTAGCAATTGTGTTTGGTAAAACCACATATAATTTCGCTAGACTACAACAAACCTACAGCACATGCAGATTTAGTTTTTTCCTTTTTAAAAAAAGAACATCCTTTTCACTAACCCCGGCGCGTCAATCATGCAGGACTTGAGGAGGATAAAGATTAAAGAGGTTGCGCGTTGAAGATTTATCAACGCTATGTCATCCCACATGCGGTGCGGAAGCCATACATTAAGAGCAATCAATGGCCCCGGCAAATCATGCCATTACATCCAAAGGTTATTCGTATCGTGTCCATAAAAAGAGGCATTCCCTCGAAGTCGAGGCCCATGGGCCATGGCTGGCCGTGGCCGCCGACGCTTCCGGAGGCTAAAAGCGCAATTTTAACTTCGTGGAGGTGCCAGAAGCAAAATCACCTCCCGGTCATCAGCGGCACGCCACCACCGCCGACGCCGCGCCGAGCAGCCCACCCCGAGCGAGCTACCCACTTGTCCGCGGCCACTAGCCCCTTCCCTCCTACTTCACAGTCTCCATTCCCCCACTCGTCTCCTCCCACTCCCACTCCACTGCCCTCAGCAGCCTCCGCGCCCACTCCGCCTTCTAGAACAACTAGGGAGCATCCCACTCCGCATGGTCGCCCCGTAGCGCCCCAGCAAGCTCCCCCAAGACCCCGCACCGGCCGGCGGCAATGGCGCTCGGCGGCGGCCTGGCGCTGTACCACGTCCTCGGCGTGGCCACCTGCGTGGCGCTGCTCTACTTCACCTTCGGCGAGGTGGACCTCCGCCACATCTCGCTCCCGTCCCTGCCCGGCTCCGGCGCCGCCTCCCCGCGCGCGGCCGCCGTGGCGGCGCCCTTCGTGGAGCGGCGCGGCGCGCAGCTGTTCCTGGAGGGCGAGCCGTTCTACCCGAACGGGTGGAACTCGTACTGGCTCATGGACCAGGCCGTGGATGCGAGGTCCCGGGACCGCGTGTCCCGCATGTTCCGCGCCGCCGCCGAGATGGGCCTCACCGTGTGCCGCTCCTGGGCGTTCAACGACGGCGCCTACAACGCCCTCCAGGTCTCCCCCGGCCACTTCGACGAGCGCGTCTTCAAGGTGAGATTTAAGAAAGAGTAGTAAATCCCTGCATCGATTCTAGCCGCGCCGCCGCCGGAGGAAATGCCGGGGTTTGAATTGATGGACGGAGCAAATTGCAGGCGCTGGACCGGGTGCTGGTGGAGGCCGGGCGGCACGGCGTGCGGCTGATCCTGAGCCTGGCCAACAACCTGGAGGCGTACGGGGGGAAGACGCAGTACGTGCGGTGGGCGTGGGAGGAGGGCGTCGGCCTCTCCGCCTCCAACGACTCCTTCTTCTTCGACCCCGCCATCCGCGACTACTTCAAGGTCTACCTCAAGGTCAGCTCTCCCTCTCTCAGCTCAGCTGGTTTGCTTCCCAATAATTCTAATCGCATCGAGCTCCCGGACTCTTTAGTTTATTGTGGCGGGCACTGCAGCAGTGTCGGTTGGTTAGCTAACTGTTTCACCAGTCACCATGGGCGAAAGTGAAATTTGGGGTGGGGTGTCGGTGGCGAGCTAGCCGAAATTAACCCAGGCCGGGGGTCCTGTTGACGCTCTTTGGGCGCAGACGCTGCTGACGAGGAAGAACCACTTGACGGGGGTGGAGTACAGGGACGACCCCACCATCCTCGCGTGGGAGCTGATGAACGAGCCCCGCTGCACCACGGACCTATCCGGCGACACGCTCCAGGTGAGCAGAGCTTACTTGTTACTCCCCCGCCGTCAAAGTTTTCAATTGGTCTCGCGTCGGTGACCGTGATCGTTTCTTTTTCTTCGCGCGCATCGCGATCGATGCCTTCATCCACGTTCCGATTCGTGGCTATTTTACCCACCCGTGGTGATCAAATTGGTCGCTCCTGCAGCGCTGGATCGAGGAGATGGCGGCGTACGTCAAGTCCATCGACAGGAAGCACCTGCTCACCGTCGGCACCGAGGGGTTCTACGGGCCGACGAGCCCCCCCAGCAAGCAGGACGTCAACCCGGGCATCTGGAAGGACAACAACTACGGCTCCGACTTCATCCGCAACGCCAAGATCCCGGACATCGACTTCGCCTCCATCCACCTCTACCCCGACACCTGGTAAACATCCCGATCCGAGCTCTGAATGCTGTTCCAGTGAGTGAGGAAACGGTCGCTGATCGATCGTGTCCGTGCTTGCGTGCGTGCGTGCGTGCGCAGGCTGCTGAAGCAGCACGCCACGGCGGAGGAGAAGCTCGAGTTCGCGAAGCGGTGGGTGGCCTCCCACATCGAGGACGGGGACACGGAGCTGGGCAAGCCGGTGCTCACCACCGAGTTCGGGCTGTCGCGCCGCGCCCAGGGCTTCGACCCCTCCCACCGCGACGTCCTCTACAGGGCCATCTACGACATCGTCTACGGGTCGGCCGCCCGGGGCGGCGCGGGCGCCGCCGCCTTCGTGTGGCAGCTCGCGCCGGAGGGCATGGAGGAGTACCACGACGACTACTCGGTCGTGCCCAGCGAGCACCCGTCGCTGCGCAGGCTGATCAAGGAGCAGTCGTGCAGGCTCGCCAAGCTGAGGCCCGGCGCCGGGGAGGAGGCAAGGCGGGCCCTGGCGGCGTGCGCCGCCGGCTCGTCGTAGGAAGAGAAGCCATCTCTGCGTCCTCTGAGCTTCTGTTGCGCCCAGGTCGAGCGCGCTTTTTGTCGTTTGTTTTGTCCTCCGAATCAAGCGAGTGGTGAAGTGTGTCAGAGAAAGATCACCGGAAAATGAATAGAAAGCGGGTAAAAAAAATGGGTGTGCCTCGTGAGGCTTGTTGATGCTGCTAGTTAGATTCGTTTTAAGGCATTGTCGCCAGCGCCGACACCTGCGGAATTGCAGATCGGCATAGATAAAGCTACAGTTACCTTGCTGTCCAACGGTGCGGTAGATGCCCTTGACCTCTGATATGTTAAGTCGTCGTCGAGTGGCATCCAATGGTAATAGCCGTCCTACATATAGTGTAATGTAATTCTGGACATGAGCTTTCTTTTATATATATAGCTGTGAGCATAAGAGGTCAAAAGGCATATAAATGGAGCCCTTCCAAGTCTTCTCTTGTGTTGCAAACATCTTCCCCCTCGGCTCCAAATTGTATGTCTTTTTTTTTTAGCAAATGTAGGTACATAATTTTTACTATACACTTAGATAAACACTATAGACAATCTACAATTTGGAACAGAGGGAGTAAATCTTTTGAGACAATCTTTACTTCATGGCACTGCCCATTTTGGAAGACAAGTATTAGTTAGTGATTACTCCATCTGATTCTAAACGTTAGTAGTTTAGAACACACAACACGATCTCCCGTATACACTTCCACGTGCAATCTTTGAAAAGTTTATAACTTCAAATTGAGAGTTATATGCTATAAAAAATATTTTGCATGATAAATCTAGTAACATCAATCATATGTTATCAACATACGCAACTTCTATACATTGATGTAGCATGTTAGAATAGGTTATAGGTTAGGCCAACTAGTATCCTACTAGATAACCTACATTAAGAATTGAAGGGAGCATAAGATTTGAATACGAGTTCAATATGCATCTCAAAGGCATCGCACAAAAAAACTTTACAGAGGAGAACTATAGGAGTTCAGGAGAGCAAAACACAAAATAGAAAGGAAGGTGGGAAGAGTACGTATTGCGCATGAAACGTGCTTAATAGCGGATAATATCACCCAAGATACTAAAGAAGTGGTCGATATCAATCTTTTCCTTTCCAGCATAAATTGCTTCTGCACTTCCTCCAGTCCTTCCCTGTGCCGCCATCTCAACAAGTGTATATAACTTCTTAAGTGGCATCTGCGTCATCAGAAAAACTGTAAGAGTTTGATCTAAAAGTCTGCCTTCCTGTCGTGAGTAATTAGGAGAAATTTTACATCATCCAATGCTTCTGCTGCTGCATCAATATCTCCTTCGTTGAACACGTTGAGATGTTGTAGCACCTGTGAAGGACCAATACCATTCATAAAGACATGTCTCTGTAGGATCTATCCAATAATGTTCCAAAAGCATTGCCTAATGCCCAGCATACCAAACGAAAACATCCTGGCATTATCATGAAAAACAAAATCAATTAAAACAGCAGAATATTTCATTACCTTTTTAGCATCCTCTTTTTTCAGTTTAGGAACATGGTAGGTCACAGAGAAGGCATCACACATACCAATGGACTCCAGAAAGCCCACCTCGCTTGTTCCGATCACAAGCAAATTCTTGCCCTACAACAAATAGCAAGGAAATGAATGAATAAAGAGAATTGTTTTCCATGCCATAAGGAATTTAGTCTATCAAATACTTTTTTATAAATTCAAGTTAGAGAAGTCAATGTATGACATCAAGTCCCATATGGCCACAATTACATTTCAGGATAGCAAGAAAGAAATATGCTGATCGGAAACAAAAGGCGACAGTGAACCTTTGGAGGAACCCTCTTGAGGAGAACCAGAAGTGTTTGTGAGATCAAATTTGAGAAGCGGGGTCCAATAGCAACATATTCCAGTAACCTAAAAGATTGTCAGATAACTCTGAAGTAGGTTAAGTGAAAAGGATACATGGAAAATAGTGACTGTTTGTTTCATTCCTAGGTTCGACAACTATTAACCTTTCGATGTCATCAAGAACTATGATGCTTAGTGGAGATCTGTATGCATCCTCAAAAACCTGTACATAACAGGAAACAAAGACATAACACTTCATTATGTTCCTGAGCGAACACAATATTTGATAAACAAATACTCCCTCCCAAAATATAAGTGTTTCTTGTTTTATCCTAAGTCAAACTATATTATGTTTGACTAAGTTTATATAAGAGTATCAACATATACCATATCAACGAAGTACATTATGAAAATGTATTTCATTATGGATCCAGTAATATTAATTCGATATTATTATTCTTTACTGTAAGCTTAGTCAAATTGAAGATTTGTATTTTGGGGCGGAGGGAGTAACTATACAAACACACAAACAAGTGGCAGTTGTGAAATAAGATAAAGTTTCACAGATAGTTAGAGAAAACATCATTGCATAATGGTTGTCTAACCTTGCATATCTGTGCACACTTGCTGCTTTCACTGAAACCAATCATTGTCTCGGCCGATATCTGTGAATAAGAATACCAATTCAGAGCTATATCCTCCCAGATAGAGCAAAAGTCATATCATAATAAACAAAATGTGGCTCCTCAACTGCAAAAGGAACAAAGGAACTTACAACTTTTACATAAGCAAAATCACTATCGATGCCAACAGTAGCTGCCGTAGCTGATTTACCACTGAAAGCCAATTGAACGGAAATGAAATGAGGTTTCAGCAGATCCAAAGAAAGATAAGTCTAATGTTTAGTTGAAATGTACCTTCCAGCTGGTCCTTCCAAAAAGGCAAGTGACAAGTGGGCTACCTCTGCTAACTTTAACCTGCTCAACTAGGAGCATAACCCGTTGATAAATGTGCTTATGTGGTTTGCCACAGTCAACAATACCACGCAACCTGCAGATTTTGCATGAAGACATCTATGTGAGAAATTACATAAAACTGTGCACATTTTTGTGATCAAGGCCAGAATTTTCAGCAAAATAGACAAATGATTGGAATCTTTCTCACAGATCAAACAGCAAAAAAATTATTTCACTGGGAAACTTCAAGCATATAATAGATATTTTTGTCTTTGAGATATTTATATCTACTGAACATAGTATATAGATTCTGCTTTCCTGTTTCTTTATAGGATGGATCTTCCACAAACATTCATGAATGACAGAAAGCATCTGGTATTCTGGTTCTTAAAATGTCAGTGCAAAATGCCCTACCCTTAGAAAAAATGAAACCGATAAGATTGTAGCATACTGGCATCTCCCTAAGACCCTAGCCATAGGTGGAGTAGAAAATTTTGTAAAAGTGATATGTAATCAGATACCACAAGAAATGAATCCTTCTAATATTTGAAGCATATTAATTAATCCATTAAGGCACTAGAACATATAAATCATCAAGCCAATACTCTGTAAACTACGTGTTTGGTACAACCTGCATCTTTCAAGGTTATCCGTAGATGCTCCAAATGAAGGGGTAATTTCTTGAAGTCCATTCACAAAGTCATCCATAGTGACCTTAATGCTTTCCTCATCCAAAGGCTTCGTGAGGCCATCCATACTAATTTGACGGTTCAAAGCATAAGAAACTGCGCTTTTAACAACACCTTCCAATTATGCTCCACTGTAGTTCTTGGTTCGTGCAGCTTCATTCAAATGAGCAGATGTTATTTTAAGTGCTTCGCATGATTAATTATGTCGCAGAATTGATATATTCTTATTTTGATATATGAGGCAGCAGAAATTATCAGCTTTTGCTTATAGGAAAGGAGGAATATCAGACATACCAAGCTCTAGCAGATTAACATCTGGAGAAAGGAAAGAGCTCTGTTTCATCTTATTCGTGTGTATTTGGAGAATTTGGAAGCGCCCATTTTCATCAGGTAGGTTTATCTCAATGTGCACTTCCAACCTTCCAGGCCTGAACACCAAATATCTTAAAGCATGAGGCACAATTGGACATTAAATCCTTGCGACCCTCTTGATTGAAATGATGTCTATTGTCAGTACTACTAAATGTACGTGCCAATGATTGAGCAAATTATGCCAAAAAGATATATAACCATTAACCAAGTGTAAGAGTTCACCTCAACAAAGCTTCATCAAGCAAATCTTTCCTATTTGTCATTCCAATAAGCAGAACATTGTTTAGTACTTCAACACCATCTATCTAAATAGTATATAGGTCGTCAGGTTGGTTACATATCACTAAACACACACATGAAGAAGGCACAATCAAGTCCATAATTCGAATTATAAGAAAATACCTTTGTTAGTAGCTGGTTTACAATGCTGTCATGCACACCTGTACCATCCCTGGCTGAACCTCTTGACTGCACAATCGGATTTTCAAGAAGTTATGAAAATTTCATCGTATTTTATAAGGCAATCTAAACAAGCAGGCACTGCAAAAAAAAATGTACAGAAAAATAAATTATAGAGGCTGGTATAAAGTACTAAGAGTCATTTGAAAACTGATATCATGGATCCCAGCCAACGGAATGTATTTGAGAAATGATATATTGTATTCACAAATAATATGTATCTAATCTGAATAATTATTTTTCATATAATATGTAGAACATAGAATTTTGGAGAAATGATCATATTTTAAGTTGGAAAAAATTTGTGCATGAAATGTTAGGAACAACCTAAAGCACCTTCCTGCTAACAAACTGTGGTTGAGGAATTCAGCATTGAGCTATCTACACAAATGGTACAGCTTATCCTAAAAAAAATGGCCTGCAGGGGGAAGAAACCCCCAAGCATTGAATAAGAGAAGACCTCTCATGTAAGCCGACATAAGGGCGCCGTTACCTGAGTGAGTGCGGGCTGAGACCTTCCTTCATGCTTTGGCGTGGTGGCAGGTGAGGGGATTTTTTTTTAACCCCAGGCTGAAATTCGCTCCCACGTACCTGAGGAGTGCTACTAAGGCCATCTAACCAAGTCAGCTAGAGACCCGTTTGTAGGTACAGCTTATCCTCAACTATGCTTAGAGAGCTTGAAATAAGTGGAAAGCATATGAGGATGTGAAGCAGAGGGTACGAGTGATTTACCTTACATATAGCATCAATTTCATCAAAGATGATGACATGAAGGTCACTCTCATCACCTAAATTGAGATAAAACCACATAATTTGAGATAATAAAAAGAAATGAAATTAATAAGAAAAGACATTTTTCTTGAGACACCCTACCACGTGTTCTCTGTTCATTCTCAGCATCTGCAAATAGATCTCTCACGTTTTTCTCTGTTTCACCAACAAATTTGCTCAAGACTTCAGGTCCATTTACAATCTGAGATACAAACATGGAAGTTAAGCATGTAGCTGGACCATAGCTGAGATCTGACATTAGTCATATTACTTGGCTACCTTGACAAAAACATACTTTTAGCACAGTCCACACAATCTGACTAGATATAATGTTAAAAATTCCATGGGGAAATGGAAGGCAACAGAATTAATTTAGTTGCCAACTTCATGGGAAAATGAAGGCAACAAAACTAGTAAAATAGGTCATATAGAAGTACATGGCAATATTTTACACATAATATAGTCAAATATTGGTCATTACTTCTTGTGATAACATAAGACCTACGTAAGCGCAAGTCTACTTTAAATACTACTGATACTTTTACATTTTGGAAGAGTAAATTATAACATAATCCACTGTGTTTATAAGTATAAACATATATAGAAGTAAATAGTTCAATCAGTCCGGGAGCAAATTTGTATGATATAATCAGTCAAGAAATTCGTGCCTTCGGATCCTTCCCATTTAACAACTTCCCAATTTGTCGAGCCATAAGTGTCTTCCCAGTACCAGGGGGGCCATAAAGTAGTATACCCTTGACATGCTTTATACCTAACCTGTAGCAGGCAGTTAATTAATAACTACTAATTGCAGAGAGTGTGTCAGTATCCTAATTCTTTCTAGACAATTACCTACTAACAACGTGAGGTGGAAACACTCGAGAAGCAAATGCCCTGCGAAAGATGTCTGTAAATTCAGCACTTAATCCACCTATACCCAACTTCTCCAGGTTAAACTCTTTATGCTTGAAAAGTTTGCTGCCAGCAGCTTCCTTTTGGTTGATCACCTGCATGTATAAGACAAGGTATTACAATGTCTTCTACGCACTTTACTTGTAGGTAACAAATGAACTGAAAGGAACCTTAATTCCCGAATTAGGGGCTGCCTCAAATATGATATATGTGTCACTTGACAGGAACCCTCTGTCCAATGGTGTGGAACTCTCTTGGCCTTCTAGCATTGCTTGATTTACAGTGAAGATATAGTTTGTTCCACAAAATTCAAACGTCACTTTTTGCCCAGACGTCATGACCTACAAAGAACAAAAGTTGCCAAATGCAACATGTTGTTACTGACAGACAGAGGGAAAATTTCCTGATAAAATCATGGAAGAAACAAGCCCTATCGAAAGAGAACACTAGAAGCCAAGGCAGAAATATGTCCTACCTGGTCAAGGAATCTTTTCCGCAGTTGTTGGGCAAGCAAAACAGCATCCAACTACAAATGAAGTTCACACTTCACACATATAACATCGTCAACTAAATTCTTACAAAATACTATTGTGATCATCTAGAAGAGCAGGCAAACCTGCTCTTGATTGGCTTTTGCCTTGACATATGATAGCTCCAGTGTAAGCAAAGCCAGCTTGAAATCATCAGGAGGAACAAAGCTGAGCAGAAAATTAACAAACTAAATGACTACAGAAAGAACCTTGAGAAGTAAAGGTCCGGAAGCATGTTAAAATTCAAACCTGCTGACTGTAACAGAATCTCCAGCAGAAACCTTTGCCTGTCTACGCTGGATGCCATTCAAAGCAATGCGGCCACTTGCGATGGCATCATGAGCTGTGTGTCTTGTTAAGGATCACGCACTTAAGAGAAAAAGAAAGTTCACTTCCCAAAGTAAACATAACAAGAAATTTAACTGCACAACTATAATAGGCATCACAAGTTATTCCCACGTAGTTGGTTCACAAGTTCTTCGTCTATGCAGGCTGCTGAAATCTTGTAATTCAAATTTCAACAACTGAACCGAGGCACTGAGCAAACTTGAAACCAATTTTTGTCAAGGTAAATGAAACCTGCTTATAAAGACGTACACTTGCACATCCAACATGAATTAATAAGGTAACAGCCTGTCACTGTTATCACTCTACAAACAACACACAGTTTAACTACCTGCCCCCCCCCCCCCCCCCCCCCCCAATACGAGATATTAGAGTATGTCAGCGAGATGAATACAAGCTGCCGAGTTGACAGATTAGGTCTTTCAATCAGAGGTCGCACATTTCTTCCTAGAGCAACAACAATCAATGACATCGCAGCACCAAACAAACACATCGTCGGGTAGGTTGTATTTGTCAGAAAAGAAAGAAAATAAATAAATAAACGCGAGGGAGGCTCTAACCAACCACAACAAGGGCAGATGGACTAAGTAAAAGACGGAGTGAGGATATCTTAGGGTGAGGACGAGGGCAATGTAGTTGGGGAAGCGGCGGATGTCGGCGGCGGAGACGAAGGCGCAGTTTGTGAGGGCGAGCTCCTGGCTGGGCGTGCTCACCACCTCCATTGCGGCTCGCGTGCAGGGAGAGGGACCGACGACCGGCTAGGCGGCTAGCGATGCGAGAGATCCCTGCTCTCTAGGCGGTGGAAATGGCGCGGGTTGTGGGAGGATCTTCGCCAATAAAGGCTGACAGCTTGGATCCGAAGGAGGAAGAGGGTGGGAACTTCGATCCGAAGGAAGAGCGTCGTGCCGGTTTTGCCTTTCTGGGCCAACGAATGGATCGCCCTCCGCAGCCCACATGTGCGAGCGCGCTTTTTTCATTTTTATATTAAAAAAAACAAAATTTCAAAAATATATGTCGAATAAGATAATTTTCAAAAATGGGTGCCTGATGGGCGACAGGGTGCCTGTCGCTCACTGGATGGGCGACAAGACCTAAATATATAAAAAAATTATATTTAGCTCCTGGCGCCCAGGGCGCATTAAACAGTGAACTTGTAAAATCGATATAAAATCGTATAAAAATAAAAAAAAATACAAACTCAACTGTTCTGGATTCTATGAAACAATATCTACAACTTTTGTTACATAAAGTTTTTCATTTGATCAATGTATCTTGCTCTATTTTAGATACCAGTTTAATGCACTTTTATTTAAATCTCAAGATCCATCCTTTGTATGCATGTCATCTTTGGCCAGAGTATTGCATATGGTGAGCATAGACTTGTACAAAATTGGCAGGCCCAGAAAACATTTTTAGAATAAGTTTTTAAATTAGATATTGCAATATGTCTAGTTTAAATGGGTTATTTATCCATGCTACTATACTGAGTATTAGAAGCCATAAATTTTACAGTACCATTATTTTATTTCCTAAGAGCTATAAAAAAAGTTTAGTAAATTTTAGATAAGCATAACTAGACCAAATGAATTATTTCAGATTTTTCTAGGTACAAGAACTATTTTTCTTGATTTAGATACATTGATCAAATGAAAAACTTTATGTAACAAAAGTTGTAGATCTTGTTTCATAGAATCCAGAACAGTTAAGTTTGTATTTTTCTGATTTTCCTACAATTTTATATCGATTTTACAAATGCACTATTTAATGCGCTATAGGCGCTAGAACCTAAATATATATTTTTTTACATTTAGGTCCTGTCGCCCATCCAATGGGCGACAGGCACCCTGTCGCCCATTAGGGGGGCGATTGACACCCATTTTTGAAAATTTCTATATTCGACATATATTTTTGAAATTTTGTTTTTTTAAAAATATAAAAATGAAAAAGGTCCTGTGCGAGCGCTCAGCTGAAGCAGCCCGCAGAGGCCTGGCTTCCCGCAGCACGGCCTGGTTGGTGGCTCGCTGGGCCTCTCGCCTCTGTGACTGTGAGAGAGGCCCCCGTGCCTCAAACATCTCTTTGCTTCTGCGCATGATTTTGTAATTTGTAGAGACAAACATGCCATGCGTCATCCCTATGACCATAGTAGAATGGTGGACTCAGGAGGTGCACTTGCCACGAAAGCACAAGGAAGAACGTGAGCAGTCATCAATATGTACACGGCTTGGAACATTTGGAAGGAACGAAATAAAAGGACTTTTGAGGCACGGGAGGCTGATTCGGTGGCGGTGCTTCACTAAGGAGGAGGTGAACTTGCGCTTCCAAGCGTGCGGAACTCCAGCAGTTTTATAATTCCTAATGTTAATTTACTTAGTGTTCAGAGCGTGCTTCAGTTATTCATGTAATAGACCTTACGTAAGACTCCGCATTCTTCTTCTTCTAATATGATTCGGCAGTGCTCTTCCCTCTTTTCTAAAAAAAAAGCATCATCCCTCAACCGCAAAGATTCTTCCCATTTCCGTATCAATCCAACGGCTTCTGTCCCACAGTGGGCTGACGAAGTGCTGACATCCTCTTTCAGTTTTTCTCCACCAGTGACCAGACTCATCTCACAGTTGCTGTAAAAAGATCGAGGACAAACAAATCAGACAGATCGATTCCTGTCAAGTTAAAACAGTTCCTTTAGTCACGTTATTAATAAAACATGCCCAATTGTAAAATGTTTGTCGAATAGTAGTCGAACATGTTTCTTCTTAAGCTCAGCAGGAAAGAAGCTTAACTTTTCTCAAAAAAAAAAAGAAAAGGAAAGAAGCTTAACTCTAGCAAATGAATGAAGATACGGCAGCCACGCACGCAAAAGTCTCGCCCGGCCGGCGTTGCTCCTCGCCGTCATTTCTGGAAAGAAAACAGACCAGGAGTCAGCGAATCCGGCCCTAAACTCCGAGGCACGAAATCAAACCAGAACAGCATCCCGGCGGCCGTCGTCAAGTGTCGGGAGAAAATCCACGCACCGGGAGGCTGCCCGGCCGGCGTCAGAGCCTCAGGGGTGTCGGCCATTGCTGCCGGCCGCGGCACCCTCTGGCTCTGGCGTATCATTTTTTTCTTTTACATGGCCGTCGTCACCAGCTCGCTACTAGCTACTGCCCCCCTTGAAACCGCACTAGCAAAGCAAAGCTTTGGCAGGCAGGAGCTGAGGGCGCCAGTAGCAGCATAATTGAACCGCCACTCACGCTCGGACCGCAAGATCGACCGATTCGATCCTGCCTGCCCGCCCGGCCGGGCCCTTTTTACTGGTGCCCGTTGTGGTAGATGTTTAACCTGTCGTGCTGCAACTCGTAAGCACACTAGGACGGCACCAGAATCTTGTGACCTTTTTCTTTTCTTTTCTTTTCTTTTCTTTTTTGAAAAGCAACATTTCCCCCCTCTCTCTGGAAGGTATAGATCAGCATATGCTCGTCTATCTGTACATACATCTTACTCCTACTTCTGATCTCTTCTCAATTTTCTCTCTCACTCGATGGAAATCAGGTACTTATTTCGTATACGGGAGGCCAGGAATTGTAAGAACAGTAGTGGGGTAGCAATAGCATTCGTGGTATAATGCCAAATTGGGCAGATTCCATTCCTGCTACTAGAAGCGGCTTTTTTTAGGTGCAGGGAGTACAGGTGGTGAATGGATGCCCCATGCATATATGCATGTGTGCCCGTCGTTGTCCGCCGCTGGTATCTCCGTGTAGAGATGCGCCTAGTCAAAGCCCGCACTTTCACTGCACCGCGGAATCTATTGATTGAGCTGGCGACCCGCACTGTGCGTGCTCCCGCGAAAAAGGGCTTGTGCCACCGTTTATCTCGCCCAAAATGACATCACTTCGCATGGTGCTTAATGTCAACTACTGGCGGCTGTCCGGCCGGGGCGCTCGGCTTTGGTAGATTCTCCAAAAGGTGGCACTGCTTGATCAAAAAGCCTTACGACTTGTAGTTGCATCGGCGCTCCATGGCAGGCAAAGATCATAAAAATGGTCTAAGTTGCAACTTGCAGGTGGTCGTTGTCACATTATTATTATTGCTTAAATAAGGGCTTCCTACGGTCGAGATTGGACGACTTTATAGATGTGAAAAATGAGGCTACATGCAGCAACGAACTCCCTTTTCCAAGCTACTAGCTGTTGTAAACAGGCTTTATTTAGGCCAAACACTCCCCTGAGACTGTCCTGCAAACGACCAGATACATGCTTGTACGAGATCCTAGCTAGTAGCCTGCTGGTACTACTAGACCAGTTGCACGGTGGGGTGCCTGTTGCGGCACAAGTGTGCAGCATGGCTAGGCTAAGCCCACCGCGCGCGATACCGGGGGCCAATCAGATCCCACGAGCGGACGGCCCTGGGCCAATCGCTGGGGCAGCCTCGCGTTCGATGGATCGATCTCCCTCCCATTTGTCCCGTCTCGATCGTTGGGCGCAGCCACCACTCGCTCGGATAGTCGGATCCAGGATCCTCTCCACGCTCTGTCTCCAACTCCACGCTTGACCTCCAAGCGGAAGGGACGGCAAAACCGAAGGCCCCGCGCGCGCAGGGGTTGCATGGATCATGCCGGCCAGTCCAGTGCAAGGGCGTCGTACTCCAAGCCTCCAAGGTCAAGCCAAGCTTCGCTCAGCAAGCACTGCCCTCCCACTAACACTAAGGCCGGTCGAGATCGAGAGGCGCGCGGGCGGACCCCCCGTGCATGAGTCCGTGACGGGAGCCCATCGTCGCCCGTCCGTCCACTGGTTTGCCCGGTCGTCGTCATCCCGGGCGGGTGCGTGGCTCTGTCACCATCGACGACCGCCCTCCTCCGCTCCGATCCATCACCTGATCAGGTACCGGCACGCAGCAGTGCGGGGCGCGCGAAGCGACAACCCCGGCCGGGTGTAGGAACCCAAGTGCATGCTGTGATCACACACGGGAGGGCGGCAGCCAGCAGACAGCAGTGCCGCTACAAGACGACGCGCACTGACAGGCGGCGTCAAATGGCGTACGTGGCGGCCTCCCAATGCGCGCCCCATATGCAAGCAAGAGCTACCACCGGCAGGGCAGGAGCCAGGAGTGGCACCGGGTGCGGTTGTGCTGCCCGCTCTTTTGACTGGTTTTCAATTCGGATGGAACTCGCTACCGGCACCATGCTGCTGAAAAGGGCGGCAGCAACGGGGCGGGGTGGCACCAAGGGAAAGAAAGCGCGCGCAGATGATCCTGCATCGACGCATCATGTATACACATACCATCATCAGCCATTCAGCCGTGTCATCACCATACTTGTTTTTTTTTTTGACAAATTTTGAATCCTAGAGTAACTTTGCAGATATATCCATCGATCGATCGGTGTGTGCGCGTGCCAACGTTGATCGGTTGCATTGCTGTCGTCAGACGAAAAAGCATACTACAAGGCGTACTGATGCCCTCCTGATCGATGAATAATTAGTACTATACTGACAGAATATGCCAATTTGACGGCCTGACAGGGGCGGTTTAGGGATCCGGGGATCGGTATGCATGATGACGCTGCGTCTAGTCCGTGGGCGAAGTGTGCAATCCAAGTTAAGGCCTAAACGGTGCTGCTGGTCGATGAAGACAAGCAATGATGTGTACGTGCCAAAAATTGACAGTGGGCCAGGATTGATGGAGATGCAAATATGTAAACAAACCTACACGATCGAGTTGGACCTGAGCACGAAACTACAAGGCACTAGACGTTCGCCCTGGCGACGGACTCCACGGAGAATATAAGAGCTTCAAAGATGCTGATGATCTCTCTACTCGATCGGTGTGGCTATGCTCACATGTGGATTACTCCGCCCCTAGTGCATGCTCTGCCCTGCTTCTTACGTTCAGAGAGAGACTCGGTTTGCAGTACCAGAAGTGCTTGGTATTCTATCTTACTGTTATTAATTAGAGGTCATGAGAAAAAAAATTACTAAAGTTCTAAAAAACAAACAGCACTCACCAATTCGGTAGGACGATGTAACCATCGTTGAAAATATTAGTACTATAATTAGAGATCATCGTTTGAAGCCTCTTTGTTAATCCGCATAAGACCCCCTAAAGAGGAGATAAATCCAAACAATTCTCACAAAAACATAGAAGCAGTATTCCTACCATCAATTCAGTCACCTCCAATGACAATAATATTATTATCTTTCTCAAGATCTGTGTCACCGTACCATAAAGATCATGTGTGCATTTATTAGCAGGAAAGCAATTAATGAGCACAACAATTTTCATGTTAAACATATATCTTAAGCCAAGTTAAATTAAAATAAGCATATGTATCAATTCAATACAAATGGATGTGTGTATGGAAAAACATATATATAGAGAATTGGTAACTAAAGCATTACGTCTACCACACGTCACAACCAGATAAAGATTACGACATATCTATTTGAGTCCTGTGTTAGAATATGAATAAATGAGAGAGGGAATTTTGGTTAGCTATGGACCTCTAATTTCTCAATGAACTGGTACTTATGTCTCTTGAAACTACTAGTTCGTGTAGGAGCGTGTGTTGATGTATAGGCATATCTAATTTTGAAAAATAATTCAAACATGTATATCTACCACAACACTTATTCTGATATAAGTAAAGCTGGATTCATAATTTTAAAATGCTTTTTATAGTATATGCATTGGTCTTATGTTTTGTGAGAAAACAATTGTGAAAGTCTAACTAAATTGTAGCACCAAGCCAAAACAAAATACATGTTACATATCTTCAACAAAGGAAGTACTTCCTAAAGTTGACATTTGATCATTTGCCTCTGAAACTTGTTTCGGAAAAAAAAGCTAATTAAAAAACATATTAGTACTTAACACGTGATGGATATATAGTACATGCACTTCCCTTTTTTGCGGGTAAAAAAAGGATGTGCGATGGGTACCAATCTGCAAGTGTTTATAGAAAGACTATGCTTAATTGATACTCTATTTCAAATTACAACTAGGCGTATAACCCACGCATTTGCGCGGCTAGTATTAAAAATTTAAAAATTTGCATGTCATTGTATCCTTACTTAAAAGTTATACTATTTCTTTTTACCATACATTATCATGTTCATTATCGTAAATTATGTCTTATTGTTGATTAAAACAATTGAACTATGATCCACCTATAATAACAATTTGATTTGTTGAGCTTTAATAATATTATGAAGATAATTATTCTTATTTTTATTTTATTTTGATTGATTATTGTTAGCTTTAGTTTTTATTAATAGTATATATTTGTAACTGATACATAAATAAATGGTATTTTATATTTAATTTTTAATAATGGCATTGGTGGATGATTTTTAATTAGGCACAAGGGTATTTCAGGCTAATTTTTATCGTAATGGCAGTGGTAGGTAATTTTTCTTTTTCTTTTTTTCTCCGATTAACGTGGGAATTTGTAGGCCTTGAGAGCGAACGTGGAGGCTCCGTTTGTTGTCCAAATAATAAGATAATAGATTCGTTTGACCTTTTTTATCCCAAATTTGACCACTTGTTGTCTTATTCAAAAATTTGTACAAATATAGTTAAATTTCAGTAATTCTTGAAGAACGTTTACTAAAAAAGCAAGTCACAACAAAAGAACAGATTCTCGAGATTGATAAAGTCACCACAGCCATCTTGCTGTCGATAGAAACGTCTTCTACCCCTGAAAGCGCAACATCCTTAAATTCTAGAATAGGTTTTTAGTAGTCCTCTGCGCCGTCCACCGTCCAAACTGAATTTGGCCGCTCTTTGCCTTGATTGCAATGTGTCACTCGGAGACACGACGTCCCGTGCATCAGTATCACGATCGATCCTCTCTCTGGTGCCGAGAACAAAGCAAAAAGGAGGAGAAAAAATCTTTATGCATCATGTATATGTGATGCGCGCTTTAATTCCCCCCCTCCACTTTGTCCGTTTCTGATTTGCCTACAGATCGAGTGACCAATAATACATCAATATTTTATGGGTTCCAGCGATCTCCTTGGATTCTCGCGATGCGCACAACAACAAATGATCATGAGCTGAAACTCTCCGCGCGCACTATCATTGCGAGTTGAAGAAGCGGCCGGAGCAAATAATAAATTTCAGAGAAACAAAGAAAATGAAGTGGCCGGATCGGAACCGGGGGGCTGGAAAAGCGACGACGGATTTCGCGATCCGGCGGGCGATCGACCGGTCGCCGATCGAGCAGGGATATATGCATGAACAGCATGATTGCTGTGGTCGACGAAGCCGTGGCAAAAGTGGCCTCGCTTTTCCCCGCCTATTGGGGACACTCGCTCATCAGCTAGCCTATCTAGCTCCTCCCACTTTGGCCGGTAAGGAATCCATATCATCGACTAGCATATGTCTATGAGGTTACCCTAGCCTTATATCACTGAATTTTATGATGATTTAAAGACCTTAATTATTCTACGAGGTTACCCTAGCCTTGATTTACCTTGATATAACTTCAATTGTCTAAGAATTTACTTGGTCTCGAAACAACAAAACAAAATTTATTTTTTCAATTTTAAAAAGATACCAAAGGTTAGTAGAAAAGCTAGATACCCGCGCTATTTGTGCAGGCCACCTTGCTAGTTATATACATATTTGAGTGTTAGAAAAAGCCACCACGTTCGCCGAGAGGACTAAAAAATTCGCACGTTAATCTAAAAAAGAGAATGATTTAAACCATTGGATTTTATAAAGATCTAACGGTCTAAACTATCTCATAGAGTCCATACCAAATACAATGGATCTAGACTTACTTAAAGAGTCCATATCAAATACGACTAGACAATTAGAAATTTTAAAAGAAGTAAATTTGTATCTCATATCATTTAGTATGAGAAGCTTATTATGGTATGAGATACTAAATTAGCAATTTAGAAATATGTGATGCTAAATTACCAATTTAGAAATTGCAAAGATACGGACTTCAGGTGGGTTCTAATTTACGTAACTTCATTCTTCTACTAGCAACGTGTAATCTACCTTTTTAGTGTAAACCTTATGTAATACACGTCAATAGCATTTATGTAAATAGATGGATATGGAATTGGGCTGCCTATGATTCTCTTTTACAAACTAATTTATTTGATTTTATCCTCCAGCTATAAAAAATAATTTTATAAAACAAAGTAAAAGCACAGATGCACACATATGCTCACGATTAATTAATTCTATGAATATGCGCTTGACACTACTCTATGTGCACTCTCGGAAAGACTGAGCCGATTGATCTTGAGATTAAGAAAAGTTACTTTAGGAGACTTGCTGTGCTCGCTTAAGATATCATTGCTAATGCCTAAATCTAAAGAAAATACAAGCATCCATGCTGAGTCAAATACTCGCACCGAGTGGACAACTTCACCCAACCAACCTAACAAACTGGCAAAGTTCATAAAAAAACTTAGCATCATGTATCTTCCTATTTATTATCCTTATATCACTGGCCACCTTCAACGCTTTCCGTTTGCAAGCACAAGGGGAATGACATGACATTACATTACTGGAAGTAGCTAGCAAATTTGTAGATTAAAGATGACGAAAATCCTAATGTAACTTCAAGACCAATAACAAGGCAAAAGGCGACAACGGATTCAGTGTTAGAAGTCACCATGTCTGCCGAGAGGGTCTAAAATTACTCAAAATTATCTAAAAAGGAGAAAAATATATGTTATTAGATTTTATGAAGATCTAACGATCTAAACTAACTTATAGAGTCCATATCAAATCTGATTAATAATTAAGAGTCCTTGATAACTAGCTAAATTTAGTATTTAAAAAATAACAATTAGGACTTGATCAAAGAGTACATGATGAATATGATTGGAATACCTAAATTCATAATAAAAGAATAGAAAAATTAGCCCGTGATAAAATAGTACATATTGAATATGATTAGCTAACGGTATAGAGTAACTTAAGAGTCCATATCAAATACAATTAATAAATAGCTCATTTTGGAATTAAATTAAAAAAAATTAGGATATGTGACCAAAGAGTCCATACTGAGTATGATTAATAAATAGATAAATTTGGAATTAGAAAAAGAAGAAAACTTAAGGGTGAATATCAAATACAACTAATAAATAGATAATTTCAGAACTAAATGGATTAAGAAAATTAGGATATGACCAAGGAGTCTACGCCAAGTATGATTAGTAAATAGATAAATTTGCAATGAGCTATTGATCTACATTTAATAAAACTCCATAAAAAATTAAACATTAGACAACACTTCATTGTTGCAAAGTATAATTAGATGATAGGGGAAGCATAACCTGTAGACACCAGATGTGTCAAGTCGCAACCTCATCTGATAATGAAAAGAAATTGATGAAGATGAGGATTGACTGTATTATGCTATTTTTTTAAGAAAATAAACATATAACATATATTATAGAAGTTGTGGTCTTATATAAAGGCACCTCAAAGAGGAGCCAATTACAAACCCGGTCAAATGGCCAGACACACATGAACACCTCCACACATCACAGAAGCGGAAACCTAGATGAATCTATAAATAAGCTGCAAAACATTGTCATCACTACCATGAAGCTCGCCTTGAAGGCTACTAGAGGAACCGACATCCAAACTGGCCCATAATGATGCTTGGGCTAGTGTCGTTGAAGCTTGCCAGGAGGCTTGAAGAGGAAGAAGATCCCATTGGCGAAGACCAACACCTCCAACCCAAGGATGCAGATGAAAACGGCGCCAGCGAGAAGAAAAGCAAAGTCCTTAAATCTATGGGAAGGCTTCCAACACAACAAATGGTTGAGATCCATGAGAACCTGGAGAGAAAAAGGCTCAAAGCTGCTTCAATAAAAAAAAGTTGCAAGGAAAGAGGTGAAGCAAACCGGAATCACAACAAAAATTAGTAAGCAAAGACCGCATAAATTCATTCATGTGAAGAACATAGGCAAATCCGCAACACGAGCAAGAAGATCTACGGTGACGACTAACTAAAATAAAAACTAAAACAAGCATATTCAGGTAGAAACCTGGAAGCAAGAGAAAGGAGAGAGAAGAGGAAGGAGGAGGAACTGGCGGAACAGAACCATGCGGGGCCGAGAAAACAGAGAACGGTGAGGAGATGTGGCCGGGCGGAGCAAAAGAAACAAGAAGGAGAGAAGGAAATTTTATTTGGTTTCATCCTGCAGGCACCACAATGGAGAAGACGATGATGACACCATTCGCATCGGAAATGGCCACAGATGTAGGGGAGCGGTGGGACACGGCCAAAGAAAACCTGTTCGAATACAACAGACCATAGATAATATACCAACATATACACTAGGAGAAAGGAACCAGCCCACCTCCCTCTTCTCCACCGCCGAGACGTCGGAAGAGAAGAGGAAGGGGCCTGAAGCGATGGGACCTGGATGAGCTATAGTAGAAAGGGTAGGATGAGAATATGGATGGGAAAAGCTTTGAGCACAAGGGTTGCGAGTCTGTATTATACTATTTAGATTGGCATTGCAAAAAGCATTACATTAAATGAATGGTGGTTTAGTAATGAGAAAAAATTGGAATCCTAATATTTTTTTTGAAAATGCTTATAAATACTTCGATCTATGTGAACTAATCAATTGATCTATGGAAAAATGTTTAGGTTGATTAGATCTTGAAATTAGAAAGACTTTAAATAGTTCATAAAATAGACGTGCCGACGAGACCTTCGTTGAGTACAACAAATAAATACAAATAAGTTTTAAATAATAAGATAATTTAGAGAAATTATCACATTAGTTGAAAAAACAAAAGAATAAATATCACTGAATTTTATGATGATTTAATGACCTTAATTATTCTATGAGGTTACCCTAGCCTTGATTTACCTTGATATAACTTCAATTGTCTAAGAATTTACTTGGTCTCGAAACAACAAAACAAAAATTATTTTTTCAATTTTAAAAGGATACCAGAGATTAGTAGAAAAGCTAGATACCCGCGCTATTTGCGCGGGCCACCTTGCTAGTTCCCTTAATTTCAAAGGCAAATTATAGTAGTATTCTATATTAGATGCGCGCGGTGTGAGTTGTGTTAAGTTTATTTGTTGCGGCGTAATGGTCGAGCTGGTGGGTGTGCCGTGTGCGATTGTAGACGCGTGCTTTTCTTCAAGAGAACGTGTTGTGGCATGCATCAACTAACCGCGAAACTGTTAGGCGGAGAAAGTCCAAAAAAGAAAGTTAAAATTTCGTCATCAACGTACTAACCGCGAAACTATTAGGCCGAGAAAGTAAAAAAAAAGTTAAAATTTCGTCTTTCATATACATTACATTAGTGCCCCACTGATCGACTGATTCTGATTCGCTATGTTCCACATACCACATATAAATACTATATATCTAAAAAAAATATGTTCCCCGGATCGAGATAAACCTGCGCAGGCTAGTTAATTACCTCGTTAGCCGCCATTTAACAATTACAACGTAACTGTGTTGGTCTGTCTAATCCCGTTCATGTCCCCGCGGGAGCATGCATGAAGAATATTTGCAGGAAAACCAAGGCCCTCGAAGACTACATGAGTCTACAGCATTATTAGATTGTTACACAAGCACTAGCTACTCGATAGTGTAGGCTCATGACACAAATCTAGTACAATGCACGATGAGCGTACACGGCTGTGCACATTCACCAACCACATGCAGTGTTTGCTTAATTAACCAGGGGCGTCTATATACATAATCAACGACGGCCCAGCAGGGATAAGAATTAGGATCACGAGTTTATCGTGCATGTGTTTGCTTAATTAGGAAACTCAAGTAATTAATACGCGTCGATTTTGAAGTGAGTCAAGTTTAGATGTTTATGGCGGACGATGCCAATTTGGTATCTAGCATCGACCTGCATCTATTTATTCCAGCATCTTCCCACGCGTGGTGTGTATCTACTTCCACAATTTTAATTTTTATCTTATAATTTGGGAGTACCAATATCTACAGTAAAATTTGTAATACAACAATGTAAAAGTTAAATCAATAGTTGTACTTTTCCCTGCATCTTGCTAGAGGGATGAGAACAATTTTCCCTCAAAAGCACCGAATTATTAGTAAGGTGCCATTTAACTCATTAACTGGTCCCTTCAATAGCCATGGTCTTCATCAGTACACATCAATCTACAGTGTCTTTGTATCAATATATTAGCACAAAGTTAAAGAAAAGGTTATATCGAATAATATTAACTAAGAAAATACTAAATTGTGTTTTGCAGTTGATAAATCTAAACACCTTTCTAATCTGATGAATGGTCCATTCTAGAAAGGTTGTCGTAGGTTTTGAATCTTCATCCATAGCTATAGTCATTCGAGGCACGGTAAGATATTTGCGCCAGTGTACAATTTAGCAACTATAGTCTACTGCTATAGATCCATTTTATCTCTGTCATGCATTAGCTGTTTTAGCATGCAATATTCTTGGACATCCAACAAGTAAATAAAATGCATTTTGACACATCTCACTTTTAATCTCAGAAAAATGAGTCTGACCGTTAGAACTTTCAAATTTCTGGTATTCAACAAATTAATCTGTTTCCGCTGGATATATGCATTCTTATGATAGAATAGCTTTTAATCACGCATCCATGCAGATTTGTTCCCCCAAAAATGGTACCTTTCTAGGCTCTAGTAATATATATGCTCCCCACTTAATATAATATGTAAGGTACTCAGGGTCACCAGTTAACTCTTGTTCCAGTTGATCCAGTACATTAATCTTTGGGAGAAAATCCTAACTAACCTATAGACATATATGTATACCACTTTGCATGTTTCGGAAGAAAGCTCCCAATCATATTTGGACAGGCCAGCAACACTTTCACTTCACCAAGAAAGAGAGCTATCTAGCTGTTTGTGGTTTCTTGACGTGACTCTTGAAAACTATCAGCAAGGCCAATATTTATTAAAGGAGGTGCTAAATAATTATCATTTTTATTTATTCGCAAAAATCCATGTACTAATTAATTTGTTAGCCTTAAGTCAACCACAAAATATTGAATATCGATTGCCATCAACCTAAGCAGCATAGAATTCATCAGTAAACATGTTTATTTATTTATTTATTTATTTATTTTTGTTGCATCCCTTTTACATATAGTATATGTTTAGCCCCGACTGTTATCAATTACATTAATTGTTTCTTTTTCTTCTCCTTGTTGTAAAAATAAATAATATATATACGTATATCCACCAAATAAATTAGTAAGATGAAGAATGATAGCCAGGACGACCCTGATAATTAGTGGAAGTTTAGCATTTGTTGGGCAACTTGGCCATGATGAGAGAAACATGATGTTGATGCCCACGCAGGAATCAGTATATTCCCTAAGTTTTTCTCATTTTTTTCTGCTGGCATCACATACGTTGGTCAGAAGTTTAGCTTGCTTTGCTATTCAAAACTCCAAAGCATTCAGCACTACCCCAGTATAATACTCCAAAGCAGTGTCTGGAATGGAAGTAGTGGGACACGTCACAAGCAATCTCCGATCCTTTTAAACTAGTGGTCGGTTTCATTCAAGAAAACACATAAATCCGCATTGGCAAAAAAACCCTTCCAGTCGGATCAATTATGTATTGCATCATATTTTTTCTTGACGTTTTGCCCCCAACAAGTTTATAATTAGATTTACCTTTTGGGCATACCATATATTTATCTCATGATTTACAGCATGCAGAAAAATGTACATTCCTGACAAACTGAGCGTATGCTCATTATTGTGGTGGGACTCATCCGAATTTTTATCTTAGACTTGGCACGGGTGCTTACATTGTAACTTTTTTATAAACTAATTCTAAGAATTATCAACACTAATTTTTTAGCAGTTGACATCGACATGTCCACTGACAGTAATAAGACTGGCGCGAGCTTGTGACGGAACCGCCAAATTAAAACTCTAAATTAAGTGTAATGGCTGTCATTTGAACATATCGGACGCATTAGCTTAATGATTTAATTTGACGGTCCTTTCTCAACCCACGACCCTATCGAAACAACACCGGTAGTCCCACAAGAAGACGAACGCAGATGGTACAAGCACGATAGTTACGAAAAAATACACAAATACAACACGCGAAGAAGCGATAAGTTTTACAAACCGGGTTCAAATATACATACATAATTTACATAACTTATAACTTTACAAAAGATGTAGCCAAAGCTCAAAAGGAAAAGAACCCACATCTACACTACCTCTACTGGTTCAGTCTTTACACCACCGGTCAGATCGGTGTGCATGGAGTCCCCACGAAGCCACCGGTCAGACCGGTCCACAGACCGGTCAGACCGGTCCAACAAAACAGACAGGGTGCACATCCAGCTCACCCATGCGCAACCCCTCGGCCTCCTAATCTAGCTATCCGATCCCATGACCTCCCATCCCGCTGCGTCCCGGCGGATGAACTTGGCGCAGCAGGGACAGAAGTCAACGTCTGGGTGTCCTGTAATAAAAATTGGTGGCAATAAACCCTGAGTAACTAATACTCAGCAAGACTTACCCGACCAATGGGTATACTTAGCCCACATACCTAGACATGCAAGGCTTTTAGCTGGTGGTTGGTTTTGCAGAAACAGCACTAGAAGTGAGTCCTTATTCTCCAAATTTTAGCTCCTATTTATATCAATAGATTTATTAATCATCTATGATTTGTAAATCTACTACAATTAGGGTGAACAAACCATTTATTAAATAACATCAGCCCTCATTGCATCTCATCTCATTTTGTTTTTCCATTTCCTTTCTACGATGTGACCAAGAGATCAATGCTCTCATAACCGTGAGACACGGCGAATCGATTCGATTTAACCTTGCAAGGTGAACCTAACCAACACGGCACACAAAAGCCCCGTCAGACCCCACGCACCAACTTTTCCCCTCCCCGCCTCGAACTACAGAACCGTCCCAGCTGCATATAGTCAGCCGAGCCCTACGAGAGACCACTAAAAGTAAACTCATGCATCTCAATTCTCCGCAGCCACTCGACTTGCCCTAAGGGGTGGGTAGAAGTTCTGTACTTTCGAAGCAAGGCAGTACTCGGCTTACCGGTTTCGACTACCTCCTACTCCCGGCATGTGGTTAGTACAATTTAATCTCCGATCAGCATAGGCGATAACAGAACGGTCCTTAATCAACACAGATGGGCTACACGTTCCCCCATTCGGTCTCCCATCCCATACCTTCCAATTTGAATTTAATACTCAAGTACTGGAACATAAATGCTTCCTATTCTCGCGAGTGACCAGAGATCACGCGACTTTTACCGGGACCTATTAAGCATAGCATTTCTATCGACCTATGCATACTAGTATAAACTCGAGGTAACCTAAGGATAATGCAACTAAGGTCCCAAACAATTCCTGAAATGTAATGTACAAGTAATAAATACATATAGTGAGTAATAAATTTAAAAATACTAGAACATGCACCGGGGCTTGCCTTGAGTCTGCTGCTCAGCACCGGGGTCAGCTGGGTATTGGGTCAACTCCTCACGAATCTCCTGCTGCGGGGCTTGCCCCTGCGGCTCGTGTGGCTCCGCAACCACCTCATATACCACCTCCTCCGCTGCGGCCGCTACACGTATGCACATGCGTATGACATGAGAAATGCGGGCATGATTTATGAAAATAATAGGTGATCAATAGCCAAAATAATTTCTAACTAATTGCACTAACTCCCACTTATTGAACCCTCTCAGCCACTGCCATACCGGTCAGACCGGTCCACCCGACCGGTCAGACCGGTCCCATATAATCCAAACCTGCTACCAGTCAGACCGGTCCCTCCGACAGGTCAGACCGGCCCTACCCAGGCCAGAAGCTCAAATCCACGTCGCGGTGAAACCCGCCCACAAATTCTAAAACCCTTCTGGGAACTAGTTCAGGGGTGCTACTGGAGGTGTTTGACCAGAGAGAATCATTTAAAATCGCCTAGAGAAGGAGATCGATCCATCCCTAGCTAAAATACTTTGGATGAGTCCTTCCCCCACGAAGAACTTGGATCCACAGCTCCCCAGGAGAGGGGATCGTGAAAAAGAAGCTCCCCACGCCAGTTTGATCCTTCCTTGGCCTTGGAATCAAGTGGAAGGGGAGGATTTGAGGAGTTTAGGGTTTGGGTGAGAAGGGGCTCGGGGATAGAGTGAGAGAGCTGAGGGAGAACGGGTAAATTGATGAGGAAGAGAGAAAGAGTGATTTAAATGCTGTGGGGCCCAAAACGGTTGAAATCATTTCAACCGGTCAGACCGGTTGCCCCGACTGGTCAGACCGATCCGGCTGGGTTGAGACCCAAACTTTGGTTTTGTGAAGTTTTGTCGCATAGGTTTGTAACTAATGATTGTGCTTAGTCTTAATTATAATTGATTAACACCTGAGGTGTTACAGCGCTTGGGTAACTTAAGATCTAGCAACCTAACTTTATATAGAGAATATGAGCGCTAAACTGAAAGGATTCGCCGGTGTGCACGCGGTAATGATAAAAGGTGCCTATTGTCAGGCGGATAAGCTCAGTAATAAAATGGAACTTTGAAAGGATATGGGTCAAGAAATGAGACTAAAGCACACTACCCAACATACATGTAGACAATTTCCAGCTAGTTGCCATTCTAACACACAAAAACAGTTGTTACATATAAGAACCAACTAAACTACATTGGTATCATCTACATCATTTCATCTAATAGCTAGTTTTTTGGTCAACTTTGGAGTTAAACTGCATATATACCTCCAAATCTCTCCTTTTCTCGGTTGCCATCACTTCCCATTTGCCACCTCCGGTACATTATCGAGCCGCTATCGATCGCTTCGTCTGCAACGACCGGTTAAAACTCTGTAAAAAAAAAAGAAGAAAAAAGAGCCAAGGACGACGACTACTACTCGATCGATCTTGGCACGCGATCGATGTCATATCAATAATCCTCCCAAAACGTCAAAACCCTCGCTAGCTCTATCGCCTGGACCGATCGATCCGTCGAGATTAACCCTATATATCTCGGCAGCACGTAACACCGCCGCGGCACCGTGCGCTCCGACAGCTGCGTGCGCCATGTAGCGTAGCCCCGAAGCGGGCTAGCTAATTCGCGCGCGCGCCCCAGCACAGGAACTAACAAACGATCAGACAACTAACCTTGTACATTCCACTTTGGGCATGAGTTAATTCCCTTTCCTCTTTTGGGTCACCGCACCGTCCACGTTAATTTTGTTTCCCTTTGCACTGCACGGGTCCTTTTCTTGTTGGGCCGTGCACACAATTCTCTTTCAGAGCGGAACGTGGAAAAGTAGAGAGTAGTATTTCAGGTGGGGGAGGGAGTGAAATAAAAGTTAGATTCAAACTAAAAAAATAATTTTTAAAAAATAAGAAAAACAATATATTTACTAAAAACGTTATTTTCCATTTTTCTGGATGCACTAGAAAATTTTCATATATAGGTTATAGGAAAAGTTGTGTAAACGAATTTTTATATTAATAGTTCACTGTTCTATTTTTGTAGCATAAGTTATATATCTAATATGTTTGAATTAAAAGTTATATACATAATTTTTCAGAGTCAATAAAGTTATTACTTCCTTTTTGCATAAGTTTTGCATAAAGTTTTATGCAAACACAACTTTTTTCAGCCTCCTTACTAAATGATAACTTTGAACATAATTTTCACGAAAACTTCTCACACAACTTTGGGGCATAAGTTAGTCGTAAGCTTATAAAAATACAATTTATTGAGACAACTTTTTCTACAAAATTTTGCAGACGATAATTTTTCAGCACAATTTCTATGAAAAAATGTAATCAGGAAGACTTCTTGGACAATGTTTTACGTACAAGTTCATCATACAACTTTTAAGCACAATGCTCCATATAATTTTTTATTATAACTTTTCTAAAATCTTTGTCAACAAAATTTCTCAAAGAGAAAACATAATATAAATACCTCATCATCAGCGACATATGGTAGTGTTTAAAAAAAAAGGAATGATAGTTGCTTCCATTACGAAACACACATAGGTAAAAATAGAAAGGAAAAAGAAAAGCAAATCAATACCTTAGCGTGTCACGTGGGTTGGCAGGCACAGACAGGCGGACAGCTGCTTCACCGGTGTGGCGGTGTGCGTCGCGCGCCAGGAAACTTAATAGCGCGCGAATCCTATTTTGGATTTCCGGCCCCGAAGTCCCAAACCGGCGGTTTTCCTTTTCCCCTCGATCGTCACCGCCGACCGCGACCGCGACACTCGCTCACACACTCTCCGGCTCACGCACCTGCAGCGGCTTTATCTTGGGGTCCGGGCGACGACCCGCGCGTGCGGGCGACAAGGACGCGCGCGCGCAGGGGTCGCCGGGCGACGTGACGTACGTACGCGACCCCCCTGGTCGCAGTGGTCGCTCGCAGCCCCACCAACTAAGGATGGATTCGGATGTCTGAACATCCAAATTATCCGTATTCGTATCCGCTTAAAACGTAAATATGAATATCCGTATCCGTATTCGAATTTAATATGTATGTCATATGGATGCATCCGAATTCGATTTTAAGAACTTTTCTCTATCCGATTCCGTATTCGTATTCGAAGAATATCCGATCACATCCGTATCCATCCGTATCCGCAAAGAAAAAATGACTAGTGAGACAATCTTAAACTTATCTTTATACCTATTACTTAATGATGTACACTATTTAAATTATTTAGAAAGCTAGATAACTAATAATATATTTATTAAAATTAATAATGATATAAAAATTAACTTTAACTATTTAATATATTTATTTCATGATTAAAATTATTTAATACGAGTCAAATTAATTATTTATTTAATGATAAAATCTTTTTTTATATATCGTAATTATTAAGTATTTAAATATTTATTTATTTTACATTTATAATTAGTATTATATATTTAATATAAAAGCTATGCATAGATAATTATATTCTTTTTTATTAGCTATCTCATAATCCTTTACTCCCTACTTGTATAATGATTTTGATCTGCTATAAAATTATTGAAAAAATAAATATACTTATGATAGCCCTATGTTTCAAATCGAGAAGGTATCCGGATTCGTATCCGGATTCGAACTATCCGTTTTATATTCGTATCCGATGAGATCCGCATTCGTATTCGTATCCGGATTAAAATGTGGTAAAATGTGACATCCGGATTCGATTTCATCCGTATCCGATCCGAATCCATCCTTACCACCAACCGGAGGAAAGCTGGGCGCGCGCGCGGCGACAACCGGCAACGTGACAACGGAATCCAAACAAGGGCGCCGCGGCATCTTGCTCCGAGAATTTCCGCAGCGAGAGATTCCATGTGAGGAACCAGCAAGTTATCCCGCCTAATCGAGTCATCGTTTATTGATCAACTTGATTAGAGGGAACAACTCTGGTAGTCCTTGGAATGTGTCATGAGCACCGCCCAGGATTTAAACACACTCCACAAGCACAACAGTAACACCATTATATAGGCACGTCCAACACACGAGATCATATTACAAAGCGGTTCAAAGTTTAATACAACAAGTCTTCAGAGTTTTTGCAGCGAAAAGTTGTACTACTGGCACTCCATACACAAAACAAAATAAGAAGGTAACACTATATGCCGATAGTGCCCTTCACATAGCCACTGGCCATCTACTCTTCACCCGCACCTCCGTCCGCAGGGTAGAAGTAGCCGAATACGGCCTCCGGCTGCGCCTCACCTGCATCAACTTAACGGCAGCACCGTGAGTACAAAAGGTACTCGCAGAGCTTACCCAATATGGGTATATAATATCCCGACCTCAAGGAGAATGCATTTGGTTAGTAGCAAGGAAAGGGTACGGTATTTAACTTTTGCATAAAGGCATCTAACTTTGATCAAGTTGTAATAAGCAAAAGACAGAGCATCTATGATCTCTAGAGCATGCATTAAACAATTACATAAGCAAAATGTTCATAAATCATAAGCTTAATCTTCCATGAACTTGCTCGGTAACTCTACGTTAAAGTCAAAGTACAAGAGCGTGCTCAATGTCCGAGAGCGCTGCTATTGCAATAGATCGAAAACCCTGCAGGGGTGTACAACTTTTCCCATACGAGAACAAGACCAACGACCATACCCACGGCCAAGGATAAGTGTTGATTCATGCCTCAACCTTTCGCACAAACACAACCAACTATGAGTGAACGGTCGAGAAGGACAAGTGCACCGGAAACGCCGATCACACTCCATCACAACTCGCACCGAATCCGATCAAGGTAAGGTGTGACTTATGTTAGTTGGCTTACCGTACCATTATATAGTATGTGGTTTGTACGGAAAGGTGATCAAGTATCAAAGCGATTACGCATCGGTCCTTAATCAACTCAAGCAAGACTAACCATGTGAGATCCATCCCAACATGGCCCTATCATACGCGGACCGTCCACGGTCAGTCGCGGACCGTGCTGGGTGGAAAACATGCTCTCTGACTAAATCGCGGACCGTCCGCGTAGGTTAAGCGGACCGTCCGGCTCTCAATTTGTGAAAGGCTAAGAATCGTGCAGAGGCTCTGTTGATTTGGTCAGGAGCTGGCAGACCGTCCGGCCATGTCGGGCGGACCGTCTGCGACACGACCGAGGCTCACTGGCGAGTTCGCTGCCGGCGATTCCGGCCACGGTTTGGGGTGAGGTTTGTTCCTAGAGATTCCTGGGAGTCTAGGGAGTTCACTTTGGTAACCAAATCGCACATGCATTAGGTTTTCGAAGCTCTAGGTCATCAATGGTGATTGGGCTCTAGGTGAGTTTTTTGGCTTCAATCCTAGGACAATGGGGAATGGATCGGGGAGGGGAAACACTCACCGGCGTCGAGTAGGATACCGGCAAGGGCTTCAAGTCGTCGGGGAAGGCTTGGAGTAGCTCGGGGTCGTCCTCCTTTCTTGAGGCTTGAAGGAGAAGATGAAGTGGAAGAGGAACTCATTGGGGAAGCTCCTCCCCAAGGAAGAAGATGAAGATCGGGGTGGTGCAGCTAGTCGGCGTCGTTCTCCGGCGTCCTCCGGTGGTGCTCCGGCGAGGTGGAGGGGCTTCAATGGTGGGGAAGATGGGGGAGCTCCTCCATGGCTTGGAGCTTGAGAGAGAAGGTGAGGGGAGTGAATGAGGGAGAGAGAGAGAGCTGGGAGAAGGCTCCCAGGTGATGGAGGGTTGGGCTGACGGGTGGGTCGGGGGTGAGACGTGGCGCCCAGTCTCTGCGCGCGTGACACGCATCGGAGATGCGCTAGCGGACCGTCCGCGAGTGAGGCGCGGACTGTCCGCGGGTAGGGTGACGTGGCAGTGAATTCGATGTGCCCGAAGTGAATCGTGGTCGGCCACGTGGCAAGGTCGCGGACCGTCTGCCGTATAGTGGCGGACTGTCCGCCACTACCAAAACAGTGGATTAGCCTAATGTTTAATTCTCTCCTTAATTGCGAGCTAATTATGCGTAATGCTTTAAGATGCACATGATGATATGTTTAACTAGTTAATCAACATAGGGCTGTTACAAATCCCCCCTCCCCGTTGGAAAAATCTCGTCCCGAGATTTGGCTAAGGACCTAAAGAGAGGGCGGACTGTCCAGCCCAGATATGCGGACCGTTTGCAGTTGAAAGGCTGAAAACTCTAAGTTTTCGGGTTGGTTCTGTGTAAATTTGGCGAGTCTACTGCGGACCGTCCGTGACATATTTGCGGACTGTCCGCCGGCTAAACCAGCGAAACCACAAATTTCGGGGAGGGTTCGGGTACAATTTTTGGGGCTACGGCGGACTGTCCGCGGCAAAAGCCGGACCGTCCACAGGGGATTTCGGCTGAGGAACACAGATTACAAGCTCTCTGGTGGAATTTTGGATTTGTACGGCGGACTGTCCGCTGTAAAATGCCGGACCGTCCGCGAGTCACAAAAAATGCCCAGAAATGGCACAACTGAGAAGTGGATTTTCTCAAGACATGAAGCATCCAACAACAGAAATTTTTCAGATTTTGTGACAATCAACTTAGAATCAATAAGAATATATTGAACAAGATGAGTGGGAGGGTTGTGAGTGCACATACTCGATTCCAAATAAATCGGGATAAGATTGCCGAAATCGGTCTTCTTGCTCCCATGTCGCCTCACGCTCGGAATGGCGACTCCATTGGACCTTCACAAACTTGGTGGTCTTGTTCCTAGTTTTGCGCTCCACTTGATCAAGAATTCGAATAGGATGCTCTTTGTACGAGAGATTTGGTTGGATATCGATATCTTCATAATTGGTGGCTTTTATAGGGACTCTTAGGCACTTCCTCAATTGTGAAATATGAAATATATTGTGGATTGTTGATAGAGATTGTGGTAACTCTAATTGGTAAGCGACAGCCCCACGTCTTGCCAAAATCCGAAGTGGACCAACATAGCGGGGGGCAAGCTTGCCCTTCTCTTGGAATCGTTGTGTCCCCTTGAAAGGTGTAACCTTGAGATATGCATAATCACCAACTTTAAAATATAGCTCCCGTCTTCCTCGGTCTGCATATCGCTTTTGACGAGATTGAGCTGCTTGTAATCGCTCTTGAATGGTTTTCACTTTTTCCTCGGCCTCCATAACAATGTCCGGGCCAAAGTATACTCGCTCTCCGGATTCCGACCAATTGAGAGGAGTTCTACAACTCCGCCCATACAAAGCTTCAAATGGAGACATCCCAATGCTTGCTTGGTAACTATTGTTGTATGAAAACTCAAAAAAGGGCAAACATTCATCCCAACCTTTCCCATAAATAATTGCACACGATCTGAGCATATCTTCAAGAATTTGATTGACTCGCTCGGTTTGTCCACCGGTTTGAGGATGATAAGCTGTGCTAAAAGTGAGATTGGTGCCCATAGCATCATGGAGACTTTTCCAAAATCGAGCGGTGAATTGAGGACCTCTATCGGAGACTATGGATTTAGTAACTCCATGAAGACACATAATCTTGGTGATATAAAGCTCTGCATATTTCTCAACTGAGTAGTTAGCCTTCACCGGAAGAAAGTGAGCGGATTTTGTGAGTCGATCCACAATGACCCAAATAGCATTGTATCCATGGAGAGTACGAGGAAGCCCGGTAATAAAATCCATGGATATATTCTCCCACTTCCAAGAAGGAATAGGAAGAGGTTGGAGAGTTCCGGCCGGCTTGAGATGTTCGGCCTTCACTCTTTGGCAAACATCGCATTCGGCTACATAGCTTGCAATTTCTCTCTTCATGCGAGTCCACCAGAATTTCTTCTTCAAATCTTGGTACATCTTGTTGCTACCGGGATGGATAGAAAATTGAGATTCATGAGCTTCATCCAGAATTTTCTTTCTAAGTTCAAAATTCTTGGGAACTACTAAACGTTTTCCAAACCAAAGGATTCCTTGATCATCGAGCTGGAAACACTTGAGCTTGTCCTCATTGATTCTTGCTCTAAGCTTCATCATGCCTTTGTCTTCAAGTTGAGCCTTCTTGATTTCATCAATGAGATTGGAAGTGATAACTAAAGAAGCGAGTGACCCATGCTCTACCATAGAGAGATTTAGCCTCTGGAATTCTTCACAAAGAGTGTTGACTCCGGATCGAGTGCGCAAGCAATGGCATTGGACTTTTCGGCTCAAGGCATCGGCAACTACATTGGCCTTGTCGGGATGATAGTGAACTTCTAGTTTGTAGTCCTTGATCAATTCCAACCACCTTCTTTGCCTCATATTGAGTTCCGCTTGAGTGAAGATATACTTGAGGCTTTGATGATCGGTGTAGATATTGCAAGAATTTCCAAGAAGATAATGACGCCATAATTTGAGAGCATGAACAACGGCCGTAAGTTCAAGATCATGGGTAGGATAGTTTTCTTCATAACGCTTCAATTAGCGTGAAACATAAGCGATGACTCGGCCTTCTTACATAAGAACACAACTGAGTCCGATTCTAGATGCATCACAATATACATCAAATCCCTTGGTGATATCCGGTTGAGTGAGAACCGGAGCAGTGGTGAGCTTGGTCTTGAGGGTTTGAAATGCATTCTCACAAGCATCGGTCCACTTGAATTCCACACCCTTCTTTGTCAACTCGGTCATAGATTTGGAAATCTTGGAGAAGTTCTCAATGAACCTACGGTAATAACCCGCAAGTCCAAGAAAACTCCGGATCTCACTAACATTTTGGGGTTGCTTCCAATCAAGCACATCCTTCACCTTGCTTGGATCCACCGCCACACCATTCTCCGAAAGGATATGCCCAAGAAAAGCCACTTCCTTGAGCCAAAACTCGCACTTGCTAAACTTGGCATAGAGACGATGATCACGGAGCTTTTGAAGAATAATGCGAATATGCTCGGCATGCTCTTCCTCGGTCTTGGAGAAGATAAGAATGTCATCGATGAAAATCACCATAAAGACATCAAGCCCTTCAAAGAAAATAGAATTCATGAGATACATGAAATATGCCGGGGCATTGGTTAACCCAAATAACATAACTGTGTACTCATAAAGCCCATATCGAGTAGAGAAAGCAGTCTTGGGAATATCCTCCACTCGAATTTTAATTTGATGATATCCCAAGCGAAGATCAATCTTGGAAAAGAATTTAGCACCCACTAATTGGTCAAATAAAATGTCAATCCTAGGAAGAGGATATTTGTTCTTCACGGTCGCTTCATTCAACGGTCGATAGTCCACACACATCCTTAGGCTACCATCTTTCTTTGAGACAAATAGAACTGGGCACCCCAAGGTGAGGAGCTCGGACGAATAAATCCCATGTCAAGAAGAATTTGCAATTATTTCTTCAATTCAGCTAGCTCATTGGGAGGCATACGATAGGGCCTTTTAGATACCGGGGCCGTTCCAGGGAGTAGCTCAATGACAAACTCAACTTCCCGGTCGGGAGGCATCCCCGGTAATTCCTCGGGAAATACATCCGGAAATTCGCACACTACCGGAATTGCCTCTAACTCCAGCAAAATAGTGGCATTAAGACCATGAAGTTGAGAATCAAGTTTCTCATGGAGATAAAGATTAACTCGAACTCCGAAAGGGTGCCTAAGTTCAATAGAGCGAGGATCGCACCGAATAACCCCATCATGTTTAGTCATCCAATTCATCCCAATAATGACATCCAATTCTTCTATATCAATGACCACAAAATTTACCATGAAATTCAGCCCCGAGACTTGAGCTAGATTGACCACTTCTTTAGATACTAATGTTGCTCCGGGAGCATCAATGATAAATGGAGTAGGCACTACCCGGATAGAAAAATTATGTTCAGTGTCAAACTTTTTACTCATGAAGGAATGAGATGCACCGGAATCAAATAATGCTCGAGTGGGTTTAGAATTGATAGAGACCATACCAACAAGAACTTGCATATCCTCACTAGCTTCTTCCGCCGTGATATGATTCAACTTGCCACGTTTGGAATTTTGACCATTCCTCCCATCTTGGCGAGGAGGAGGAGTTGGTGGATTTGGAGTATTGCCAGCTCCACCCTTTCTTGGAGAGGGACACTCACGAGAGATGTGGCCTTGCCCGCCACAATTGAAGCATGACCCATGAGAGGTATTTCCACCATCACCTCCCGGCTGCCCCATAGCACGAGGAAGTTGACCTTGGGGAGCCGGAGGACGGCATGCCATCCACATGGGTTGAGGAGCACCAAAACCTGGCGCACGGGGTGGAGGAGGAAGTCCCGTGCGGGGGCGTTGCGGGTTACCACCGGTTGAAGAAGAGGCAGCCCGCTTGCGGTTCTCCATATCAATCTTGCGATTCTCATTTTCAAATGCATTCATCTTGTACTCAGCCTTGATCGCCTTGCTAACCATGTCATTGAAATCCCGAAAATCCGTGGTAGAGAGATGAGATTGGAGCTTCAAAGACAACCCATTCATGAAATGATCTTGCTTCTTCTCATCCGTGTTGATATCCTCTAAAGCATATTGGGCAAGATAGTTGAAGGTGTTGATATACTCCATCACGGGCTTGTTGCCTTGGCGCAACCTACAGAACTCATCCCTCTTAATGTTGAGCACACTCTTGGGAATGTGGTATGCACGAAAAGCCTCACGAAATTCAGCCCAAGTCACTTGGTGACCTTCACCAACTTGTGCCATGTATCCATACCACCAAGCTCCGGCGGCATCACGAAGTTGATGAGCCGCATAATTGACCTTCTCTTGATCATTGCACTGAATAAGACCAAATTTTTGCTCTATGACGCGCAGCCAAAAATCAGCATCCAAAGGCTCCTTTGATCCACGAAAGATAGGAGGGTCGGTGGCCATGAAAGCGGAATGACCATGGCGTTGACCACCATGTCCATGCCCACCCAAGTGTTGCACAATGGCCTGCATAATCTTATTTTGTGTTTGTCGGCTCTCCTCCGACCTTCTAAGGATCTCCACAAGGGTTGGGTGCAAGGGAGGAGGAGGAGGAGGGAGAGGCGGTTCGCCATTCTCACCACCGGCATCAGAGTTTCCGACCATCCTGCCGCCAACCACAAAGGAAGTTAGCGACCGGGAGAAAGAAAAATTTGATATAGTACAATTGCACAAATAAAATTGCACAACTATGTAAGATATCAACCACAAATGTGTGAGAATAGAATTTGACATCATAGATAGGATGGATCAAGAAACAATGAGACTAAAGGATTTTGGACAACACTAATGATCACCCATAGAAAATAACCATAATCAAATATCTAGTACCCTCCATATTCTTAAAAGAAACATGCATGAGTGATAATAAATGATGACATGTCGCAGCCATACGCATAAATAACACGGCACACAACTAACATAACGGAGGTCCACATAGATAATATATAGTAGTACATTACATAGGCATATAGCTAACTAGTGTCTCACACGGTCTCACCAATTAACTATTCGATTACATAAAACAAGTGATACATTACAATGAGTTAAATAACTCGAGGAGTCTCATAACCGCCATAGGATTACATAAATATTTAAAAGGGACCATAGGGACCTCTCGCGAAGTATGGTGGGAAGTCATCAAGAAGGTGATAATGAGGGGATCCGGTGTCTTCGGGGTTCTCCGGGTGAGTGAGGGGTGCATGTTCACCACAAAAAATGATCTCTCTAGTCAAAGTTGTGGAGGCAAAGCGGCGCACATGCAGCCCATTGGACATACGTGCTTGCCCCACCACATGTTGAGGAAGATATATGTCTTGAACTAAAGGAAAGCGAAGCTCCAATGGTGCCGCCTCATGTGGGGTGTAATCATTGGGCTCATACAACACATCTTGAGGCACGCGGCCCATGCGAACATACATATCCACGGTGCATTGCAACTCATTGAACCGACGTCTTGTCTCCCTCAACTCCTCTCGAATGCAACGGAGGCTTCGGTCTTGTGCCGCCACCAACTCGGACATACGTCTTTCATACAAGCTAGCACCTCCCATTCCCATCTCAAACACATTCACACCTTGCAATGGTCCTTGAATTGGGAAGTGAGTGAATGGGTGACGCTCCAACTCGATCACTTCTTGGCGGAGAATCGCCATAGCCTTGTACGCCACTTCTTGGATTGCCATCTCAATTGAAGTTCCATGAGCTGAAATATTGTGAGCTTCCGTGACCCCTTCAACAAAGCGTCTTGGGATGAACACGGTGACAACGTAGTCCATCATGCCCAGCCCAAGTCCCCTCGCAAAGACCGAATACTCCGGCCTCCGCGAGAAGTTGCCTCTCCAAAGCATCTCGGCAAGGAGTGGAGGAAAGCCTTCCACCTCCTCGGCCCGAGTCACCATGACCAATTGGCCCAAGTTCCCGTTCATCTATCATGAGCAAGACAAGATAAGTTAGTGAACATATTTATAACAACTAATGTGCAGCCCATAAGGTAAGAATATCAGCTCTAGGAAAGTTACGAGTTATATACACCATATAAGAAATATAACCTTAGATAAGTCACACTTTTACAAGTACTTCATAATTAGTGATTACCATTAGGTTTCTAAGCGTGCCTCACATCAAGTTTTAGTAGTAATCATGCATGGAATGCAACCATAGCTCTGATGCCATGCTGTGAGGAACCAGCCCAAGTTGATCCCGTCTAATCGAGTCATCGTCCATTGATCAATTTGATTAGAGGGAACCAACCCCGGTAGTCCTTGGAATGTGTCATGAGCACCGCCCAGGATTTAAACACACTCCACGAGCACAACAGTAACACCATTACATAGGCACGTCCAACACACGAGATCATATTACAAAGCTGTTCAAAGTTTAATACAACAAGTCTTCAGAGTTTTTGCAGCGGAAAGTTCTACTACTGGCACTCCATACACAAAACAAAATAAGTGTCCTTCACATAGCCACCGGCCATCTACTCCTCACCCGCACCTCCGTCCGCGGGGTAGAAGTAGCCGAACACGGCCTCCGGCTGCGCCTCACCTGCATCAACTTAACGACAGCACCATGAGTACAAAAGGTACTCGCAGGGCTTACCCAATATGGGTATATAATATCCCGACCTCAAGGAGAATGCATTTGGTTAGTAGCAAGGATAGGGTACGGTATTTAACTTTTGCATAAAGACATCTAACTTTGATCAAGTTGTAATAAGCAAAAGGCATAGCATCTATGATCTCTAGAGCATGCATCAAATAATTACATAAGTAAAATGTTCATAAATCATAAGCTCAATCTTCCATGAACTTGCTCGGTAACTCTACGTTAAAGTCAAAGTACAAGAGCGTGCTCAATGTCCGAGAGCGCGACTATTGCAATAGATCGAAAACCCTGCAGGGGTGCACAACTTTTCCCACACGAGAACAAGACCAACGACCATACCCACGGCCAAGGATAAGTGTTGATTCATGCCTCAACCTTTCGCATAAACACAACCGACTATGAGCGAACGGTCGAGAAGGACAAGTGCACCGGAAAAGCCGATCGCACTCCATCACAACTCGCACCGAATCTGATCAAGGCAAGGTGTGACTTATGTTAGTTGGCTTACCGTACCATTATATAGTATGTGGTTTGTACGGAAAGGTGCTCAAGTATCAAAGCGATTACACATCGGTCCTTAATCAACTCAAGCAAGACTAACCATGTGAGCTCCATCCCAACATGGCCCTATCATACTTGCCGAAGTCCGAATTATCTTTCATATTTGCTCAACTTTTATCCATTCTTGACTAATCATGTAAATTAATCAAACACCCTATAGCTCGCGAGTGGTGGTGACCTGGCCACCTCTCGTCTTGTACCGTAGCTAAGCATGGCTAAGCATATAGTTCGTGACACCTATTCAAGCATACTCATCTAAAGATGATATCCTAATCAAGGTTCATAATGCATCAAATAGGTTCTATGCAATCAATGATATATATATATATAAAATAACTCATGCGCAAACAAGACACATATACTTCATTGATCCAAAATAGGGTGTAAGAAATGCTTAGGGGCCTGCCTTGAGTCTCGACGGGAGTAGAGTCTCCAACGATCTCCGGTTCAAGCTCCTCTTGCTCCGGCGTCACGGTCTCTACACGAGTGCAATGATGCATGATAAATAATATACCATGAATGATTGACATTGTATGCAAATGGTATGAGAAGGTATGATTTAACATTGTAAAATTATGATAAAAGGGTCTAGACATATAGTACATATGTGGAATAATCATAGCTAAGTGTAAGGGTAAAGAACAACTAAATGCGGACCGTCCGGCTTGGGAGAAGCGGACCGTCCGGCTCTAAACGACGGACAATTTGGCAGACCTTCCGCAGGTCAGGTGCGGACCGCGTTGGGTGAAAACATGCTCTCTGACTAAATCGCGGACCGTCCATGTGGAATGAGCGGACTGTCCGGTCTGAACGGCGGACCGTCCACGGTCAGTCGCGGACCGTGCTGGGTGGAAAACATGCCCTCTGACTAAATCGTGGACTGTCCGCGTAGGTTAAGCGGACCGTTCGGCTCTCAATTTGTGAAAGGCTAAGAATCGTGCAGGGGCTCTGTTGATTTGGTCAGGAGCTGGCGGACCGTCCGGCCATGTCGGGCGGACCATCTGCGACACGGCCGAGGCTCACCGGCGAGTTCGCCGCCGGCGATTCCGACCACGGTTTGGGGTGGGGTTTGTTCCTAGAGATTCCTGGGAGTCTAGGGAGTTCACTTTGGTAACCAAATCGCACATGCATTAGGGTTTCGAAGCTCTAGGTCATCAATGGTGATTGGGCTCTAGGTGAGTTTCTTGGCTTCAATCCTAGGACAATGGGGAATGGATCGGGGAGGGGAAACACTCACCGGCGTCGAGTAGGATACCGGCAAGGGCTTCAAGTCGTCGGGGAAGGCTTGGAGTAGCTCGGGGTCGTCCTCCTTGCTTGAGGCTTGAAGGAGAAGATGAAGTGGAAGAGGAACTCGTTGGGGGAAGCTCCTCCCCAAGGAAGAAGATGAAGATCGGGGTGGTGCAGCTAGTCGGCGTCGTTCTCCGGCGTCCTCCGGTGGTGCTCCGGCGAGGTGGAGGGGCTTCAATGGTGGGAAAGATGGGGGAGCTCCTCCATGGCTTGGAGCTTGAGAGAGAAGGTGAGGGGAGTGAATGAGGGAGAGAGAGAGCTGGGAGAAGGCTCCCAGGTGATGGAGGGTCGGGCTGACAGGTGGGGTCGGGGGTGAGACGTGGCGCCCAGACTCTGCGCGCGTGACACGCATCGGAGATGCGCTAGCGGACCGTCCGCGAGTGAGGCGCGGACTGTCCGCGGGTAGGGTGACGTGGTAGTGAATGCGATGTGCCCAAAGTGAACCGTGGTCGGCCACGTGGCAAGGTCGCGGACCGTCCGCCGTATAGTGGCGGACTGTCCGCCATTACCAAAATAGTGGATTAGCCTAAGGTTTAATTTTCTCCTTAATTGCGAGCTAATTATGCTTAATGCTTTAAGATGCACATGATGACATGTTTAAGATGCTGTTACATTCCATCCCCCGGCCCCGTCGTCGCCTCCTCCTCCTCCATCCTCCGGCCGGCGGCTATATATACGCCCTCTCGACGAGTACGAACCCGTCCCGAACCGAACCAAAATCTTAGCAGTGCACGCCACACGCCCACACCACCACAGAGTTGCTGCGCAGCCCTAGCTAGATCGAGCACCCTACTCCCGCAATGTCTCCCACGATGGCATCGTCGCTCAGTGTATTCGCGGCGATGTCCGGCGTCGCCGCCGGGCGGCCTGCTGGCAGCAGTGGCGCGGCGGTGCCCGGTCGTCTGGCGACCAGCCAGCAGGGGGGCGGCAAGGGCAAGCGCGCCGTGGCGCAGCCTCTCGCGGCTAGCGCCGCGACGGAGACGCCGGCGCCGGCGCCGGTCGCAGCCCCGGCCCTGCCGGCGGGTAGGCCCGCGGTCGTCGACGCCCCGCGCCGCCGTGGAGGCCGCGGCGCCGGCAGCGGGCACGCGGCGTGGAAGAGCGTCCGGCAGGAGAGGTGGGAGGGGGCCCTGGAGGTGGAAGGGGAGCTGCCGCTCTGGCTGGTGGGTACCACTTCCTTCGCCATGCATGCGTGCGCGCTGTCTTTGATCTGCCTTTTATTTGTTTTTGGAAAAGGGTGATTGATCTGGTGGCTTTTTTGTGATAACTATAACTCCTTTTGATGATTCTTGAACCGACCGTAACCTCTCCATTTCTATAACATTTTTCGAGTGTTCTAAGCTAAGGTTAGCCACGCTTTTTCTTGGAGAATCTGAATCCTTTCCGTTACTTTGGTTCCAAGTCCGCCCAGTGCCCCAGTCCATGTATCTACAAAATGACACTTTTCTCAGATCATCTCCAATACACATAGGCAAAGACAAGCATATCTTCCTCTACAAAAGAAAAGAATGAAGAACATAAAAAAGAGAGAGGGAGTCGGCACAGCTACTTTTAGATCAGCTCATATATACTACCGTGTGGAACAAAATCTTTTGAATTAACATAACCATTTTCATCGTACACGCATCATCTAGCTTAGTGCATGGAGCACCAAACATTTGTGCACAGAAGGTACGTAAACTAAAGAAATGTATTGAGCTTGAGCCAAATAGGGTCCTTTTGGGCCATCGGTTTGGGCCCGTACGCACGGGCGTCGGAACAGTAATGTTAGGTCATTTTTCATTGGATCAGCGGTTGTAGAATCGCGCACTTGCTTACCCACATCTATTACTTAGCTGCGATCAGATCAACGAACGCGAGGGCGACACTGGCTTACCCTAGGCGAGGCCTACCGAAAGGGATCGGAGATCGGTGGCAATGGCATCTTGGCACTCACGATGCTAGCGGGGAACAACATATATACCAAGATTCTCTGTTGTTTCTACTCATGGCAGCCGCGACAATGGCGTCGCTGTCCTGTGATCATTGCTTGCATGCTCTGCTCCCTCCCCCCAGCAGCCTTGAGGAGAAAACGCTGCGTCTACAAAACCTTGTTGCTAGGCTACAGCTAGCTGTCCCCTAACCACAACTTCCACAAGCGATGAGTTCCTCCCAATTTGATTGTCTTTATCCTACGACTCCATTTGACTCTACGTGCGTGTGCTGCTAATCTGAAAGTGACCCTGCATAAACAAAACAAATTAAAGCCGGTGCTCGTACGTGCAATATAATAATACGGTTCCTTGCGGATCATATTCGGCTGCTAATAATCTGCTCGCCAAGATGTGATTGCTATTGTACTAATCGTCAGTCTAATTATTATTGTTTAAACCACGCGATCGACGACCATGATGATGGGCTAACTAACTAACCTCCTGTTTGCAGGACGGCACGTACCTGAGGAACGGGCCGGGCCTGTGGAACCTGGGCGACTACGGCTTCCGGCACCTGTTCGACGGGTACGCGACGCTGGTGCGCGTCTCGTTCCGCAACGGGCGCGCGGTGGGCGCGCACCGGCAGATCGAGTCGGAGGCGTACAAGGCGGCGCGCGCGCACGGCAAGGTGTGCTACCGCGAGTTCTCCGAGGTGCCCAAGCCCGATAGCTTCCTCTCCGCCGTGGGCCAGCTCGCCACCCTCTTCTCGGGCTCCTCGCTCACCGACAACTCCAACACGGGCGTCGTCTGCCTCGGCGACGGCCGCGTCCTCTGCCTGACGGAGACCATCAAGGGCTCCATCGTGGTCGACCCGGACACGCTCGACACCCTCGGCAGGTTCGAGTTCTCGGACAAGCTGGGGGGCCTCATCCACTCGGCGCACCCCATCGTGACCGCCACCGAGTTCTGGACGCTGATCCCGGACCTGATCCGGCCGGGCTACTCGGTCGTGAGGATGGACGCCGGGACCAACGAGCGGCGGTTCGTCGGCAGGGTGGACTGCCGCGGCGGCCCCGCGCCTGGGTGGGTGCACTCGTTCCCCGTCACCGAGCACTACGTGGTGGTGCCGGAGATGCCGCTCCGGTACTGCGCCAAGAACCTCCTCCGCGCGGAGCCCACGCCGCTGTACAAGTTCGAGTGGCACCTCGAGTCCGGCAGCTACATGCACGTCATGTGCAAGGCCAGCGGCAGGGTCGTGGCCAGCGTGGAGGTGCCGCCGTACGTGACGTTCCACTTCATCAACGCGTACGAGGAGACGGACGAGGAGGGGCGCGTGACGGCCATCGTCGCCGACTGCTGCGAGCACAACGCCGACACCTCCATCCTCGACAAGCTCCGCCTCCAGAACCTCCGATCCTTCGCCGGCCAGGACGTCCTCCCCGACGCCAGGTACGGTGGTTATTAGTTACTAGCCTGCGGCTCCTTCAATTCCTGCTACTACCACACCACTTGCTCTTTTTTTTTAGTACCACTTGCTTTGCTGGATAGATTTGCGTTTATTTCTCACCACATGGGCTGGCTCCTCTGATGGGTTGGAACAGGGTGGGCCGGTTCAGGATCCCGCTGGACGGGAGCCCGTTCGGGGAGCTGGAGGCGGCGCTGGACCCCGAGGAGCACGGCCGGGGGATGGACATGTGCAGCATCAACCCGGCCCACGTCGGCAAGAAGTACCGGTACGCCTACGCCTGCGGCGCCCACCGGCCGTGCAACTTCCCCAACACCCTCACCAAGATCGACATGGTGGAGAAGACGGCCAAGAACTGGTACGAGGAGGGCACCGTGCCGTCCGAGCCCTTCTTCGTGCCGCGCCCCGGCGCCGTGGAAGAGGACGACGGTTAGTACTGTTCGAGATCTCCTTGGGCTCGATCGCACACAGCATGCATGCATGCATCCCTCAGCTGCGCGGCTTGTGCCGTGCCTGACATGTTTTATTTGGTTCTTGGAAAACAACCTTGGCAGGGGTGGCGATCTCGATGGTGAGCGCCAGGGACGGGTCGGCCTACGCGCTGGTGCTGGACGCCAAGACGTTCCAGGAGGTCGCGCGGGCCAAGTTCCCGTACGCGATGCCCTACGGCCTGCACTGCTGCTGGGTGCCCCGGAACTCGAACGCCTGCTAGATATGGATCGGATCGGATCCACTCTGCTAGCTGCTTGCATATCTCGCGCCCAGCGTACCGGCGCTCGATCGATCGCCGGACGTCAAAGCACAGGATGGCTGGTTTATTTAATTTCCGGGGAGATCGAAGTATAGACGTTGTAGTGGTGATGTGTATAGGCACAGCAGGCCGTATACGTGAAACTACAGGGGAATTGTACGTAGCCCTTCCCACACATAAGTGTCGTCGTCTCGTAGTAATGCACGCGTGGAATGTGTACATAGTTCTCCTGTGATCGAGCTCATACTGCTATTCAAGCGTTCATTATGTATTAGTAGTAGTGATATTGTTCCCTTCTTCCAATATATATCCCACACGTGTTCGTTATTTGGAATCAGCAAGACCGCACAAGAGTATAATGTGATTTATTGTTTCTCAGTCCTTTCTCTGTTCAAACATACCTAATATACAAAGGCTGAATTCTCCTTTTCTTTTTTTTCGAAAATTCGGGCAGGAGCACTGCCATGTCATTTAAGTAAGAAGAGAATGCGAGTGTCTTACATAGTTGTGATTACATAAAAGAAGCATAAACTCAATACTCGAAAAAAACTTAACATGGGAAACTAAGATACAACGGGGGCACCACAGGCCCTAAACCGCAGCTGCATTTCCTCCTTGATAAGTTGCAGGACAATCTTCGGTTCGGCTGCTTTACCTTCGAAAACCCTTCCATTTCTTTCTTTCCACAAGTTCCATGCCGTGTACATGAGATAGGCTGCTGCCTGCCTTCTTTCGTTCTTTGTCGGCTGCATGAGAGCATCACACCACCATTCTTCAATTGTTGCTTCTTGTGTTGGTACTCTGATCGTGTCACCTGACCAAGTCCTGACCAACTCCCAAACCTGTATTGCAAAGGGGCAGTGCAAGCACAGGTGCTCCGCCGTTTCAAAGTGGAGGCTACACAGTCTGCAAGCCGGGTTGCAGGGCCAATTCCTCGCCTGCAGTTTATCCACAGTCAACAGCTTCTCTTGTACCAACAACCAGCTAAAAAACTTGTGCTTGCCCTCAGCATGAGCTCGCCAAAGCACGTCTGGCTTGAAAGTGCAGTATGTCCCTTTGAACTGTGCTTGATACGCTGATTTTGCAGTGTAAATGCCATCAGCTGTCCATTTCCAAGTGATTTGATCCTCCTCCATCGTCAAATGAACTCCCTGCACCAAGTCCCACAAAACAATGAAATCTGCCATTTCCTCTATTGAATTCATCCTCCAAAGGCCTCGGGTCCAACTCTGATTCTCAATTTGCTCTTTTACTGTGAGATGCTTCCTCCAAGCTAACTTGTACAAACTTGGCGCAATATCCCTTGGTGCCTTGCCTTGCAACCAGCTTGCCTCCCAGAATTTTGCTGCGCCTTTTCTTTTTTAAACACAATATAGATACAGATATAGGGGTGCAAAGAGGTGACCCTTAGGTGCACCTGCCAAAGTTCAAAGTTTTGTACTACTTGTTCAAAATAGGATCCAACTTTAGAGTATTATAAAATTTTGAACTAAAGAGAGTTGGAAGTGCACCTAAGAGACCAATTTGCACCCCTAGACGCTTACAATGCAAACATGTACTCACACCCATTCCTATAAATATATAAACATGCAATCTTATTCCTATGAGTATCTTTGAAAGACTAAATCAGCATATTTCGAGATTAACAAATGGTGTATATTTGACTCGATTCTTCTTCCTGCTGGTATGTTGATGCCCTTCAAAACAGGAAGCCACTAACTAATACTACCTCATTTCCTAAAAATATTATATTTTTAACTAATTATATATGTATGTTGTCCCCAAACGTTATATATTTGAGAACGTAGGGAATACTTCTAGAGGTACTGTACAAAGCTCTTATCTAGAATTGCATCTTTCTTGTACAAAGCTCTCAAGAGTTTGTTGGATTTTCATCAGAACCCGTGGAAGAGTCGCTGCCAGGCGTGTCCCGGCGACGACTGCACGTGGCGTGCTCGCGTGACGCCGCGTTTTCGCGTCAACGCTCTCAATTGCAAGTCAAGGCGGCGGCCTACAGATTCACGTGGAGCCCCCGTGTGCAGCACATGCTCCTGCAGTCTGCACAGCAGTAGCGCAAGAGCCAGGACAAACAATCCACAACACAACGAAGAGCAACCAGCAAGCATGGTGGGTTCTCTCCCCACGCTGCGCGCCGCTCCGTTCTCGTTCCCTTCCCAACGCACCAGGCCCGGGCCTACCAGCCTCAGTAACCCCGCCGTCCTCTCAGCGAAGACGGCCTCGCCGTCGCCGGCGGCGGCGAAGGCCGCAGCAGGAGGCTGCGCCACGAAGCTCTCGGCATGGACGAGCATCCGGCAGGAACGGTGGGAGGGCGACTTGGCCGTCGATGGACACCTCCCTCTTTGGCTGGTACAGCTTCCCCCGCTTTCCTGTCTAGTTACGCCTCCAAACAGAGCAGAGCACGTGATCGATGCGCGTGCCGTCGCGTCACATAACTTTGGCGCAGAACGGCACGTACCTGAGGAACGGGCCAGGGGTGTGGGAGGTAGGCGACGACGGCAGCGCGCTCGACCACCTCTTCGACGGGTACGCCACGCTCGTCCGCGTCTCCTTCCGGCGAGGGCGCGCCGCCGGCGCGCACCGGCAGCTCGAGTCGGACGCCTACAGGGCAGCCAAGGAGCGCGGCCGCCCGCTCCTGCGGGAGTTCGGCCACTGCCCCGCCAAGCCGGCGAGCCCGGCGGATCGCGCGAGGGGCGTCGTCGGGCTCGTCACCGGCGGGGCGCTGTCGGACAACGCCAACGTCGCCGTGCTGCCGCTCGGGGACGGCAGGGTGATGTGCCTCACCGAGACCACCAGGAGCTCCGTCCTGGTCGACCCGTGCACGCTCGCCACGCTCGGGAAGTTCCGGTACGCGGACGCGCTGGGTGGCGTGATACAGGCGGGGCACCCGGTCGTGACCGGCTCCGAGCTCTGGACGCTGCTCCCTGACCTTGTCCGGCCAGGCCACCGTCTCGTGAGGATGGCGGCTGGGAGCAGCGAGAGGAAGGTGGTGGGACGAGTGGGCTGCACTCGTTCGCCGTCACGGAGAACTACGTCGTCGTGCCGGAGATGCCGCTCCGGTACTCGATCGGCAGCATGCTCAAGTCTGAGCGCGCGCAGTTCTACCTCTTCGACTGGCTCCCAGCGTCCGGGAGCTATATGCACGTCGTACACAAGTCGACCGGGAAGACGGTGAGTGCCAACTTTCTTCGCCGGGGTTTTCTTTACAGTTGAACGTAATCTGCACTAGATTGTAAAAACTTTGATCTCTTGGGTGTTCTTGTAGGTGGCAAGCGTCGAGGTGCCGCTTTTCATGGCAATCCACTTCATCAACGCGTACGAGGAGAAAGGCGAGGACGGGAAGGCTGCCGCGGTCATCGCCGACTGCTGCGAGTACTACGCTGATCCTGCAATCCTTGATGCACTTGCTCTCCACAGGCTGAGATCGCCCAGGAACAGTGACGCGTTTCCTGATGGAAGGTACATGTGCATCCTGGCCACCAATGGCACTGGCACTGCATCAGCTCCCGTTCGAGGAAACCTGATTGCCACCATGATGATGATGTCACTTACCGGCCGGTGTCAAATCCTTGATGCTATGATCTCTGGCAGGGTTGGCAGGTTCAGGATACCGCTGGACGGGAGCCCCTTCGGTGAGCTAGAATCGGCGCTGGACCCGAACGAGCACGGCCGGGGGGTGGACACGTGCAGCATCAACCCGGCCTACTTCCTTAACGCCCTGGCCAAGATCGACCTGGTGAAGAAGACGGCCAAGAACTGGCACGACGAGGAAGGCGCCGTGCCGTCAGAGCCCTTATTCGTGGCGCGGCCGGGAGCGACCAGTGAAGATGACGGTCAGTTTATCTGAACACATTAGACAGTTTGTGTTCTTTTTTTTTTGAGCAATCAGTTTGTGTTGTCTCTCCTTAATTAATTTTGTTTTCTTAAAAACGGGCAAATAATTTTTGTATCTGATTTGATCCGGGTAGGGGTTGTCATATCTATTGTGAGCGATGTTCATGGCGGTGGCTATGTGCTTGTGCTGGACGGAAAGACGTTTGAAGAGATTGCGCGGGTGAGGCTTCCCTACGGCCTGCCATACGGCTTCCACGGCTGCTGGATATCTGAAGGATCAAGGAATTATCTGCTCGAACATCAACGCCATGCAGATCAAACTCAGCAGTAGAAAGTGCTCTCAATTCCTGCGCCTTGTTGAGCCTCAGATTTAGCTCCTCGTGGGCATCCCAACTGTTGTAACAGTTGCAAAGTAGCTCTCCATAATATTGAGCCTGTTCGGCTGGTCAAAATTGGCTGGGTTGGATTGGCTGGCCTAGGACCACTAGTGAAGCCAGGCAACAGCTCGAGGCCGCATCGAGTCAGCCAAACTTAAAATTCTAGATTTGTCACTATACGTCAGCTGTAAATATAGCCTGTTGAATGCTCACCAACAGACTATCTATAATATTTTAAAATTTTGTGAACCACACCCATCAGAAATTTTTAGTTAGATCACGCTTCTTTTTTTTTTGGGAACTTTAGAAGAACGCCGCACCGCACCCGTCGCTCCTCCACGCCCCGACGGCCGGTGGCCGCGCCGCGTTCATCCTTTGCACCCCCTGCGCGACGAGCGCCAGACTGCCGGTGGCCACGCGAGCTCCTCGTCCGCCCGTAGCTCGCGGGTCCTCGCGCGCCAGCCGCCGGAATTCCTCGGCATGGTGACCGGTGAGCAAGCGGCGCCGATGCCAGCTTCGCCCCGCCCGCTTGCGGCTGCGGCCGCCGCTGCGCTCCGCCCCGCTCGCACAGTGGGTGGCCGAGCGCCGGAGCTCCGCGGCAAGCAGGCGAACCTCTGTTGGCAGTTTGGCACTAATCAGGCTGATTAGCCTTCTCACGAACTCTATGAACACTCAGATGGATAGATGGAAGGACACACGCACTCGGAACCCCGCCGCCTTCTGGTCCAGATAGACGGGCACGGCCGGGCAAGCCCACGATCAGCCTCCAGTCTTCATGCGCGTCGCTTTCTTCTGGCTGCCAGCTTCCGGATATGGACTCCTCCTTCGTTGCCTCTTCGGCGATCCATGAGGCAGCTTCTTCTGGGCGGCGCTGCGCTCTAGGTCATGGCCTCATGGGAGCTTTGTGCAGGAACTCTGCTGCAGCGCGTCGTCGCCGGGGATAGAGTGCCGCGCGGCCCCTCGCGAGAGGAAGACGAAGAGCATGTTCGCTGCATGCAGTTATCCGCGTCAATCTCGGCCGCACGACTTCTATCCGACGGTTTCCAGATGTCCAAGGGTGGACGGTATTTCATTTACCGTCCACCCCGGGACGGTAAAGCGAATACCGTCCGCTCCTGGTTCGGGCCGGCCGGCACCTTTGACGATAGCCACGCCGTCGTGGCCTCCACTGCCAACTCTCCAATGACCTAGACGGCACGAGGACGTGTTCCGGAGTCCATACCGCCAGGGAGAAGGCGGCGCAATCGCTCTCCGCTTTATTGATGAGAGGAGGACGCCGTGGCGGCAAGGCGGTTCTGGGCGCGCCAAGCCGCCGGCCGGCGCCGCCAGCAAGGGAACTGGCGTGTCCTGGGGGAGCTACTCGTCCAGATGGATGCGTTCCATTATTGCTGTGGCGACGAACTCTCTTGACGCGTTGAGGCGGCTGGAGTTCTCGCAGCCGGACAGGCGGAAATTCAGATCGTGCGCGGCGAGCATGAGCCTGAAACAGGTCAACCTAGACATGGAAAGGCCGGCGCCACGGATCCGCACCGCACAACGGCATGCGAGCCGCCGAGATTGCTGCAGTGTGCACTGTGCTCCGAGGCCGACCCAGCCGGCACGCGAGCAGAGCGCGCCAACACGTTCGTGGTGCCGTGGTCAAGCGTGAGAACATGGGGATCCGCCAATCGCCATGGATTTTTGGACGCCGTGGGTACTTGGTGGAGATTCCGGGCGCAGTGGATTGGAGTTGATTGATGGCGGTGGTCTTCCCGGTTCTCTCCCATTCTGAATTTCTTGATGAGGAACTTCAACAATCTAGTGGAGGCCTTGGTCGTGTGTCCACGAGAACGGATTACCAGTGCACTAAGCGCTCGGCGGCACTGATCTGTGTCAACGGCGCGAGCAAATTCCTCGGCGCTGTACTCCAGCTGGGCGGCGGCCGGGCGCAGGCGAGCGAAGCGAGTCGTGTTCCAACTTCCAAGCGCGCCAAAGTTCACACAATCACACGGAATCAGTGTGCTCCAAATTCCAGCAAGACAACATCTCCGGTTGATCGATCTCCATGTCCATGTCAACATTTATTTTATCACACCTTGGAGCACGACTGGGCGGCACCATTGGCGGCAGCCACGCCGCCGAGGCCTCCACCGCCAGCTCTCCCACGAACGAGATGGCCCGCAACGTGTTCCACCTTTCCAGGGAGAAGTTCCCATCGACTGCTGCCTTCATCGACGTGGTGGTCGCCCGTCGCCGTCGCGGCGGCGAGGTTTGACGCCGAAACACGGGCGGCGACGGCGAGGGTTGCCGCGCTTGCCGGTGGAGCAACGCACTCGCGCCCAAATGGACGGGCTCGGTGGCACGGCAGCATGAGCGCCGCCGGAGCACCGCCTGTGGTGTGCTGTGCTTAGAGCGAAGCTAATAAAAACGCCGACGGCAAGAGGATGCTGGGAAGGCGAATCAGATATATAGACGCCTTGCAAGTTCGTGATGGGCTGCCCAACCTTTGCTAGCACTATGTATCTATGTCCTATCGACAGTGCGTCGGTAAGGTAGCACTCTAGGAAACAAACTGAACACAGCTGCACCAACTCAGTCTCCAGGTTCCTCATGGTTGTTGAGTGCTGCAGATTAGATTACTGGATGCAGAGGAAGCATAAAATGGATCAAAGGATGGAGACGGCCACGCGGCCTGTCATGCTTGGGAAGAGAAGACGACATCACGACAGTGCGCCCGCCTGCTTGAGCTCATCCGGTCATCCCGCGTAGCTTTCATTACTGCGGCGTCTTACTGCCGGAGCAGAGCACAAGAATGAGATCACGCCGGTAGGGTTGTAGGGAAGGACCTGAGCGAAAGATGGGTGTTTGGTGTTAGTATTGATCTCCACCAGTTGGCCCAACGGCGAACTGGGCCCTTGACTCGTGTCCTGATCGGGGACGCCCAGCCCAATAGATGGCTGGTGGGCCCCCGTCGCGCAGTGCCATATATAGAGGAGGTGGGGACTGCGGCACAAGATACGAGATTCGTCGCCGTCACTGTTTCCCCACCTCCAAACCCTAGCCGATCTACGGGAGAGGCTGGCAGCAGCGGGATGCGCCACCAGCAAGCCATCATCACCCCTTCGACCACGTGCAGTGATGGCGCATTCATTCTACACCGACCGTCGCTGCCATGTGCTAAACGCCACCTCGTCGCCGGCCATGGTGCCGGCTACAGTTTCACCGACAAGTGCACAAGGTACGCCGTCCACAGGCAGTTCTATACCCACTCGATCTACTCCTAGAATTGATAGAACTTAACATTGGCATCAAGAGCCAGGTTTAGCGAGTAGATCTGAGTTTGGGGAAAGGATCGATCTCGGATCGATGAACAGAAAAGGAAAATGAAAAGAAATGAAAAACCCAAACCCTAACCCTAGATCGGACCCGCAAGGGAAAAGAAAGAAAAGGGATGAGCGGAGGTACTTAACAGGACCTCGCCATCATTGTGCCACTGCCGGCTCGCCGGAAGTGGTAGAGACGACCGTGCCGGCTCGCCGGCGCGGGACAGGCTCCATGACGCCCTGCACACCACCCGACGCTCCTCTGAGCGCGTGAGCACGGGTCCCAAAGGGCACCACTGAGGTGCCGCTCGACGGCGCAGCGCGCGGCTCCGGCCGCACGCATGCACCGGCGAGGGGCACCACAGTGGCGCCGCCGGCCACCATTCCTACGCTCGGCTCGGGTCCAGGGAAGCAAGGGGAAGAAGAGAAGGGGCCCCAGCACCCGCTGAGCCACGGGCGAGCGCGCGGCCGGCGCGGGGGGTGGCGTGCAGCGGTGGCGCCGCCGCCGCCGGCTCGGACCGGAACCACTCCGGCCGCCGCCTCTAGCAAGAGAGAGAAAGGGGGATGCGGGGGAATGGAGCTAGGGTTATGGGTGAGCAGGCCGCCGCGGTCTTGATCCGCGAAAAGCGAGGCCGACCGTCTGATTCGATCCGACGGCTCAGGAGCGGCCGGATCCTTGTGGGCGGGTTGCGGCCCGTGAGGGAAAGAGGGGTTGCGGCCTGTTTTGGCGGCCCGGTCGTCGGTTATCGGGCCAAAGGCCCAGACGGGCGAGCGCCAAGCAGGCCGCGGGCTGCTTTTGCTGCTAGGCTTTTTGGGCCGCGCGAGTGCGCGCGTGGGCCGCGCGCGGAGGCACTCCGCGGACCGAGCTGGGTGGCGCGCGAAGAAAAGGCTGCGGGCCAAATTTGCAGTATGGGCTGCAAAGCACATTAAAGAAGTTTTACGGTTTTCCATTTTTCAGAATTTTTTTTTCAATGATAGTTTGCTGATTTTGTGCATACTTGCATCTCTATTCAATTTTGATTCAACGGGATAAATAGTTTAGAGAGCAAAAGAGTACAAAAATGCTTTTGAATAAGTGAATTTTGTTAAGTTTCCGCTGCAAAGTAAAAGTTTCATCCTCTATTTAAATTGGAACCAACGGGAAAATTTAAATAGAGGAGTAAAAGATATTTAGTTTAAAGTTAATTATGGTATTGTTATTTTCTGACCAACGTTGATGATAACAATATTATAATTTCATTGTGATTTTAAGTTCAATGTTAATTCAGAGAATTGAAAAATAAAAAGAAAAGCTTATGAAAGAAAGAAAAGTTCTCCGCTGTAATAAAGAAAGATAAACTCAGATGAGTTTTTCTCTGTGGGAAAAAGGAGCCTATAATTTTAAGTTTAAGAAAAGCTTCCGATGTTGAAAATCAAAGAAAGATTGTTTTGGCACCATTTTACCATTGTAAGTGTCAAGTTGAGCATTAATTTACTCTTAAAAGAAACAAAATTTAAAGTTTATTATGATGTTGTCATTTTCTGACCAAAATTGATGATGGCAATATTATAATTTTTATTTTTGTCATGTGTTATATTTCTGCCCAACGGTGATATAGAATTGAAAGTAAAGGAAAATTGTATATTTTAATTTTGACCAACGTTAAATTAAGACATACAATTCTTCCCAAGTAGAGAGAAATTAACAAACAAAAGTTGATTTCGATCAACATTACAGATAAAGTTTTAAGGTTACTCAGCTGTATAGTTGAGGTTAAGAAAGAAAAGTGCTTGTTCCATTCTGATTTTTAGTTGATATGAGAAAGAGATGCAACTTATTCGGAAATGTTTTTGGTTTTTCTCTCACTAAAGTTTTTGTAATATAGAGATTTGTTAATTTTTCTGATTAAATTGGAACCAATGGGAAGATTTAATCAGAAAATAAAGTATATATGCATGTTTTAGTCATTGTGACCAAAGTTTTTTCGTCCTTCAACAACAGTAAAGATAATGGTTGAAATGAGTTTGACGCATGTTCAATTTGACCAACGTTGAATTAAACATGTGTTACCAATGCATTTAAAGTTTATTATCGCAAGTCGGAAAAGTTTTGGCACTTGTGCCATTCATATCCTACATGAAAGGGAAAGTTTTTGTGATGACTCACATGCGACATGAGTATCACATAAAAGTGAAAAAATCTGGGGAAGCTTTTAAAGTTATCCAAACAATTCACATGCATTACTATAGTGGCATGTTGGATAGTGACTTGAAAAGAATCGAAGGACAAAAAGAAAGTTGTATGCGAACCAAAATTGCAAGCATGACTTGCAAAAGTATAGAAAAATGAAGAACTTGATGAGTTCTTAAAAGTGCAACAAGTCAAGAACTCTGAGGAGTTCTTGAAAAGGAACGAGGAAATGGTGCTCCAATTATTTTTTATGACTTGGTCATATGAATAAAGTTCTAGTAATGAAATGCTCCTCGTTCACAAGTGTTAAAAATAGTTTCGAAATTATGGCAGCAAAGTTTGTGCCATATTTCGAGGGGGAGAAGAAAGATTAAAATTTAGAGAGAATTTCCCCGCAAAGTTAAATGCGATGCATTTTTAAAAGCAAAGTTGATCTATTAAAGTGAATATGACCGACCGAAAAGGGATTACAACGGTAATAATGTTGATATCCCAACCATAAAAATAAGCAAGGTTCTTAGAGTTTTTCACACAAAAAAGGTGGTGCTTAAAGCAAGGTGGTGCTTAAAGCACCCTTTGAGGCTTGTAAAGAACAAACCCAAACAAAAGTTTGAAGATATTCCATCTTTGCAATAGATGGGATAATCTGGGGGAGTAAAGTATGTCGAGAACTAAAGCTTGAAGAGAAGTGGGACTGTATGTTCACTCCTATGATTCAAGCACTGAAATTGTCTCAACATATGTTTTCACGTTGTATGAATGTCATAAATTGAGTTGTCTCATTCATCGACGTGGCGAGAAGCCATGAAAGATATAATGAGACCTAAAAGTTCCAAATTTATTTTGGAACATAGAATAAGTTCCTAATGGAGTCAAGACAGTAGGCTATAATGGGTCTACAAGATTGAAACATGACTCCGGAGGGAACATGGAAAGTTGCTAAGCGCGACTTGTGGCAAAAGTTTTTATGCAAATAATGAGACATTTTATGCAGTCTCATGAAAGGATTCTTTTAGAATCATAATGACATTGGTGCATACTACTTTTAGGATCATATTAGATGGATGTTGGAACGATATCTCCTAACAGAGATTTGTGCGAGAAAGTATATACATGACATAACCAAATGGTTTTGTTGTGGAAAGAAAAGAACATTGGAATACCACCTGATGAAATCAGATCACAAAACAGTGGCCTCTAAAGTTTTGTGAGAATAAAATTTTAGAGTTTTAAGTAAAGGTCAAGATGACAAATTGCAAATATGCAAAGTTTAAAGATGAGAAATTCTTTTTCCCGCAAAGTTCAAAGAAGGTTATTATGACCTCTAGTTTTGATAAAAATAATCTCAGTGAAGAGCCATTCACTCTAGGAAAGGAAATTCACAGGGATAAAAGAAAAGGGGGTATCAGGACTATCGCAGAAAGCATACTTAGAAAAGAGTTCTAAAGATATATAGTATGCATGCGAGTAAGCCTACGCCTGTCCTATTGTCAAGGGTAATAGTTTTGGAATTTTCAGAATTCCAGGAACCGTTGTATGATCGATCAAAAGAAAAAGGTTCCATGTGCTTCAGCTGTTGGAAGCAAAATTAGTGCTCAAAAGAATTTACCCTGACATAGTGCAAGTATCCGGGACATTTTGGCAGAAGTCCAGTCCAGCAATAGATCACTGGAATGGAGTTATAGAATATTTTGCAATTTTGCAAAATATTGTCAGCCTCATGCTAAGTAAGAAAGGAACATGTACTCTCAAAAGGATGTGAGTAAAAGGAATTAGGTTTTAGCGAGATATTTAGTGAAGCCCACAGTAGTAGCTAACACTTGCGCTTGGAGTTTTATTGTGGAAAAGCTCCAAAGCAAAATAGTTGTGATATCGTGGGTCGTGTACCCAAAGTTTAGCATGATATGAGGCTACAGGACAGGCAAAATGGTTGAGGAAACCTTTACCCGGAATTGATAATGATACACAACAGTAATATACCATTCGAATATTTTCTCTCCTATGGCAACATGTCAAGTTTGCTGCCAAACACATTGACGGTGAGTTATATGTTGCAAAGGAGAAAATCTAGAATCATATGAAATCATGGAGCACCAAAGTATCAAGCAAGTGTTTGCGGATCCGCTTACCAAAAGGCCTACCGCCCAAGTCGACATGGGTTTTATGGGAGGCCTATGATTTTTGGATTACTAAAGGGCCCAAAGAAAGGTTAAGGTCTTGTTTCAATACAGAAAGGTGTATTGTGGCTATTAATCTGATGGTAAGTGATAACTATCATGACGAAGCACGCCCTACGTACCGATCTGCAATGAGATGAGGACCGAAAGTAAAGCAAGTAAAGAAAAGTAAAGAGTTAAGTTCAAGTTGAAAAGTTTAAAAGTGTAAGGTGAGATCAAGGGGGAGAATGTTAGTATTGATCTCCACCAGTTGGCCCAACGGCGAACTGGGCCCTTGACTCGCGTCATGATCGGGGACGCCCAGCCCAATAGACGGCTGGTGGGCCCCCGTCGCGCAGTGCCATATATAGAGGAGGTGGGGACTGCGGCACAAGATACGAGATTTGTCGCCGCTACTATTTCCCCACCTCCAAACCCTAGCCGATCTACGGGAGAGGCTGCCAGCGGCGGGATGCGCCACCAGCAAGCCATCATCACCCCTTCGACCACGTGCAGTGATGGCACATTCATTCTACACCGACCGGTCTCTGCCATGTGCTAAACGCCACCTCGTCACCGGCCATGGTGCCGGCTACAGTTTCACCGACAAGTGCACAAGGTACGCCGTCCACAGACAGTTCTATACCCACTCGATCTACTCCTAGAATTGATAGAACTTAACATTTGGCTGTTTGCCCTTCCGGCAGGAACTGAACCATGAGGATGATGAGCCGAATGAAAGAGAATAATCTATCCTGGCAACAAGAGATCATGTGAATGAAGATATCTCCTTGCAAGTTCATCATGGTTGCTTCGAGTTACCTCGAGCCACACTGATTTTCTCAGCAGCTAAGGACAGTCCAGTAATCTATGAAGAAATAGCCAACTTATTGAATGCACAAATAGGAATTCTGACACAGATCAATCAAAGAGAGACAAGATACTCCTACTCCAGATGTGGGTGCTATTACACCTACAACATTGGAATTAAAATCTAATCCGAACCATAGATTTGTTATAAACTTTTACACTAATAGTTCTATAGGAGCCGCAAATTCAAGATCTACCTTGGAAAACAGATTGTGTAAACTACACATTATCATTATATTAATACTAATCCAGATTTTAGACCACATTGTTGGAAGAGCAAGGTACAAATAAGTGCACCCACAGATCAACGACCACATAACAGCTTCAGATATCCTGAACAATATAAGACCCATCACTATCTGGTCAATATGCTTAACGGAATGGGTAGTTCACCAGTTGACTTAACAAATGGCATCTACATCGGATCTAAACACCCCTTTCATGAGTGCACGCGGACAATGGATTGGAGGAGTATATAGAGGTCAAGGGTTCAGTGACCATAGCTCCTGATTTTTTTTTAAAAGGTGAGCCCACCCGGGGCTACGGTGGGGCCATGTTTTTGGCTACGGTGGGGGCTCGATGGAGGAGAGGGCGATGGTTTCGAGAAACTTCCCATCGTTCGGAATGTTAGACCTTGGAAACCGAAAGAAAAGATGTGTGGTGCTTCTTTTTTGCGTCGAAGAAGAAACAACGACCGGGGCTGGTTTTTGGTGGCCACGGGATGGCAAAAGATTCGGTTGATGTTGGGGTGCTTGATTGGTGCCTTGCTATATATGGCGATCCCATGACGTGATTGGGAAGAAATTTTGTTTTCCAACATGTACACACAGAATTCTGAGCAGAAACAGTGATGTCTGGTAACCAAACAGCCCAGAGAAAGAAGCATAGGAAATTTTGCAGTAAATCAGAGAGAAAATGCACGATGAAAAATGGAATTACAATTGATTTAAAGTATGATGGTACATAGACCAGACAAAATATGAGCCATTACATGCTCAACCAACCACTAGGATACACCCAATATAGTTTCAGATATGATTCCATACAAAAATTTTATTCTCAAAAGAGGGCTCTACACTCTTCTCCCGAGAAGAAACACCAACTCCCTATATCACGTGGCCTTCAGCTTGCTCGTCTAGTTGGTGTTGTGCATGTGGCGGACCAGGTCAATCACACGGGAGCTGAGAATATACAAAGGGCAAACAAGTCACGATTTAGATATTGCAATGCACAACAGCACAATTTATTGTGAGGTCAAACTCTGTTAGATGCTACTAACCTATATCCCCACTCGTTGTCATACCAAGACACGAGCTTAACAAAGTTGCCATTCAAAGCAATACCAGCCTTAGCATCGAAGATGCTGGACCTGCAATTGAGAAAACCATCACAGAACATTGTAAGGAGACACTTTGGATATTACCGTGACATATATAAACCAACGATCAAAAAAGTTCTCCACCAATAATATATCTCTATATGCATAGTACCTATTGTCACCCTGGAAGTCAGTGGAAACAAGGTCCTCCTCAACATAACCCAAAATGCCCTTGAGGTTACCCTCGGCCTCAGCCCTACAAAGAAGTTTTTAAACATCAATTTACAAAGCACTAACCGCATTAATTTACAAAGCCTCAGTCCATGAGGTTAATTTGCACCGTTCAAATATTAATGTATGAATTTGTAAAAAGAAAACAAGCTAAATATTAATGTATGAATTCGTAAAAAGAAAACAAGCTACAACACTAAGGATGCAAAACTCACTTGATCGCAGCCTTGATCTCATCATAGGTAGCAGACTTCTCGAGTCTAACGGTCAGATCAACAACAGAAACATCAACAGTGGGGACACGGAAAGCCATTCCTGTCAGCTTTCCATTGAGGGCAGGAAGCACCTTGCCAACGGCCTGCAAGAAATCAAGTAGTACCAAACTTCTATGACAAAAAAAATCTAGAGTAATAAAGTAATCTGAAGAACATTTAGATTTCCAGTTTCTATTGGGAAATTTTGTGACTGTGTACCAATTTATATTTACATAATCTTTATGTGAAGCGTGTGAATAGTGACATTCAACGTCGTGCACGAGCAAAAGAAAGAATAAAGTTCAGTTTCTAAATTTTTTTATTGCTAAAGTATTACAAAAGACCCTACCTTAGCAGCTCCAGTGCTGCTGGGAATGATGTTGAAGCTAGCAGCCCTTCCACCCCTCCAGTCCTTAGCTGAGGGCCCATCAACAGTCTTCTGGGTGGCTGCAAGGATTCACACTCACCATGTAAAGATAAAAACCACTAAACATAATATTCCTCTAAACCTTATTGCAATGCTTACCAGTGATGGCATGAACGGTGGTCATCAGACCCTCAACAATGCCAAACTTGTCATTGATGACCTGCAGCAAAAGTAAGACCCAAATATAAGATAATAGGATCCCAATGAACAATGCCAAACTAAACATCACAATGAAGAGCACCTTAGCAAGAGGAGCAAGGCAGTTGGTGGTGCAACTAGCATTGGAGACAATGTTAATGTCAGACTTGTATTCCTTCTCATTGACACCAACAACAAACATGGGGGCATCCTTGCTAGGAGCAGAAATGACGACCTTCTTGGCACCACCCTGTAAACGCAAGCATAGTAACCATTATATGCTTTCAAAACTTAGATGGCAGAGTGTACCTTAGGATAACAAAAGATCAAGTAGAATAATGTACCTTCAAGTGAGTCGCAGCCTTATCCTGGTCAGTGAAAACACCAGTAGACTCAACAACATACTCAGCACTAGCTGCACCCCATGGGATCTCCTCAGGGTTCCTAAATACTAATCATTAGCCCACAACGGTTGAATTGGGTATGAAATTACTCTGGAAAAGAATGGTAACAAACCTGCAGCCAAACACAGCAACCTCCTTCTCACCAAAGAGAAGGGTCTTGGAGTCCTTGACCTTGACCTCATGGTGCTTCCATTGTCCGTGTACACTATCATACTTGAACATGTAGGTCTGCAAAAACAAAACCATACTCAGGAACCATACAACAAAATAAACCATTTGGAGTATCTACACTATCAATTTATTGAATGCACAAATAGGAATTCCAATGCAGATCAATCAAAGAGAGACTTACAAGATACTCCTACTCCGAATTTGGGTGCTATAGGTTCTACTAAACCTACAACACTGGAATTTAAATCTAATCCAAACCATATATTTGCTATAACTTCTATACTAATAGTTCTATAGGAGATGCAAATTCAAATTCTACCTTGGAAAACAGATAGTCTAATAAATTACACATCATCATAAAAAATACTAATCCAGATTTCAGACCACACGGCAGGCAGAGCAAGGCACAACAACCATCGCTATCTGGTCAATATGCTTGACGGAATGGATAGTTAACCAGTCAACAAAATAAATGGCATCTACATCGGATCTAAATATTCCTTTCAAGAAAATATAATCCCATATAGTACACCTGTTGCACATCCAACAAGGACCAAATTGCCAAATTGTTCATAATACATGATCCCATATGATTTCGTTGTTCCACATCCAAAAAGTACTAAACCAAATAATCCGTACAAATCTAGTACCATCGAACAAGCATATTTCAGCACTCAGTAGTACACACCAATAAGCAAAAGATCAAACGATGAACGAGAAGATGAGGATATACCATGTAGTCGGTGGTGATGAAGGGGTCATTGACGGCAACGAGCTCGACATCGTCGCTCTGCAGCGCAACCCTGGCCACAAGCCTGCCAATCCTACCGAACCCTACACCACCAAAACAAAACTAAGTCAAAACCCACACAAATCCACATAACTAAGTAAGATCAGAACTCAGATTTGAAGCCACAAACTCACCGTTGATCCCGATCTTGATCTTTGCTACACATCAAACAAAACCAAACCAAACCAGTGGAAACATCAGTGGAACCCAAATTTACATTACATCCACAAATACCAAATCCAAAAGGAAACAATCAATATCAATGCTAGCAGAATAACGGCATTACCCATGGGGATGAGAGCTTCTGACGATGGAGAAAACCAGGAGGAATGGATTTGTTTGAAACAGGACCGAGATAGGGGAGGGGTGGGGGGTTCGTTAGTGCATGCAGCCAATGGATCAGAGTCGGAGGGGTATATAAATACATGTCAACGGTTCGGCGGCCACTGTTGCTGCTTTTTTTAGATAGGCAGGCCCACCTAGGGCTTCGGAATGCAGATCGGCGGGGCCTTGTTTTATGGCTACCGAGGAAAATGTTGGACCACAGGTCGCTCACAGGTGGGGGCTCCAGGGGGAAGAGGGCGATGGTTTATTTTGAGAAGCTTTCCATGGGTTGGAACTTTGGACCTTGGAAATTGGGAGAAAAAATGTATGGTGGAGGGGGGTTGTGCTTCTTTCTTGCGTCAGAAGAAGAAGAATTGAGCGGCTAGGCTGGTTTTAGGCAGCCGTGGATGGCAAAAAATTCGGTTGACGTTGGGGGTGCTTGATTGTGTGCCTTGTTGTGGCGATCCCATGATCTGATTGAGAAGAAACTCCTTTTTTTCATAAAACTAACAACATTGACGCTATGTAAACTCAGGTTTATACTCCCTCCATTTGCGATTCAAGATGTATTTAGTTTCAATGGGGCAAGATTTTAAGCGATAATTATTTCACTAGCTGAAAATCATAATCATAGGTATGTTTGTTTAAGTATGGATATAAAAATATTAACTATCATAAAATTATGAATTAATACAGTGATTAGGTGTCAAAATATTTTTCTAATGATTTCAGAACGGATGGACCATAACCACTTTTTTTTGAAACTTACCATAACCACTTTCTATACATGGGTATTGACTTGCATTTGTATCGATCCATTGTCGTTTGCATGTCAAGTATTTGTTTTGACTAATTAATTAATCCTTATTCCTTTCACTAACACGTGACATGGCTAAAGGGCACGTACGAGTTATCAATCTCAATCTACTGTGTCATTTTCTCAGAAATATTTATAGAGATGAGTGTGTACGCATATGATCATAAGAGTAAGTTGTGATGTTTTTTTTTTGAAAAGCAGCCGGCAAGAGCTTTTGTTGTGCATGTTTTGGTGAGAGAGTAGACTAGTGTGTGCGTACTTTAGGCAATAATATAACCTATACATATGTACATACTTTCCTTAATATATACTTGATTGTTTGGAAAAGAAGTTGGGTATTCCTAGGAATACCCATGCATCAACATGGCTCCGCCCAGGACATGAGACTCAAACGTCACACAGATAAAAAAAATGCTGTCGTGGTCACCCTGGGTGACCGCCGCGGGCGCCAACATGAGTGAAAGGAGACTGATGCCATTGGCAGGCTGTTTCAGAGATCACGATGTCCATATATACCGCCAACCCCCGTGGCAGCCGTCACTACGGGACACAGGGCTTTTGCCGTGTGCCAAATGCACACGGCAAAGCTTTTGCCGTGTGTAAGTACACGGCAAAGGTCACACGGCAACCAAGTATCGGCAAAGGGTCTCTTTGCCGTGGGTTTTTTGTTGGGCACACGGCAAAGACTTCGCCGTGTGTGTCAACAACACTCGGCAAATATTTTTCAGAAAAGTAAAAAAAACAGTGGCAGCCGCTGCCGCCACCATGCCGGCCACCACCACCACGCCGGCGGCCGCCGTCACCACCACCACCACGCCGCCGGCTGCCGTCACCCGTGATCGGGCCGTCGCCCGGGGCTGTTACCAGCCAGGAGAGGAGGGGAGGGGGCGGCGCCCGCAAGCCCCCGCCGGCCGCCGCCGCTCGTTGCCGAGCCGTCGCCCGGGGCCGTGCCGCCGCAGGCCACCGCCGCCCGTGGCCGGGCCGTCGTCCGGGGCCGCGCCGCCGCCGGTCGCCGCCGCACATGGCCGGGCCGCCGCCGCCGCGCGAGGCCGGGCCGCCGCCCGAGGCCGCCGGGGACGCCGCGCGAGGACGCGCCGCCGCCACCGAGGCCACCCCCGCGCGCGCATGCCGGGGTCGCGCCGGCCGCCGCTGTAGGGAAGGAGAGAGGCTCACACGGGAGAGGGAAGAAGAAGGCCGCTGGTGAGGATGGATCCGTGGGAAGGTGTTTTAGCCAATAGGAAGCCTTCGTTTCAAAGACCTGGATTGCTGACGTGGCGAGTTGTGTTTCTTTGATGATCTTATACTGTATTTTTGGATAGACAAATGAGCTCAAATAAAAAAGTACTCAACTAGAAAGTTTTAGATGTCAACGAGCTTTACAACTTTGGTATATAACTTAATTACATCCGAAGCCATTTGAAATTTTTAAAATTTTCAAATTTGAAATCAGATTGCTAATAATGTACTTTTGAAGTACCAAACAATCTCAAATAAAAAAGTTTTCAATTACAAAGATTTATATTTTGTTGAGTTGTACAACTTTGATATATAACTTATTTATATCCGAGGTCATTTGAATATTTTATAATTTATTATTTCAAATTAGATAACTTATGATAATATTTTAAAATACTAAATAATCTCAAATACAAAAGTTGACAACTACAAAGTTTTAGATTTCATCGAGGTGTACGACTTTGGTATAAACTTTTTTTACATATGACATCATATATAAAAGTTTGTATTCAAATAATACATTCACTAACTCTCAAATATCTAATCACACATATACTTCAAATAATACATTCATGATAAAGTGTGCGAAATCTTCTCAACTTTTTATCATAGCATCCACGTGTGATACCATCACATCAAGACAAATCTCTTGATTTTCAGACTTCATTTACTTTTTTTAGAATTTTTAAATAATTCGGACACATGTTCGTGGTTGTGTTTCATGGACAATATGTTCGAAATTTCTTTTCATTTGATGGGTATGGTCTCAAACTGGGTTAAATAGCATGAATTTCATTTTTCCACTCATTTTACTCTAGACTTTGAATCACTTTCGGTTCAAATTTGACTTAATTCAAAAAATTACTTGAAATGAAATTATTTAGTTAAATATAGCAAACAAATACAAAAATATACCAAATTGAAATATGAAGTAACACAAGTTATATGTAGGGAGTAGAAAAAGTTTTGAGGTAGAAGGAGAAAAAAAATTACTCTTTTGCCGAGTGCCAAAAAAAAGGCACACGGCAAAGTATGGATTTGCCGTGTGCCAAAGAAAAGGCACACGACAAAGTATGGATTTGCCGTGTGCCAAAAAAAGCACACGACAAAGTATGGATGTGCCGTGTGTTTTTTTTAAGCCGAGTGTTTTTGTCGTGGCCCACGGCAAAGTTGCTCTTTGCCGTGTGCCCGATAGAAAGCACACGGCAAACAATGAAACACACGGCAAACATCGAGTTTCCGGTAGTGCGTGTGACTAGGGTTGAAAACGGTCGGGATCGGTCGGGATAACCCCTTTATCGTTTTCACTTTTACATTTTAATACGAAAACGATATCGAAAATGAACAAGTCGAACACGAATACGAATACGGACTCACGGTATTTCGAAAACGAACCAATTCGAACGGAAATGTGTCGAAAGCGAACGGTCTACGGAAAGGCAAAACGGAAACACCGACCCACTACGATCGCATCGTACGCAATCATCCGACAAACTTGACATGCATACATGAAAACACTAGACAAATATTAATAGCACAAGTATTTGTAAACATGATAATAATTAACAACCTCACAAGTCAACCACAACTCTCAATCCCACACATAAAGATAGAACATTGAACAAATTCACAGCCACCACACGACGACACTTCACACATAGTAGTGCAAAGGAGAGAATCTCATAGACAAATAGTTTAATTTGTTCCACATATAGAATAAAACAAAAGTCTCAAACAAACACAAGCATCTTGATTAAAAGGTACAGTAGGCTACAGCTCATCTTCATCATTCATGATATCTGGATCACTTTCCATATCTCCATCTTCATTCTGTTCCTCATCCCCCTCCTTGTTTTTGTCCTACAAAATTAAATAGTCAGATCTAGCATCTAGAGCAAGACAGCAAGGAGATCCTCCAGACTTGACAAAAATAATGGTAGAAACACAACTTTATTGAATTGATTCACACATACCTCAACCTTCAATTTGTTAGCCATGGAAATAGATAAAGTTTCAACATCGAGATCATTCACAATTGAGCCAACAATTCTAGAATCTGAAGGTAAAATGAAACATAGAAAAATCAGATATGCATTTATTTGCTACATTAGAGTTTGCAGCTAAACCAAATATATGATGTTTACCTTTTCTTGCAGCAGCTATCCAATCCTTAGTGCAAATCAATGCCTCTATAATTTCTGGATCAAGACGATTTCGGTAGGGATCAACAACACGACCAGCAGCACTAAAGGCGGACTCAGATGCAACAGTTGATACTTGTATGGACATAACATCACGAACAATTTGTGTAAGAATAGGATACTCTTCTCTCTTGTTCTTCCACCATGCTAAGATGTCAAACTGACCAACAATTTGTAGAAGTGGTTCTGCTATGTACTTCTCCAACTCATTTGACTCAATCATACCAGGTTGATTTTGACTATATAAGAAGGCTTCAAGGTTATTGTCTACATTTTCCATTAACACATCTGCTGTACTACTAGGACCAGCTGCTTTACTCTTTTCTTTTGTTGGTGCAGGAGCAGAACTAGCATAAAATTGATATAATTTCTTTACCACACTAACAAACTCATCAAGCCCATCCCTAGTTGTTATATCCAGCAAGATACCCCTCTTTGTATCCAATCCAGATTCAGTGGCACACTTCATAAGTTCCTCCCATTGCAATGGAGATCCTTTCACAGCTAGCACAAGTGATTTGACCTTCCCAATTGTTGCTGAAATTACTTTCAGCCCATCCCTAGCAACCAAATTGAGTATATGACAAGCACAACAAAAAAAAAGTATATGCTGGAGTTGAACTAGCTGTGACACTTTCAGTTGCAGCCCTTTTAGACTTGGATCCTACCAAGAGCAACAAAAAAAAGCAAAATCAGTACCAAGCACACCACAAGCACATACTAGGGGATCACTTCCAATTCACATCACAGGCAGCACAAGCACACACAAGCACAGGTCAATAAAATAGACAAAACCCGAGGACAGTACCTAAGTTAGACGCTGGCTGGGGCGGCGACGGATCGAGAATACGGAGGATGCTCTTGGTCTTTACCCTGCCCCTTCCCGGACGAGACGGCGGATCCATCGTGGTTGCAGGATGCAACGTCCTTGTCAGCCGTGCACGTTGGCAGAGAGGTCTCGCATGGAGGATTAGAGGAGGGACTGGCGTCTGGCGGCGAGGACGGGCTGGGTTGAGGACCGGAGTTGAGGCTACGGCGACTTGGCGATTACAGGGAGAATCGGAGGATGGAGATGTGCGGCCGGCTCGGGGAGAATCGGAGGAGGGGCTCGGCGACTGGTGCCTGGCAGGCGAGACTAGAGAGGGAGAGAGCCAGGGAGGTGGCTGACAATGGCGATGGCGGCCGTCTCGGTTAGAGGAGGCGCTGGCGGCCTGACGCCGCCCGAGAGACAGAGAGGCCGGAGGCGGCTCGCAAGGGAGGGAGGCGTGGGCGTGGGGGTGAGCCGGTGAGGCCAGGCCACGCCGGCCGTCTTGGATCGGAGGAGGAGCTCGCCTATCGGCCTGATGGCGCCCAAGACTGAGAGAGGCCGGAGGCGGCGCAAGGTTGGGAGGCAGTCAGGCTCAGGCAGGGGCGTGGGTGAGCTGCTCACTTACCCTAGACACGAGTTGGGCTGGGCCGTAAAGGCCTCGAGGGGACGGGAGTTGGGGAGGGTTTAGGCCCGATCGTCAAGACCTGGGCCTGGGCTGTAAAAACGGGATATTTCGAATTTGTGAAAACAGGATATTCCGATCGATTACGGGAAATACGGAAACGATCGGGATAAGGGCTAAACCATTTTCGACCCGTTTTCGAATTTGACATCCCGTATTTCGTATTGATTCTGAATTTGTCCGAAAATACGAAAACGAGCAGGTAAAATATAGAAATCGGAGCGGAACGGAACGGGATTTATCCCGACCGTTTTCAACCCTACGTGTGACACCATCCATCTGACACGATCAGATCACAAGCAGCACTACTACGGCCAAGGCGACAACCATGGCGGCCCGTCTCCCTCTCCCCACGCTAGGGGTGGTAAAAGACCCAATATTTTGAACTAGAAAATGTAAAGACCGGGCCCTAAAAGAGCCGGGCTCTAATCTTATACAATTTTGAACTAAATAATTTAAGAGCCTTGTTGGACTGTGAAGAGGCCACTAGGGCCATGGCCCATTACCACTCCTACCCCCACGCTCTGCGCCGCTCCTAGTACGTGCACACTCCTCTCCTCCCCTCGCCCCCGGCAGACCAACTCCATGCCGGCAACGGCAACGGCAACGGCACGGCGTAACCGCGCCCGCCCCGCGAAGGCGACCACGCGGCCGCAGGAGGCCGCAGCAGCACGAGACGGCTGCACGGAGCTCTCCGCGTGGACCAGCGTCCGGCAGGAGCGATGGGAGGGCGAGCTGCCCGTCCAAGGACGCCTCCCTGACTGGCTGGTACGGCACAACTCCCACTCCGCCGTTAACAACGCCTTGTCGATTCGTTCGCGTGCTGCTAACTCTGCTGCTCATGTGTGCACGGCAGAGCGGCACGTACCTGAGGAGCGGGCCGGGGCTGTGGGACGCGGACGGCGGCGGCGGCGCGTTTCACTACCTGTTCGACGGCTACGCCACTCTCGTCCGCGTCTCCTTCCGGCAGGGCCGCGCCACGGGCGCGCACCGGCTGATCGAGTCGGACGCATATGTGTCCGCCGTGGAGAGCGGCGGACCCGTCCTGCTCGAGTTCTCGCAGTGCCCCAAGCCCGGGAACATGCTAGACCGCGTGAGCAACGCCGTCGGGATCCTCAGCGGCGCGGCGCTCACGGACAACCCCAACGCCGGCGTGCTGCCGCTCGGAGACGGCCGGGTGCTGTGCCTCACCGAGAGCACCAAGAGCTCCGTCCTGGTCGACCCGGAGACGCTCGCCACGGTCGGCAAGTTCAGGTACGCCGACGGCCTCGGCGGCATGATGATGATGATCCAGTCCGGGCACCCGATCGTGACCGAGTCCGAGCTCCTGAAGGTGCTCCCAGACCTCGCCCGCCCGGGCCACCTCGTCGTCAGGATGGCGGCCGGGAGCGACAAGAGGGAGGTGATTGGCAGAGTGGACTGCCGCGGGGGGCCGACCCCGGGGTGGATGCACTCGTTCGCCGTCACCGAGAACTACGTCGTCGTGCCGGAGATGCCGCTCCGGTACTCGGCCAGCAGACTGCTCAAGGGCGAGCCCGCCCCGTACTACGCCTTCGAGTGGCTCCCGGCGTCCGGCAGCTACATGCACGTCATGTGCAGGTCCACCGGGAAGACGGTAAAGCCATCATAAAATTTACACAAACACGGGTTGTAAATTGCGAGATGAATCTAATAAACCTATTTAATATACTATTTAATCTATAATTTGCAACAGTAATGCTGCAATAACCATAAGCTAATTATAAATTAATCGTGAATTGATTAGACTCATTAGATTTATCTCTCGATTTACAATCCAGCCGTGTAAAATATTTTATAAATATATTTTATTTATTACTCTGAAATAGTAAAACTTTATTTCAAAATTTTTACTATAAAAATCTAAATACAGCCAGCTACTAGCGCGCCCCAAAGCTGTTTGTGCGGGTGATCGGAGGTTCGGGAACCCACGATCGATTCGACCGACCGAGTCTGCAAGAGGAGCACAGGATTCCCGTGGCGGGCCCCACGCGCGTCTTTGGCGACTTCTTTCCTGCTGTCGTCCTCTTCCTCTCTCTATCTGTTTGCTTGTAGCTGAGCAGCGCGGTGCGCCGGTGGCGGGAGGGGAGGCACGGTGCGACGGGGCTAGCGGCGTGACGGGCTGGCGGCGTGGCGGGGCCGGCAACGGGGAGGCGCAGCGCGGTGGGCGGGGAGGCGTTGCGGCGGGCCGGTGGCGGCGGCGGAGGGGAGTGCAGGCGAAGCGAGCGGCGCGGCAGGGCCGGTGGCGGCGGGCGGTGAGCTCCGCACCGTGGGCAGTTTTTTTTGTTTTTTTCTTTTTCTTTTGATTTTGGATGTAAAATTTTTTTACAAATTTTTTTTCCAAACTTCTTTAGTTTAGATTTGGATGTAAAAATTTTTCTTCAAATTTTTTCCAATTATTCTCATACATTTCTGTTTCAAACTTTTTCTCAGCAATTTTTTTTCCTTTTCTCTCTTCAAAATGTTTTTTTTGAAATTTTTTCTCAAACTTCTTTAGTTTAGATTTAGATGCAAAAAATTTTCTTCAAATTTTTTTCAATTATTCTGTAAATTTTCTATTTCAAACTTTTTCTCATCAATTTTTTTTCTTTTCTCTCTTCAAAATATTTTTCTTAAAAAAATATTTTTTTGTCACAAAAAGGCAAAAAATACTAAAATTCAGAAAAAAAGTTTGTCGGAAATTGGCCGTACATAACTCTTCCTACGGCCGCCCGTAAATTAGAATACCCCCTAGCGCGTGACCGCATAAATAAATAATTCTTTCTCACACTCGTGCCTTGAAGTACATATGCAGTTGGGGCGGAGCGAATGGTGGGTCTGGAGAGGCTGCCCTCCTATCAGTGTTGGACCCATGAAACTCTTTCTAAACTCATTCTACAATTTTTTTTTGTCATGAATGCACTGCAAGGAGGGGCTGAAATTATCTACAGGTGGAAATAAGATCTGTCTACACAACAATTTATTGAAAAGTAGCTATCTGTCAATCACCTGTTTAACCATTAGATTTTTCTCCAACAGCTCGGTCATCTACCCATATATGTTATGTTACCTAGATGTTATGGGGTCCACTTTCTTATGTAGCTTGCCCGTTATGGGTTCCTTGTTACCAGCCCAGCCCAGCCCAGTACATCACATTAAGTCCAGTAAATACATATTTTATTTGTATGTTTTTCTAATTAAAGTAGAAACAAAAATTAAAGAAAAAGTTACAACTAAATTCTTTTGGCTGACTGTAAAGTTTCAATTTCAATTTCTCCCGGCCAATCTTGATAACAAACAAGAACTGCACCATGATGCACCAACAAATCTGTAAAAAAATACATGACCTTGTACCCAATGGGCTACATGTTTTATTTTTGTTTTTTCTTACCAAAGTACAAACAAAAATTCAAATAAACAACAAATAAAAAAGTTACAGCTAAATTTTTTGGACTGACAATAAAGTTACAAACTTACAATTACAATTCTCTTAGCCCATATTAACCACAAATAGGAGCCGGTCCATGCTGCACTAACAAATCTACAAAAACAAAAGAAATACATCACACCGAGCCAAGTAAACTATAGGCTATAGGTTTTGTTTGTGTATTTCTCCAACTAGAGTGCAAACAAAAATCCAAAAGAAACAACAAATAAAACAGTTACAGACAATTTTTTGGGCTGACAATAAAGTTACAGCTGCAATTCCTCTTAACTTATCTTGATAACGAACAAGAGCAGGCCCATGGTGCACTAACTAATCTGTATAAAAACAAAGAAATTATACTCAGTAGGATTACTTTACATTTCAAATCACATTACACTGCATTCCTCTTAATTGGACTGGGTTGAAATGGGAGCTCTGCTCATCGCTCCTCATGGCCGCACTTGCACATATAGAGAAACAAGAAAATGGAGTGCTGACGCTCTGGAATGTCGATTGATAGATAAACATAATTTCAATCGTTTGACATGGAGTAAATATGTAGAAATAAACCCCTCCTAAAAATTATTCTGGATCCGCTGTGTAGGTGGCGAGCGTCGAGGTGCCGCCGTTCATGGCGATCCACTACATCAACGCGTACGAGGAGAGAGGCGAGGACGACGGCCCCGCTGCTGCGGTTATCGTCGACTGCTGCGAGCACTACGGCGATCCCGCCATCATCGAGACGCTTGCCCTCCACAGGCTGAGATCGTTCAGGGACCAGGACGTGCTGCCAGACGCCAGGTACCATACGATGTACATGCACATGGTTGTCGCGTTGTGGCAGCCGATGCATCAACTCCTCCTGTCTTCGAGAGTAACAGTTTCGTGATGACGACGAGCCGCGAGCCGCTGGCAGGGTGGGTCGCTTCAGGATACCGCTGGACGGCAGCCCGTTCGGCGAGCTCGACACGGCGCTGGACCCGGAGGAGCACGGCCGGGGAATCGACATGTGCAGCATCAACCCGGCCTACCGCGCGGCAAGAGGTACCGGTACGCAGGGTCGGTTCTGAGATTTTGAGGGCCCAGGGCGAGATTAGAAATGGGGGCCCTTATAGTATAAACAATCGAACTTGCTAATCCATATATAAACATGTGTAAGTATGAAATATATATCAAACACTATTAATAGTTTCAGACTATTTAAAAGTAATATTCATAGCAATCACTATAAATATTACCTTAAATTTTTTTTGGATTTCTTGAAGTGCTTATATTACTCTTAAAAAAATTATGAATAACCCTTCTCTGTGATTTTATGAACCCATCTTCTTGCTGTTTCTTTACTCTTCCTTTTCTGACTACCAGGTGCATACCTTCTAGAGGTCATGACTGTGTTGCTGAAAATAAAAGGAAAAACCAATTAGTGATTGAATGTCGGCAAATCAATTTATTGGACACTGGATTGCATTGGGTTTATGTCAAATTTACCACTAAGTCTCTAACCTCTGCTGCTGCATGTCCGCCGACTGCCAAGATGCAGTGGCGGAAGCAGCAGTGGGTCTAGGGGGGCTCCAGCCCCCCTAGACCCAAAAACACCATGGAGCCCCCCCTTAGCCCCCCCTTCATTTTGGAGAAGAAAAGATGAGGAAGAAGGAGAGGAAGAAGAGAGGAAAGAAGAAATCAGCCCCCCCTTTAAGAATTTCTGGATTCGCCACTGCCAAGATGCTCTATGTTGTCGCATGCTCCCGCTCCATCATCCAGTTCACCGTCGTCGGCTTCGTAGTTCGTAGCGAACTAGTGAGGCGATTCGCCGTCGCCGTCGCGGACGAGGAGAGACAAGATGCGAGTGCAGCGCAGGTTAGGGCACTAATCCTGCGGGAGATGAGACGCCAGATTGCTGGGCGCCTGGGCCATAGCTTCGACTTACGTTGCTTTGGGCTTCGCTTCCTATTCCTGGCTTCCAACGTGCATATACGGTATGTATACAGTATACGTACCTGCGGAGGGCCCCCGTAGTTCTGGGGGCCCGGGGCGGCCGCCCCGCTTGTCCCCCCTCAGGGCCGGGCCTGCCGGTACGCCTACGCCTGCGGCGCCCGCCGGCCGTGCAACTTCCCCAACACCCTCACCAAGATCGACCTGGTGGAGAAGGCGGCCAAGAACTGGCACGAGGAGGGTGCCGTGCCGTCGGAGCCCTTCTTCGTGGCCAGACCCGGAGCGACGGACGAAGACGATGGTCAGTGATTGTTCATTCGTAGCTCAAAGTTAAACGCGCTAGCTATAGATCGAACCATTTCTACTTCATTTGGACTCGTCGCGAGTCTATTTTGCTTATAATTTTTAAACCTTTTTTTTAGGAGTGGTGATATCTATTGTAAGCGCCCTCGGTGGAGACGGCTATGCGCTAGTGCTGGACGCGAAGACGTTCCAAGAGATTGCCCGTGTGAGCTTCCCCTATGGCCTGCCCTACGGCTTCCACGGTTGCTGGATCCCTGAAAAGATCTTACCAGACCGTGTGTAACTCTTATCATGTCCATGATCAATAAAATCTGGTGGTGATGCTAAAAAAAAGTAGTACTGTACTATCAAAGTGCCATAGTGCGCCAATATCTAAACAAATGCACTCCTAGTCCTAGCTACTCTCATTTCAAATGTAAGGGTGTATTAGTTTTAAAGCTTGGCTGTGTGCGCTCGAAGAGTACGGAGAACTCTCCTTTTTCTAAAATAACATTTTTAAACTAAATGTATATATATTATATTTTGTCCAAGACCATAAAATTATAACATCATATAAAAGTAATTTGAAACATAAATGTGACAATTGCATCATCATCACAGGGATCCCACACCGCTGATTTCTTGGCTGGGAGGAGCGAATTAGCGTCTTGTCTTCTAAAATCTAATTGTTATCGTCGTCTCGTGTACCCCAATGGCGATCACATCCGCTTGGTTACGAATTTGTGTCTAATTTATGAGATCATGGTCCTAAGCCATTGCATTGTCGGGAGAAGCTTCACTTTTGTGTTTTCCTAATTATTTAACTTAGAACCAATATGTGGGTGCTGAGTTCCAATAGCCTCATAATATTTATCTTGTGATGAAGCAGATTTGTTTCGGTAATTGTCGGGTACCATGATTAGAGGCACCCTAATCTGGGGACTAAAATCGCCCTAAAAACGAACACATGCTGGGCAACCGGGCCCACGAAGGCCTGCAGTCTCCTAATCTGGAAGAAAAGAAATGACTCAAAGAAGCCCAGCACGCGGCCCACATACGCAGTGCGGCCCATCCGCACCCCCCTCGGACCCGCGGGGTGATCTCCGCCTCGCTCGAGGGCTCCCTGCCGAAGCCCTCGACCGCGTCCCGCGCCTCCGCCTCGCTCGAGGGTAGCGAGCCTGCCCTCGAGATAGCGGATCGTCTATGCCCTAAGGAGCTGAGTAGCAGCACCCCTGGGGTCCGACTCCATCTCACCAGACCAACGGTCCCAGACCCGCGTCCCGCTCGGGGGCGGGTCCGGTGTCACCACAAGTCCCAGAGGTGGAAACGCTCATCAACTATGGACACGGACCCGGATCCCCGCAGATGGGTCCGGGACGTCCACTTGCCACCCGGACCCCCCGCAGATGAGTCCGGGACCTCCACGTACCTATCCGGACCCCCGTGAGCTCTCGGCTCAGCTAGCTGCTCGGGAGGGGTCCGGAGCCGCCACGTGTCACGCGGACACGGGCGCGGGCACAAGCCTTCTGCTGGAAGCTCCCTCACCCACCCGTGTTAAGTGCGAGTGGTTGAGGCGTGCTCTTCTGCTGCTGGGCAAGGCCACCCCTCGGCAGAAAGGACAAACGGCCCTTCCGCTCACCCGCCCGCCGTACGAAGGCATTAAATGCCAACCACTCCTCCACAGCGCCCGGGTCAGACGACGTCAGGCCGCCATTCCCCACAGTGACTGTGACCGGAGTCCCATCCGCCAACTCCTGTCACTGCTCCCCGGCGCTGTGACGACACTGTGAGAACCTGCGACGCAGTGCAAGACGTGCTCGGCACTATTCCAGCCACTATGCTGCCAACTCCCCATGCCTCCTTCATACTTTCCCTTCCGCGGAGCCCCCGAACGGCATGGGCACGACCCTCGGAAGCGGCTCCGGCCTTGACCAGGACAAGACCCTGGCTTGCAGGACCTTCGGAACGCCGCCACGTCGCCCGTTGAAGCCGCCAGGACGCCGGCGTGATCTCCGCGAGACCAAGGACGATACCCAGGACGACAGCCACGCCCGGCGCCATACCCCACAGTGTACTTCCCACAGTGCTCGACTACTGCACCCCCGCGATTCGGGGAAAAGATGACGACTTTCATGACCACTTGTGCATGTACACCGTCCCTCCTTGTGTTTATAAAAGGAGGAGGCGGGCGTTCCCTTAGGGGGGTCGGCCCATTCGGTAGAACACAACGCTTCACACCACTAGCAGAGCACACACGCTCCTTTGAACCCTGATATTGGCACTCACCTCAATCAACTCCTCCTCTAGCAGAGACTTCGGAGCCTCCCTCCCTCTCTCGCCTCGCTTGTACCCCCTACTACAGGCACTCCCGGTGCAAGATAGTACAGTGCCCTCGCAAAAAACTCCTTTGCTGGACGTACGGCCCCACGGCCGGAACAAGGATAAACCCGTGTGTTATTGTATTGCCTCTTGCATCAACATCTGGGACGAGGAACACGCAGCATCATCACTGGTTGGGTCCGGACCACCGGGTCATGACACTGACAGTTGGCGCGCTAGGTAGGGGCGCTGCGTGACATTTCTCTTTTGTTCCCATTTGATCTCCAAGGATGGCGAGCAGATCCAACCCATTCCCCATGGGCGTCTCGGATTCGCTCCCAGCAGGATACGTGATCTGGTTCGGGATTCTTGAGTTCAGAGCAACCGGCAACGGTTACCTCATTGAGCTCCTCTCGCCCAGACGCAACCCTGACACTCCGACTTCACCAGCCCGGTGCAATAGGCGCTCTGGCCAGCACTCGCGCCAAGCGCGCGTGGAGCGGCGCCGGGCTGCACGCCTCAGCTCCCCCACCTGGGTTGAGGTTGCCATGTCCCAGCTCAGCGTCGCGGCCGACGGGGCCACCGCTTCGTTATCACGTGCTTCGCGCGTCAGCTACGCCGGCACCATCATCGACTGCAGCCCTAGTGCCTCCCAGGGGGGCGCGACTGTGGCATCGCCCTTCCCCTTTGGGATGCGCAACGCTGCCACCTACGCCTCTTCGTCCAGCACCAACTTCGCCGAGTACGAGGATCTGCCGGGTCATCACCTCCTGTCGATCCGCAACCTCATCGCATGGTCTCCTAACGACTCCTACCCCGAGACGGCGAGCTCGATCGCCGACGACATCAGCTTCTTCATGGACAACTTCACGGCCAAGGAGGCCGAGGACTACTCCGGGGTCCGCGACCCCGACGCTTTCCGCTCGTTCCAGCTCTCGGCAGCTTACTGCCTCACCTGCTCCGAGGACTCCAGTGAGGGGGATTACGATCCCTCCCGGGAGTGCTTCATGGTCCAGCTCGCGGACGGGCAGGAGGACAACGCTCCGGGCGATGACGGGAACGGCGGGGCAGACGCGCAGGCAAACCAACCGGTGGTGCCGGCTGCGGCCCCTTCTTCTTCGTCAAGTTCGGCGGCGCGGCAGGCACAGCTAGCGCAGCTCAAGGAGCTTAAAGCCAAGCTCGACGAGGAGCGTCGGCAGACTCAGCAGCAGCGCACCACGCGTGGCGCACATGCCCAGGTGGCGGCACGCTTTGCCCGGGAGCGGATCTTAGTCGACGACAACATCGACAAACCTCCGGAACTGAAAACGGCCGGCGAAAAACTCGTCGCTGTGGCCTACCTACTCCAAGCAATGCCCGAGCTGTCGACGACTTCGGGTCGCAACCTGCGCCGCGAGGTACAAGCGCTGATCGAGCAAGCTGCTATGCAGCAGGCCGAGAGCTCTGCGTCTCGCATGCGCGCGATGGTCCCGAAGCAGCCCGGTGGGACTGCACGGCAGGACCACGAGGTTTCGGAGCACACTCCACCAGGAGGGAAGGGAAAGGCAGCCGCAGCACATGATGCGAAGGCACCCTCGGTGCACGACCGCATCGAAAAGGCTCCCACAAGGGAGCAACTCCACAACACGCGCGGGCATGCCGGCGACGGTGACGCCCGCTACATCATCAATGGCAGGAAGTACACCCCTCGACGGGGTGGACGCTTCAACCCCGAGCACGACAGGGGCGAGTTACTGGAGCCTCCGGGCACCCGTGTGTTCAGCCGGGAGATTCGAACCGCTCCTTTTCCCCCACGCTTTCGATAGCCCACCACCCTCGTCAAGTACTCAGGCGAGACTGATCCCGCAGTCTGGCTCAACGACTACCACCTAGCATGCCAACTGGGCGGTGCGACGGAAGACGCGGTCATCATCCGCAACCTCCCCCTTCACCTTGCTGACGTCACACGAACATGGATCGAGCACTTGCCCGCGGACCAGATCCACAACTGGGCCGACTTAGTCCAGATCTTCGTGGGCAACTTCCAGGGCACGTACGTGCGCCTTGGGAACTCCTGGGACCTCAAAGGGTGTCGGCAGAAGCCCAATGAGTCCCTGCGTGACTATGTGCGGCGCTTCTCCATGCAATGCACCGAGCTCCCCAGCGTCACCCATGTCGAGGTCATCAACGCCTTCCTCGAGGGCACGATGTGCAGGAACCTGGTGCACGAGCTTGCGCAAAGCCGTCCCGCCAACACCAACGAGTTGTTCGACGCTGCCAACAACTACGCCGCCGGTGAGGAGGCTGTTGGTGCCATTTTCAATGACAAGCCGAACAAGCACAAGGAAGATGCGCCCGCAGAGGGCGGCAACGCCAAGATCAATGCCCCCGCCAAGAAACAAAAGCAGGGGAAGAAAGGGAAGAAGCAAGCCCCACCAAACCAGCGTGGACCGGGGCAGGCGGAAGACTCCGACGAGGCCTTCGTCGAAACCCCAGACCGTAAAGGACCTCGAGGCCCCCCTCGAGGTGGTGGCGGCCTATTCGACGACATGCTCAAGAAGCCGTGCCCTTACCACAAGGGCTCGGTCAACCACACCCTCGAGCAGTGCGAAATGCTCAGGAAGTACTACAACCGCGTCGCGCATCGCGACGAGGACAAGAAGAAGGATGCTGGCGACAAAGGTGGAGATGACGAGTTCCCCCCAGTGGAGAACGCATTCTTCATCCTTGGAGGGCCGACGACGAACATGACCTATCGGCAGCGCAAGCGTGAGCGCCGGGAAGTCTTCTCCGTCACCAAGGCCACGCCATCCTACCTCGACTGGTCGGAGGACACCATTTCCTTCGGATGCGAGGACCACCCCGACTACGTCCCACACCCGGGACGATACCCGCTCGTTGTCGATCCCATCATCGGCAACACCCGCTTCTCCAAGGTGCTCATGGACGGAGGCAGCAGCCTCAACATCATGTACGCCCACACCTTGGAGCTCATGGGGATCGGATTGAACAAGCTCCGCCCCAGCAAGTCGCCATTCCATGGCGTTGCGCCGGGGAGGCGAGTCCAACCCCTCGGCCAGATCGACCTACCCGTCTGTTTCGGCACGGCAGCCAACTTCCGCAAGGAAGTGCTCACCTTCGAGGTGGTGGGGTTTCGGGGAGCCTACCACGCCAACCTTGGCCGTCCCTGCTACGCCAAGTTCATGGCCGTCCCCAACTACACCTACCTCAAGCTGAAGATGCCGGCTCCAAGGGGCATCATCACCATCGGCTCCTCGTTCGAGCACGCCTACGAGTGCGACGTCGAGTGTGTTGAGCACGCGGAGGCTCAAGTGGAGGACGAGGCCCTCGCAGCCACCCTCGACAAGATGGCAAGCGAGCCCTTGGACTCCACGCACCGACACGCGGGTAGCTTCGAACCCGCCGAGGGTATCAAGAAGGTGCCCCTCGACCCGAATCATCCCGACGGTAAGGCGTTGCAGGTCAGCGCCACCCTCAACAGCAAATAGGACGAGGTGCTCGTCGACTTTCTCCGCGCCAATGCAGACATCTTCGCATGGAGCCCCTCGGACATGCCTGGCATACCGAGGGAGGTCGCCGAGCACTCCCTTGATATCCGACCCAACTCCAAGCCGGTGTAGCAGCGCCTGCGACGCTTCGACGAGCTCAAGAGCCGGGTGATCGGCGATGAGCTGTAGAAACTTTTGGCAGCCGGATTCATCAAGGTGGTATTCCATCCCGAGTGGCTAGCTAATCCTGTATTAGTGAAGAAAAATAATGGAAGATGGAGAATGTGCGTAGACTACACTAGTTTAAATAAAGCATGTCCGAAGGTTCCCTTTCCTTTGCCGCGCCTTGATCAAATCGTAGATTCAACTGCGGGATGTAAACTTTTATCCTTTCTTGATGCTTATTCCGGTTACCACCAAATCAAGATGAAAGAGTCCGACTAGCTCGCGACTTCTTTTATCACACCTTTCGGCATGTACTTCTACGTCACGATGCCCTTTGGCCTCAGAAACGCCGGAGCTACATATCAGCGGTGTATGCTCCACGTATTCGGGGACCATCTTGGGCTGAACGTAGAACATATGTTGACGACATTGTCGTAAAATCCAGGAAGACGGATGACCTGGTAGCTGAGCTCAGGATCGCATTCGATTGCCTAAGGGCCAAAGGGGTAAAACTCAACCCCGAGAAGTGTGTGTTCGGAGTCCCTCGAGGCATGCTCTTGGGCTTCATTGTCTCCCAGCGGGGCATCGAACCCAACCCTGAGAAAGTCTCGGCCATCACTCGGATGGGACCGATCCGGGACCTAAAGGGGGTACAGAGGGTCATGGGATGCCTAGCGTCCCTCAGCCGATTCATCTCGCGTCTCGGCGAGAAAGGCTTGCCCTTGTATCGACTCCTGAGGAAAACCGAGCGCTTCACGTGGACCCCTGAGGCTCAAGAAGCCCTCAACAGGCTGAAGGCATCGCTCACTCACGCCCCTATTCTCACACCACCCGTAGATGGCGAGCCTCTCTATCTGTACGTAGCTGCGACGACCCAAGTGGTCAGCGTAGTGGTCGTTGTCGAAAGACAAGAGGAGGGCCATGCTCTGCCTATCCAATGGCCGGTGTACTACATCAACGAGGTGTTGTCTGAAACCAAGACCCGCTATCCACAGATTCAGAAGCTGCTATACGCAGTGGTTTTGGCTCGGTGCCAGCTGCGCCACTACTTCGAGGCCCATCCCGTCACCGTGGTCTCATCTTTCCCTCTGGGAGAGATAGTCCACAACAGGGAAGCCGAGGGTAGAATTGCCAAGTGGTCCGTGGAGCTGATGGGAGAAACTCTCACCTACGCCCCCCCCGCAAAGCGATCAAGTCCCAAGTCTTGGCTGACTTCATCGCTGAGTGGACGGAGACTCAGCTACCCCCACAACAAATCCAAGCTGAATGCTGGACCATGTACTTCGACGGGTCGGTGATGAAAACCGGCGCCGGCGCTGGCCTCCTATTCATCTCACCCCACGGAGATCACATGCGATACGTAATACGCTTGCACTTCCCTGCGTCTAACAATATGGCGGAGTACGAGGCCCTCCTCGGTGGCCTCCGCATCGCCATCGAGCTCGGCGTCAAGCGCCTCGACGTACGCGGTGACTCTCAACTCGTCATCGACCAAGTGATGAAAGAGTCTAGCTGCCACGACCCGAAGATGGAGGCATACTGCAATGCAGTACGCCGCCTCGAAGACAAGTTCGACGGACTAGAACTCAATCATGTCCCGCGCAAGTACAACGAGGATGCCGACGAACTAGCCAAGATCGCGTCAGGGCGGACCACCGTCCCCCTGAACATCTTCGCTCGAGACATCACCAAGCCTTCCGTCGAATTCAAGGATCCGGCGGAACCGGGCCCCTCGAACGCCGGGCCCTCCGGCAGGAACCCCCCGACGGAAGAGGCCGAGCCCATGGACATCGACTTCGAGACCTCCTCCACGGACGAGGCCGAAGCAATGGAGATCGATGAGGCCCCAACTTCGTAAGATTGGCGCACCCAGTACCTCGACTGGATGATTCGAGGGATCCTACCCTCGGACCGCGCTCAGGCGCGGTGCCTCGCTAGGCGGGCCAAGTCCTTTATCCTAATCGACGACAAGCTGTGCAAGCGCAGTCCCTCGGGTGTCTTGCAGCGATGCATTCCCATCCTCGAGGGCAAGGAGCTGATCCGTGACATCCACGCTGGCACCTGCGGTCATCACGCCGCGCTGCGCACCCTCGTGGGTAACGCATTTCGACAAGGCTTTTACTGGCTCACTGCGGTCGCCGATGCCACCGACGTCGTGCGGACCTGCGAGGGTTGCCAGTTCTATGCTCAAAAGACGCACCTCCCGGCCCACGCTCTACAGACCATCCCCATCCTCATCGGCCCGCTGCAGAAGGCGCCTGGGGGCTTCACCCACTTGTTCGTAGCAATCGACAAATTCTCCAAGTGGATCGAGGCTCGACCCATCAGCAAGATTAGATCCGAGCAAGCCATTCTGTTCTTTACTGACATTGTCTTCAGGTTCAGGGTCCCGAACTCGATCATCACGGACAACGGCACCCAGTTCACAGGCAAGAAATTCTTGGCATTCTGCGACAGCTACCACATACGTGTGGACTGGTCGGCTGTGGCGCAACCACAGTCGAACGGGCAAGTGGAGCGTGCCAATGGCATGATCCTCCAAGGACTGAAGCCAAGGATCTTCAACAAGCTGAACAAATTTGGCCGGAGGTGGCTCACAGAGCTACCCTCGGTTATTTGGAGCCTGAGTACGGCCCCAAGCAGAGCCACAGGCTTTACCCCGTTTTTCCTCGTCTATGGCGCCGAGGCCATGCTCCCCACGGACCTGGAGTACGGGTCACCGAGACTCAAGGCCTATCAAGAGCAGCAGAGCCAGCAAGCCCGTGATGACTCGCTGGATCAAATGGACGAGGCTCGAGACGTGGCGCTCCTACACTCTGCGCGCTATTAGCAGTCCCTGCGAAGATATCAAGCGTAGAGAGTTCGGCGCTGAGACCTCAACAAAGGGGACTTGGTGCTGAGGCTTCGACAAGACAACAGGGGCCGCCACAAGCTCTCACCACCGTGGGAAGGCCCATACATCATCGCCGAAGTGATCAAGCCTGGCACGTACATGCTGGCGAACGAAAACGACGAAGTCCTCACCAATGCCTGGAATGTACAGCAGCTACGTCGCTTCTATCCTTAGAGTTTCGAGCTATTTGTACATCGTTTGTACTCGCATTTACAGTTTCCCGAAACAATAAAGGAGTATGCTTTACTTGTTTATTTTTTGGGGGACTTTCCGGACCCTCGAGGGCTTGGAAGCGCATGAACACTGAGGTACGCCTGGCTTTACCCTCGGCAAAGCCAAGCCTCCCTCGGGGGCTACTACGGGGGGAGCCCCCGAACGTCCCCAAAAAATCACCAACGTTTTTTTCGAAAAATTTCCGTATCTAAGTTTCTCGCATACTTGGGAAAAACGGACGCGAGGCATAAGCAACTATAGTATGAGGCCAGCCGAGTCGTGGGGCCGCCTACGCCTCCGAGATACGGTACCCCCTCACCACCTCACGCCTAAGTCGCTTATGAATGTGAAATTCCTCACAGAAGTTTACCAAAGTCGCATGCGGGAACACGGAAATAGAGTAGAGAAAACGAGGGCTCGAATGCACAAGGCCTCGAAGGGCCACACTGTCGATTCATATGTATGAATTACTTAATCCAGAAGTACTATTGCGATAAAGTACTAACTCATTACATTAGCTCCGAGGCCCAGACTACCTACAGGTTATCATCCCCCTTTGCGGGTCTCCAGCGGCATCGAATTCGGCTATGGGGGGATGTCGGCTTCCAGCTTCGCGGCCAGGACGGTGGCAAACTCCTCGGCGGCGGCGGCGGCATCATCCATGATGGTCGACGCAGCATCCGCATCGGCGTCGGTTGGGATGACGTACCCCGATGACACCCTCTGGAGGTCCATGATGTAGTGCCTCGAGGCCACGGCGAGGGCTCGCAGGACACCAAGGCGGAAGGTGCTCTTGGCGTGCTCGGCGATCCGACCACCTAGCGCTCGTAGGCGGCTGATCACCGAGCTACCAGACACAGCGCCCTCCCCCTCGAGCCCCTGGCACACGCTCACAGTGGTCCGCTCCAGGTCCGTATATTCAGCCTGCGCCGCCATGAGCGCAGTGTTGACTGCCTCCTTTGCCATAGTCTCGTCCGTCATTCTCTGCCTCAGCTCTGGTCAAAAGAACCAAGATAAGCTGCGATGAATTAGGATCCGACAACAGTGAAATCTTGAGCACTCACCCGTGATATTCTTTTGCGCTTCCTCCTGCTAGACTCGGGCGGCCTCGTCGATCGAGGACAAGGAGTCCTCCTTCTCCTTCAGGACGGCCTCCGCATTCCGGATGGCCACCTCCTTTTCCTCAAGGGTCCCAGAGAGCATGGCGACGGTTGCCTTCTCGCGTTGGAGCTCGGCCTCCTTGTCTTGGAGCTCGGCCTCCTTGTGCTGGAGCTCGACCTTCTTCTGCTCGAGCAGCGCCCTCACATGTGCAGCTCGGCAGTCCGCGCCTCGGCCTCCTGAGCCTTCTGCTCCGCCGCGGCCCTCTGGATGTCGCGCTCGCTGGCGGTTCGCGCCAACTCTTCCTGTACGCCTGCTGACACGTCCCCAGATCTGTCATCTTGGTGTTGGCGTCGATGTTCTTCAGCACCAAGTCGGCATTGTGTTGCCCAAGCCAGCGCATTTGGGAGTAAAGCCGGTTCAACTCGTTGCTCTTTTTGCACGAGATGTCCCTCAGCCGCTGCAAGTGGAAGAGCGTGAATGAAATGAACAAAATCAAGGCCAAACACAAACGATTCTGGGGAGGGAGCCACCTACCTGGCTGATCTGGAAATCTGTCGTTCTATGAAGCACTAAGGCGTGGTCGAGGTGGCCCAGAATTTGGGAGCCGGCCTCGATCTGCGCCTTCCAGACGGCTTCCTCCTCCTGCTCGCTGCGGAGAAACTCCAGAGGGACCCCGGACTGGACGATCGCCCTGGGACGGGACCCCTCGGACGTCCCCGCATTGAGTACCTCCTCAGAGGTCGACGTGAACTCGCCAACCCGGTCGGCGGCGCTGGCGGCACCAGCAGGGTCGATGTCCCTCGGGTCCCCGTACTCCTCGCTGCTCTCTGGCAGTTGCACCACCGGCGCCATGTTCTCCGGTGCCGCTAGCGCCATCACCGCCGTAACAACCCCGTCGTCCTGGGCCCCTACAGGCTCAGGGACACGAGTTCCCCCCTTTATCGGCGCCCCTGGCGCCGACTCCTCCTTCGCAACACCCTTGACCCCAGCCCTCGGGGGCACGAGGATGAGGGTCTCCACCCCTATTTGGCTGGCGGGGCATTCCTGCGCACCCCCACCAGTTTCCCCTTCTCCTGCGACCGGTCGGGCGGTGCTATCCGCGTCGTCCCGACCGGCCCCGACTTCGACGTCCAGCCGGGTGGCGCCATTTACGCCGCCACGGTCGACCTCCCCTCGGCGTCAGCCTGTGCGGCTGTTACAGTGCCGCTCTGGCCAGTGTCGCCCCTACTCTCCGGCGCTAGAGCCTGTTGGGCCTTCTGGGCCACTCGAACCATCGCCTCCTGGAGCTTTGCGGCCTCCGCCACAATGTCCACGACGGGCAGGGGCTGCGGTGCCATGTGCGGTGTGGCTCGCACCCCGGTCTTGTGGGCCTTGGTCGGCGCAAGCGGGGCTGCATCCCTGGCGATGGCCCCAGAGCTGGTAATCGGGGAAGGAGCGTTGAAGTCAGTAGGATTGGGGGGCCAAATAAACGAATGCGAAGGATAAAATCAAAATCACTCACCCTGATCGAGCACTCATGCTGCGCTTGCCCGAGCCGCTCCATCGGGCCCGCAACACACTGACACCTCTCGATGACTGACCCGAGGGCGTCGCCCTCGGATCGGCCAGGAGACTCGAAGCCGTCTACGCGGGCGTCTCCGCACTCGCTACGGACCCGCCGCCACCCGTCGACACCGCGGGCGTGGGAGTCCCCTACCCATCGCCGGTAGAGACGACCTCTGTCCTGTCGCGGGTGTAGACGACCTCCCGCCCGCTGCCGACGTGGGCGACCTTCGTCCCACCGCTGGCGTGGGCGATCTCCGCTCCGCCCCTACGAGGGGCGGATTCACCAACGACCCTGGTGTGAGCCTCGCCTCACCCAGCATCACGGGCACATCCTCGTCGCCAGCCCCTCGATAGACCGGCGGGGAACCCGCCCCTGTCGCCGCTTCGTCGTCGTCCGAGAAGTTGATCTCGGCATCCTAGGAGCCCTCCTCCTCCTCGGTGGACTCGGGCGTAGTGGGCTGTGGCTTCCCCTCCGCGTGCGCGATTTTGCACGCCTTATCTTGCTTTTGCTTCCTCTGCCTCTTCCTGGCGCCAGCCGCCTCCGCCGCGTCCTTCTACTTCTTCACCGCCTCTGCGTGCAGGCGGTTGACTTCGCGTTCCTCCGGGACCGGAGGCCTCGAGGTGTAGCCCCTCCGGCTCAACCCCTGCGAAACGCAACCAAGTCAGAATTAGGGAGTGGGGAGAGGAGGAGCGCAAATCGGTAACGAATCGAAACTGGAAATCACCACAGAAAGGTACCCCGCCTCGGGGCGCATCTTGATCTTCCAAAGATCCTCGGGGTTGTCAGGAAACTCCTTCACCGCATTCCTCGCCCTTCGGGCAGCGACGTCACGGGGGAGCAGCACGAGCGACGTCCTCGAGCCCGAGGCACGGGCCTCGGGGGTGAGATCGAAAATCAGCAGGCTCCTCTCCGGGAGAGGAATCACTCTCTGCCAGTGAAAGTTCATGATAACGGCTGCCGCCGTCAACCCCTTCCTCGCCAGGTGCCGCAAAGCCTCGGTGAGCACTTCGAGCCTGGCCTGATGCGCTGGGGGCGATAACCCCCAGTCCCACTTCTCCGGCCTCTCCCGGAGCACCTTATTGGTGAACGCCGGGAGCCGGTTGTCGAAGTTGCGCAGGTAAAACCACCCTCGAGTCCACCCGGCGTTGTTCGTCGTCATTCTGTTGGGGATGTACAAACTGCTCTGTGTTGGGCGCAAGTGGGGCATCAGACCGCCGACGCGGGTGAACCTCTTCGGCTGGCCCCAAACGTTCTCGATGAAGAGCTCTCCGCGGAACAAATGGATCCACAGATCCCAGTAAGCTTCGATCCCAAGATACCCCTCGCAGACAGCGACGAAGACCGCCGCCTGCGAGATGGAGTTGGGGCCGAAGTTGTGCAGCTCCACCCTGTAGTACCCGCACAGCGTTCGCATGAATCTGCCAACGGGGACGCTGAACCCCCGCTCGTGGAGTCGCACGAGACTCACGACGAAGCCCTCGGGGGGATTCGGTTCGGTCTCCTCTGGCCGCGGGGGGATCCACGCCGGCCGCTCCGAGTTGATGTTCACCGGCAGCAGCCTGTCGTTGGCCAGTTGCTCCGAAACCGCCTCGGTGGCGGTGGACTTCCCCCACGACAACGGCTCCTGGACATCCGACATCGCTTCGAACCGCTGGGGGTGCGGGAAGGCAAGCTTTACGGCGGCTAAGGTGCGCTTTCGCTCTCTCCTTCTTCCTCCTCTCGCTCTCGGCTCTGGGCTCAGGATGCAGGGGAGGCGGAAAAGGCAGGGGAGACGAAGGCAAAATGGCCAGGTGAGCCCAAAGAATCCCCCTTTCCCATTTTTATTCATCAAAATGGGCGGATACGCCGCCATGGCCCGAATCCGCCGCATTCAATGCGGTAGATTTCACTGTCGCTGGCAGCTGGGCCCCGCGACCGCGGAGTCTCACACACGCGCACTTGGCAATAATTACGGGCGCGGCGCAACTGTAGCACTGTACTATCCGTCAGCCGCCGCCCACGCCTCTTCGCCTACCTAAGGCAGCCGCCTGAAAAGGCGCGCCCGCACTGCACCGTACATACTGGGCCACGTCGCCCACGACCAGCGAAAGACCTGTGCACACGACCTGCGACTCCGCGCCGTTTTCGAACCATGACGGAATGTTCCTCTAGGGGGCTCTTCGCCCTCGAAGGAACCTCATTCCGAGGCCTTACTGATCAGGGGTTTGAAGCCTGGCCCGTCGAGGGTTCGACAGGTGCCCCAGATCACCAGAGTCAGGGACTGCATGGATGTGACGTACAAGCTACCCTCGAACACGGAGTTCGAGACATCCTACACAGTGTTCAAGGCCAGTCGAGGGTGCCTAGCAGGGGATCCCATCGAGGGAGAGCATCGAGCCCTTGGACCTATCGAATGGGTCCGAGCCCCGCCTAGCGAACCTTTGCGAGCGCTTTATGTGACGTGTCCATGGACCATGAGCCGACCCTTATCGAACGGGGCACAGACGTCCATTTGAACTACCCGATAACAGCTCACTGAAGCAGCCATAGCTCGCGACTCGGGCATGGGTAGCATGGTGTGCTTCACCCCTCCTCCCTGTGGAAGGGCGACGAGGGTCGTAATAAAAGTCGAGGTTTCCCCGAATGCCTTTACGCAAGCCGGGGCTCGGGGGCTCCTCGCACACCGCGGCTCAGGCCGCACTGTCGAATGGATCGACGACCGTCGATTATGAAGTTCCATGTGTTGAACAAAAACTCTCACTCTTGACGCACGCCTGCCAGATGGTTCAGCTAGACACTGGGTCGCTGTGCCAGCACGAAAAAAGCCAAGGCCGGCTGAAAAAGACGCTGGACGGCCACCTCAGTGAAGCAACCAAGCAGGGCGATGTTTATAGCCCTTGGACGAGTGCAAACACTCCTCCAAGGCCTCAGGGGCTACACCCGCGGGTGCGCTGACGCGCCCCCGCGGAGGAAACTTCACACATTCGAGGACCAAAATCCTCTACCGGGGTGACGCTCACCCTTACAACCTCGATCATCCTCTCCGCGAAGGAGAAGGAGACTTCATTACTCTTTACAAACAAAGATTACAAAGGGTTACCGGCTCGAAGCCGTCGAAAAGTACAAACACATTGCCACCTGCGTGGCAATTTTCCCTGTCTTGGGGAGGAGCGAGCGCCGATGAAGAGCACCGAGTCCTTGGCCGACAACGCGACCAGGCTGCTCGAGATTGCGACGAGCAGCCCCCAGACCGCACAGGTCCGGCGGGATGCCCTCCTCGCAAGCTTTCTTTTAGCGTCTCCTCCACCGAAGACCTTGCGGGGGGTCAAGCTGGCGGATAGCACCCTCTGCACCATCTCCCCGGGAGCGACGTTGTCGCCAAGAGGGACGATGTGAAGAACGGCCACCAAACCTGGCGCTGACGCCGTGGTCAGGCGTCTCAACGCCCCTTCAGGCTAAGGGACATCGCAGAAGCAGGACCCCTCGGGCCCAGTGTTCTTCTGCTAATCCCACTGAAGCCGAGGGATGGTGAGCACGCCCTCTCCAGCTTTCCCCTGCCACTCGCAAACATTCTTCTAGCACCAAAGCCTAAAGAAGCTAGGCCACCCCATCCGGGGGACGACCGTGAAAGGCAGAAGGAGACATTACTAGACTTAGGCGATGCTAGAAGTAAGAGCAGGGAAGTTGGAGAGGAAAGGGAGTACCACGATCCCTATTTATAGCCGCATCGGGCGCCAAGCATTAAGCCTGTCGCAAGGAGAAGGCTTGGACTGCCCGTGACGGTACGACACCCCACGAGCAAAAGATGCCCTCGGTTACCGTACCAAGATGTGACCAAACAACACAAAGCCGAGCCCCTGGACGCTGAGCAGCCCAGCATCGACGCTAGCCGACTGCCCTCAAACGGCGCGTCGTAAGGCAACCAGGGAAAGTAGGGCTAAGGCCCTGAACGCGGGACAGCGCGGCAATAGCACCAGCTGCAGGGCAGCGGGGCCATCATGACCCTAGCCTGCTCAGCGCGCTGACGCGACTCGCCACCCGAATAAGACAAGAAGGCGCGCACGCGCCTCGGAGCGCTTCTTCCAGGCGCACTACCCCAACCGACGAGTCGTCGCATCCACCAGGCCAGCATCCGGATGCATTTGGCGGAAGCGCAGCACCGATCGATCAAATCAAAGGGTAAATTCGCCGAAATACCCTTTGGCCGAATCCTCTGACTCGACCAAAGACTCGGGGGCTACTGCCGGGTACCATGATTAGGGGCACCCTAATCAGGGGACTAAAATCTCCCTAAAAATAAACGCATGCTGGGCAACCGGACCCACGAAGGCCTGTAGCTCCTTCTAATCTGGAAGAAAGGAAAGGACTCAAAGAAGCCCAGCACGCGGACCACATGCGCAGTGCGGCCCATCCGCACCCCCCTCGGACCCGCGGGGTGATCTCCGCCTCGCTCGAGGGCTCCCCGCCGAAGCCCTCGACCGCGCCCCGCGCCTCCGCCTCGCTCGAGGGTAGCGGGCATGCCCTCGAGATAGCGGATCGTCTACACCCTAAGGAGCTGAGCAGCAGGACCCCTGGGGTCCGACTCCATCTCACCGGACCAACGGTCCCGGACCCGCTTCACGCTCGTGGGCGGGTCCGGTGTCACCACAAGTCCCAGAGGTGGAAACACTCAGCACCTATGGCCATGGACCCTGACCCCCCACAGATGGGTCTGGGACCTCTACTTGCCACCTGGACCCCCTGCAGATGGGTCCGGGACCTCCACGTACCTATCCGGACCCCCGTGAGCTCTCGGCTCAGCTAGCTGCTCGGGAGGGGTCCGGAGCCGCTGGGCAACCGGCCTCCGCTCACAGCCCCCGTACGAAGGCATTAAAATGCCAACCACTCCTCCACAGCGCCCGGGTCAGACAACGTCAGGCCGCCATTCCCCACAGTGGCTGGGACCGGAGTCCCATTCGCCAACTCCTGTCACTGCTCCCCGGTGCTGTGACAACACTGTGGGAACCTGCGACGCAGTGCAAGACGTGCTCGGCACTGCTCCAGCCACTATGCTGCCAACTCCCCATGCCTCCTTCGTACTTTCCCTTCCGCGGAGCCCCCGAAAGGCATGGGCACGACCCTCGGAAGCGGCTCCGGCCTTGACCAGGACAAGACCCTGGCTTGCAGGACCTTCGGAACACCGCCCGCTGAAGCCGCCAGGACGCCGGCGTGATCTCCGCGAGACCAAGGACGATGCCCAGGACGACAGCCACGCCCGGCGCCATACCCCACAGTGTACTTCCCACAGTGCTCGATCACTGCACCCCCCCCGAGATTCGGGAAAAGACGACGACTTTCATGACCCCCTGTGCATGTACAACCGTCCCTCCTTGTATTTATAAAAGGAGGAGGCGGGCGTTCCCTTAGGGGGGTCGGCCCATTCGGTATAACACAACGCTTCGCACAACTAGCAGAGCACACACGCTCCTCTGAACCCCGATATTGGCACTCGCCTCAATTAACTCTTCCTCTAGCAGAGACTTGGGAGCCTCTCTCCCTCTCTCGCCTCGCCTGTACCCCCTACTACAGGCACCCCCGGTGCAAGATAGTATAGTGCCCTCGCACACCCCTTTGCTGGACGTACGGCCCCACGGCCGGAACCAGGATAAACCCGTGTGTTACTGTATTGCCTTTTGCATCAACATTTGTGACGAGGAACACGCAGCATCATCATTGGTTGGGTCCGGACCGCCGGGTCAGGACACCGACAGTAATTGTAGACGATGGTTGTAAGGCTGTGAGCATGGATGATGACCAAGACCAAGGACGATAGGCTATTACCAATGGCTAAGATTACTAACATCTTTCACGGGGAGAACGTAGATGACCCCAATAATGCAAGGATACATTTGGTAGGGAAAATTATTTTCTTCTTCTGATAGGAGCAAAACAATTCTAACTTTAATTTCTTCCAACCTATATGTGCAGTCAAGTTTTTAGATGAGATCTGCGGGCAATACTCTTGTCAGCTAATGACGCCAATAATGCAAGGATACTGTTTCATCGAAAGAAAAATAGACTCTTCTCGTCTCTGCCGCTGCTGCCTCTATCCACCGCCCTGGTCACGGTAGGACGACGGTAGCTGTAGCCTGTGTGGCTGCGTCCAACATCACTAGTGCAAAGGATTGTGCCAACCATTCCCAGAGTTGCTTCGCCGTTCACTTCCAAAGATACGGTTATCACGCTGTTCAATCAAAGTCCCATTCCAAATGCTTGCTCCATTGAGGTAGTAACAGCTTCCGCCACTACCGAAGCTTGCCGACGCCTGTCAGGTCAGGTCGCCCTCACCAGTCACCACTGTCTCTCACTGACAGCGGTATCGTGATTCGTGACAGCCGTGAAGGTGCAGTAGAGCCTGCCGGACCGGACGATGGCCAGGCGCTGCAGGAGGCCACAAGGGTACAGTGAAGGGCTGAAAGGCGAAGAATTTTTTTATTTTAACTCTTTTTAATCTAATATTTTAATAATAACTCGTTCAGATCTAAATTTCCGAGAACTAACCCTTTTGGTCACACCAATTCTCGTGGCGCGACTCCCTGAAAGTCACGCCACATGCTTCGGCGCGACCGAACTGCCACGCTGGCCAGCAAGCCTGACGTGGCAAGGCTGAGTCGCGCCACATGCTTTGTCACGACTGAGTCGCGCCATGCATCGTGGCGCGACTCAACCTAATATAGGTCCTTCCGGAAAGCCTCCTCTTCCTCCTCCTCTCATTCTTTTTTTTCCTCCACTCCCCTCTCGACCCGACCTCCATGGCGTCGCCCCTCCCTCTCCCCCTCTAGATCCACTCCATCCTCCACCCGATTCGAAGGGGAAACAAAGAAAAACCGATCATTGAAGGTAACTCCTCCATTCTAACCGATTGGTTTTCCTCCATTTCGCGGATTTTTTAGGGTTTGAGTTAGTTAGGGTTTTTGTTGAGTTGAAATGGACCCAACAATTCGCTAGGCTCCTTGGCGCTGTAGGCCGCCGCCACCTGCGCCTCCTGTCGCTGTCGGGTCCCGCCCGTGGCCCTACCTGGCTAGCGCTGAGGCCACCCCTCCCGCCTGCGCCGGGTGCCGCGGCCCTACTGTGGGTGCGCAGAGGGCACCCCTCCTGCCGACGCCGCCCTACCTCCAACACCGACCTCCAGTCCGGCTGCCCCGCCGCCAACGCCGGGCCTCTCCGACAGTCGTGCGGCCCGCCGCTCCCCGACGTGCCCCTCCTCGACGCCCCCCTTCTCTCTCAGCAGGTCGTCTCCCTCTGGCTTCCTCTCTTCTATTTGTTTTACTGCTTGAGGACTAAATATACCAATCTTGAAAATTTAGTGTTTACAAATTTAAAGACTGATGCAAATTTGCTTACGTATATCTCTCTGTTGTCCACAAACAAGGCTAGATCAAGTGTGTAGATGTTTGGGTATGATTTCAGTCATCCAGATGGGATTTAGCATGCTTTTATGGCTCCCGTTGTGGCCATACTCATGTACCATAGTAGATATATAATATAGCTCAATCGAGTCATCAATCCTTGTGTTGTCACTACGTAAAAGTAGGAGTAATAGTCATTTGCAGCAAGAAGAATAAAAAATAATAGCAATTAGCTAATTTTGACTATATAATAGTCTATGTTTTATATATATTTGCTAAAGTTGTGCATCATAGTTAAAGTCCTAGGTTCGCCCTTGTGTGTGACCTGTGCACTTGCAGGGGCAACAACTTGGTCGTTTTCATAACGAGGCCGATCAAGATGAACCTTCTGGATCACGCTATTGTGGTGGAAGGAGCACGAGTAGAACAACTTCGTTGGCCACATCATCTACAGGTGCCGTATTTGCAATATTATTTCTATTTCTGATACTTTATGATTGTGATTAGCTATACATATGTTGAATAAATTCTCTTTCATAGGAGGACGACACGGCCAACAAGGGGCTCTCGGTATTGCAACCCCTCGTAGGAGGGGCAAGGAGGCACCACCTCAAGATATCGTTAGTGATCCTAACTATCTGGCTCCCTTTGTGCCACTACTGACGATGCCTCCTATGCATGAGAAGTCATTATCAGGACCTGTCCACAAATAGCTAATTGTTTTACTCTATCTACATTTAAATTGTAGGATTATATAACTCAGTGTCCATGTTCACTTGTTGTATGTCTGGATGTATCTATTCAAGATTATTAGTGTGGTGCTATTTCATAATGATGTGGAGAGCAATTTTTTTAAATGATAGATGTTTTGGCATTGATTTTCTTATGAGAAGCTAAACTCGGCATAGCACTTCCTTTACTATGTTTGCTTTTTAAATTGTTGTTATATTTTATTTTCATACTCTTTTCAGTTATCAGGAGTCGTGTCATTTATCTTGGCGTGACTAGTTAGCAAAAATTTGGCCTGAGTCAAATCTGGTCGCGGTCAAAGGTTGGCGCAACTCCTCACTGAGTCGCGCTGCTGGAAATGACGTGACTCTTTGAAGAGTCGTGCCAAGCCACTCCGTGCGACTTATAAAGGAGTCACACCACGTGATAGCACCGACCAGATCTGGAGTAGGGTAATTACACGCCAATTAGTCATGCCAAGGGAAATGACACGACTTCCTCGCATTGGTGCCGACCAGATTTGGCTCAAGATACTTTGGTGCCAAGGAAAATGGCTCGACTCCTTGCAAGACAAGATATTTGATTGCCCATCACAAGATTGTAGATATCACATTACCAGTTTGATAGGACATTACAATATACTCGATTGCACAAAGTGTCGTCCATTACACGTCTAATAATAGTAGTCCCAATAGATGACCACAAAGTTCACATTACAAGTTCACTACAAGAATTATTCAAATTACAACAGTCCATGATAGATAAACAAGGTCCATGTGCACCAAAAGACGCTTTCTTCACCTAGTCGAAATTGTCATCGTAAAGCAACTCATCATCACCACAGTCATCATCATTATTACTGCTGTCAATGGCGACTCCCTTTCCTTTATCATCCCTAGCCTTCATTGCCTCCATCTGAACCTCCCTTACCATCTCCTCGATCTCCAACTTTGCACTCATCTTAGCTTGCCCTATGCCAAGCTTAGCGGCCGCAACATGACCCAATTCGTACTCAATCCCCCATTTCAACTCAAACCCTACAAAACCCTAACCAACTCAAAACCTAAAAAATCCGCGAAATGGAGGAAAACCAATCGGTTAAAATGGAGAAGTTACCTTCAAAGATCGGTTTCCCTTCATCCCCTTCGAATCGGGTAGATGATGGAGTGGATCTAGAGGGGGAGAGGGAGGGGCGGCGCCATGGAGGTCGGATCGAGTGGGGAGTGGAGGAAAAAAGAATGGGAGGGGAAGGAAGAGAAGGCTGGCCGGGTGGACCTATATTAGGCTAAGTTGCGCCACGGCGCATGGCGCGACTGAGTCGCGCCAAAGCATGTGGCGCGACTTAGCCTTGCCACGTCAGGCTCGCTGGCACGCGTGTGCCAGGGTAGCAGCTCAGTCGCGTCGAAGCATGTGGCTTAACCCTCCAGGGAGTCGCGTCATGAGACTTAGCGCAACCAAAAGAGCTAGTTGTTGGAAATTTAGATCTGGACAAGTTATTATTAAAATATTAAATTAAAAAGGATTAAAATAAAAAAATTCGAAGGCAAAGCAGTCAGGTCACACCACCGTCGTCACAGCAGCAATCTAGAAAGGGACCTTCCATGTCGCACGGGTGGATGAAGCGGCACCGACGCAGCTTGTCCTTGTGTGGACTGTTCGCTAGGAAGAAGTGTTCAGAAGAGCGAATGTTTCTGTATCACTAAGCACGGCATAAAATTAATCGTAAAAATCTAAAACTAGGTATTTAAATAAGAGTAGGGAGTAGGGAGTAGGGAGTAGGGACTAGAGTATGCTTGCTATATGTTGGAGAGTTTTGTTCCATGTAGCACTCAGATGACAAATCTAACCTTAGCACTACCTCCCGTCCATGCTGCTGTTTTTGAATCCCTACTTTTAAAGTAGGGACCGAAGGTAAAAAAAAATTGACTCCAGCAAAGCCGAAGTCCCTAAAGTAGAGGCCTCCAAATTCAGGGCCCTTTCTCTCATGGATGGCTAGGGAGGGGCTATTTTTTTTCACATGGTCTCCCTCGTCTCACGCGCGGCCGCAAAGCTGCAGCACCTCCTCCGCCCTCGCCCTCGAGCACCCACCATCCCCGGGTTTGCAGCACCCGTGCCACCCCCGCCCTAGGTCGAGCACCACGCCATCCCCAAGGTGCTGCACCTCCGCCGCCCCAAGCTCCAGCATCCCCTCCTCCCCTCCCCCGCCGCGTCGTGGCCCTCTCGCCCCCATCTCTATCCGGCCGGCGCCTCGCAGGGGGAGCTGTCACGAGTGCCACCGAGCCGTGTCTACCAGCCGCCAAGGGGAGCTCGAGTGCTGCAACCTAGATCCACACGGAGCTCGATTTGTTGCACCCCAAGCTCGATTCGCCACGATGCTGCCCTCCTCTACCGAGCTCGGGATCCACCGCCGCTAGTTCGAGCTCGACCGCAAGCTAGCCGCTTTTCTCCACCCCACCCCTGATTCTCCGTGCCGCCACCGCGGGCCGGGCCGGGAGCAGAGGCTATTGCTAAAGATACAGCCCATAAAGCCAGTGTCAACCCCTACTTAATAAAGTAGGTTTTCCCTAAAAAAACTTAATAAAGTAGGAGCTGAAAATAGAGGCTATTACTAAAGATGCTCGCCTGCTGACTTCAAGACAGCTCCAGGAGCAACGATCTCATTAAAATCACCGAGCCTCACATTTTCCTTTTGTTATGCACGCAAATTTATAGTGCTGCTCGCGTTTGTTTTTTTTTCAAATTGCAGGGAGATTCTACAAATATAAATATGTTGCACAAAACTCACATTGCAGCATTCTTCTGGCTTAAGCTTCATTCTACAGGTGGTAATCACCAATAAATATATTAAGTACCAGATCTGTATACTAGATCTTTGTGGTTTGGCAAAATAGTCTAGTAAACATAACGGCGTACTTGCAAGTTGCAACTTGCTCAGAAATTGACAGTATAGTATCTATTCAATAATAATTCTTAGATCCAAACCGATACAAGAAATAAACTGATGATCCTACCAAGAACTAGAATGCTGAGACAGTATATAATATGTTTGCATTGCATGGATATCTGTAAACTGTAAATAGTAAGCAACTTGCTACAACATGTCACTAATGTCTACTTGATAGAAACTGGAATCCAATAATTCCTAATGGGCAGGCACCCAGTCAGATCCCTACAAACGAATGCCGTATTTTTAACGATAATAAAAGACGCACTCCAGAACACATTAAAAAAAATCATCAGACCTCCACTGTCTGGAGAAACGTATTGGGAGGGTGGAATGGCAAAAAAACTATGAATTGCAGAGTATCCCTATACCATGCTCAATGACAATAATCAAGAACAAACCAATGCTGATTTTTCTAGTCTAATTCCTTTTTTCATTAGTTTGTGCTTTGTGGTTCATGGACGATTCCAGTTGTCCAGCACCCCACCTTTCTGATCTATATTACCATGGACGCTTCTTTCCACTGGAACTTGTTTTTGAACTCTGCAGCAAACGAAATGAGTGGAAAGATGTTTGAAATGCAGAAGTTTCAATATGGTTGTATCTAAGCAAATTTTGCATTCTGGCTTACATTTTTTTAGTTTCAGTTTCCCTCTGACTCTGTTCTTTTGAGGTTTTAGTTTGTAAATCCGAACCATCCAATGGTGGGTAGTGAAAACCTGCGTTCAGCAGCATGTGAACACAACGAATGCACTATTCAAGCAGTAGGGAAATTTTCACATCCAAATTGGAGAAACGATATTTTCACAAAAGAAAAGAAATGGAGAAACGAAAAGCACTCCACCTCCTCGAAATGGGTCAGCTTAAAGTGCTTCTTCCCTATTTCATATCTTCTCACTCTATCAAAGCCCTTGCCATCAGTTTCAACAAATCTGTGGCAAAGGAAAACAAAGTTAAACATTTTTTCACAAATGTGTCATTTAAGCACAGTATAATAACTTCTATGTGTCACAGACCTGTAATAACAAAGCTTGTACATGAGGGAATTCAGCATCGTTGGGGTGCCATGAGCATCAACACGATAGTTGCCATCCCTCTGAAATATGACGCAATTACACAAGAATATTCAAAAAATGTGAAGCTTCAGGTATTTGATAGAGCACAGGACAATTGAACGAGGAATTGCAAAAGGCAAGTCCGCAGTTTACAAGGTAATCTGCTTCCTTTATGTGCGGGAATACACCACCTCCTATTCGGACCATCCAGAGGAACTTATTGATATCGTCACTTGAGTAGCCAATAAGCCCTGAAAAAATTTGCCAGGTGTTAGGGAGTATGGCAGCACTTGTTTACGGCAATTGTTAGTTTCGAGAAGCCAAAAATGTATCAACCTCCAAAGACAACAAACACATATTTGACATCTAAGGAATTTAGGATCTCCCATGCTGCTTTTTCTGGGGATGCCATTGCTGTCCCAACTGTTGCTATGTGTGTGTTATTCCATGTATTATTGTCTACAATAACAGTTCTGTTGGCCATTGCAGTTGTCTGGTAACCATAGTCCCACCAAGATGCAACCTGAACAATCAGCTCCATCTTCATTTCAGAACAAACACAGGAGGTGTACTAATAAGAAGAAGCAAGAAGGCATACCTTATCATCTACATCTGTGTTATGGCGCAGCCATCCATAAGCTTCACGGAAATCATCAAAAACATGCAACTCATCATGTGAACGAGATGTCAGCACAATTGAGGGTGCTGAGTATGCTTCTGCAGCAGCCCACACACAATGGACCTACAAACCAATGCATCATTTACTAGTAATCTTCATCTAATCTAGGGAGAATGTTGTTTTCAGAAGGAACAGATTCATTACCACGTAAAACCCAGAAAGTATGATGAGCAACATTATACCCACAGCAGATGGTCCACAAGGCAGCACTAAAAGTTTTTCTTCTGTTCTAGGATTAACAGGAGAACTTCCCTCTGAGCCTTTGTCTTTCTTACGATTTTTCTTGGATGGCTTTTCCTTTGAAACAGATTCTGAGTTGGCAGGAGTATTAAAACTACCATCATGTGCCTTGAATTTGACAAAATCTCATGTGTAAGTGAATAATTCAACATAATAGATAGAAAAGGAGTAAAGTGCACCATCGGTCCCAAAACTTGTTTGCGCGTGCCACCTAGGTCCCTGAACAGTTAATTTGTAGTTTCATGTCCCTAAATTTGCTATATTGAGCTAATTACTGTGTTGGTGTATATATGAGTGGCCCATATGGCCTGTGTGTTAGGCCTATCTAGAGACTCATGTACAGCTACTATATTACCCACCCTTCTAGGGTTTGGAGGAATACACTACTCATTCTCTCCTACATGGTATCATTAGCCTAGCCTTCTCTCTCCTCCTCCCACCCTCCAGCTGCCGCCGGCGCCGCCGGCGCCATGGCCGGCCGGCCGCCGCCGCCGCCACCCCTCTCCTCCTTCCCTCCCTCTCTTCCCTCCCCTCTCTTCCCTCCCTCTCAGCGCTGGCGCTGCCACGCTCCCTGCCCCTGGCGCACCGGCCACTTGGCCCCAGATCCGGCCACCCCGACCCGCCACCGCCCTCGCCCTGCTCGAGCCCGCGCCCGACGGCGCCGCCCCCGCCGCTGCGGGCGCGCGCGCGAGGGCCGCGGGGGCGGGGGGCTCTAGCGCCGCCGCTGCCCCCACCATGGGCCCGCCTCGGCCGTTGCCGCCGCCTAGGCAGCAGGCGCCCGAGGCCGACGACGCCGCCACCGCCGCCGCGGCAGGAGCGTGGGCCGCCGCCGCCGCCGCCGCGGCCGATGCCGCCCTTCCTCCTCCATGGCCTGCGCTCGGGATGCCCCCCGCGGATGCGCCGTACGCCGCCGCTGACCTCCGCGGGAAGCAGATCGTCGCAGGAGCTGCTACGGCCGACGATGCTCTCGCCGCGGCCCTCCTCGCCGCCAAGTCCGAGGCTGCGGCGGCTCAGGAGCGGGTCCGTGCGGCTGCCCTCGTCCCCTTCACTAAGCACGGCGCCTCTTCTTCCCACCAGGCTCCGCCCTCTAGTTCTAGACCCCGGCTCGACCCGACCGATCCCATGGTCGCCCAGCTCCACCTTCAGGCCGTCGACGTCCAGAACATCAAGGCCTTGGTCTCCGTCCTCCTCGACCCCACGTCCTCCTCCTACGGGGGCTGGCGGGACCAGGTCCTCCTCGCCCTCCGCCGCTATGCCCTCGACGACCACGTCCTCCTCGACACGCCGGTCGAGGCGATGGACGTGGTGTGGTTGTGCCTCAACAGCATCGTCATGTCCTGGATCTTTGAGGACATCGTCAGGACTCACGGCGGTACCGCTCGACAGGCCTGGCCGTCACTCGAGGGGCAGTTCCTCGGCAATGCCGAGTTCTGCGCTCTCCAGCTCGACGCCTCCCGCACCTTCAAGCAGGGGGACCTCTCCGTTGGTGAGTTCTGCAGGAGGATGAAGGGCATGGCTGATGCTCTTTACGACCTCGGGTGTCCGGTTCCCGACCAGGTCTTGGTGCTCAATGTCCTACGGGGTCTCAACAGCACCTATGACCATCTGCGGACATGGATCACCCGCCAGAGGCCCTTCCCCTCCTTCCTGCAGGTCCGGGACGACCTCGTTCTCGAGATCACCAGGGGTCCCACGACCGGCTCGTCCTCGTCCTCCTCCACCGCGCTCGTGGATGCTCCACCGACTTCCTCCGCCTCGCCAGCCACCTCCCTCCTTGGTGCTCCTCCCACCGGGCAGACTGGGAGGGGGGCGTGGTGGACATCGTCGGGGGGGGGGTGTCGTGGTGGTGGTGCTGGTGGCACTGCTCCTGGTGGTGCGGGCACCGGTGGTGCTGGTGGGGGTCGCCGGGGCACGCCGACTCCGGCTCCTGCTTCTGCTCCTACCTCTGGAGGTACGCCCTGGCCATCCTTCAGCAACCCATGGTCAGGGCGCATCTCGATGTGGCCATTTTAGGGTCAGGGGGGCTCGTCCTTAGCTCCAGCCGGCGGCCATGTTCACCGGTGCTGCTCCCCTGTTCACGCCGTCCTGCACTCCACCTGCTCAGCCCAGCCAGCCACCGACCTGGTCTGGGGGGTGGGACCAGGCTGCGCTGGCGCAGTCCTTCAGCACCATGGGGCTGACACCGCCGATCAGCACCGAGTGGATCGCTGACTCGGGTGCCTCCTTCCACACCACCCCAGATGGCGGTATCCTCTCTTCTGTCCGACCCCCACATCCCTCTTGTCCTTCTTCCATCATGGTTGGCGATGAGTCTTGTTTTCCTGTCACCGCCGTGGGTTCTGCTCTTGGTTCTTTCCGGCTTCCCAATGTTCTTGTTGCTCCTCAGATGATTCATAATATTCTTTCCATTCGCCAGTTTACTGCTGACAATTCTTGTTTCATCGAATTTGACTCCTCTAGTCTTACTGTGAAGGATTCGGCTTCTCGGCGTCCGCTCCTCCGATGTGACAACTCGGGGCCCTTTACACCCTTCTTCTTCCTACTTCCGCTGCTCCACATTCGACTTCTTCTTCGTCTGCTGCCTTTGCCGCGACGCCGTCTTCCACCAACGGGCACCGCCGGCTTGGTCACCCCGGCCACAACGTTTTGGCTCAGCTCAGTCGTAGTACCGATGTTCCTTGTACTAGGGCTCCTGCTGAGCACCTCTGTCATGCGTGCCAGCTAGGTCATCATGTTAGAATTTCTTTTTCTTCTTCTTCTTCGCATGCGATGCATGCCTTTGATCTTGTTCACTGTGACCTGTGGACCTCTCCTGTACTCAGCATTTCTGGTTATAAATACTATTTGGTGATGGTTGATGATTTCTCTCATTCCTCCTGGACTTTTCCTTTGTGTGCCAAGTCTGAGACCTTTCCCACCCTCCTCCACTTCTTTGCCTGGGTGTCCTCGGCCTCACCATTAAGGCTGTCCAGTGTGACACCGGACGTGAGTTCGACAACTCCACCTCCCGTTCTTTCTTCCTCGCTCGGGGTGTTCAGCTGCGTATGTCTTGTCCGTATACCTCTCCCCAGAACGGCAAGGCTGAGCGGATGATTCGCACGACGAATGACGTCATGCGCACTCTTCTGATCTAGGCCTCTCTGTCCCCCCGCTTCTGATCCAGGCCTCTCTGTCCCCCCGCTTCTGAGCTGAGAGTCTCCACACCGCCACCTACTTGCTCAACCGCCTTCCGTCCACGGCTTCCCCTGCTCCCACACCACACCACGCTCTTTTCGGTACCCCTCCTCGCTACGACCACCTTCGTGTCTTCGGGTGTGCATGTTATCCTAACATCTCCGCCACTACTCCTCACAAGCTGGCGCCCCGCTCGACTCGTTGTGTGTTTCTTGGTTACTCCCCTGACCAAAAGGGGTACCGATACTTTGACCTCACCTCTCGCCGGGTCCTCATCTCCCGACATGTTGTGTTTGACGAGTCGGATTTCCCCTACTCCACCTCCTCTATACCTTCCCCTGACCCCGAGTTGGAGTCCCTGTTTTCGCCTGACCCGGTGGTTCAGCCACCTTTGTCTGTCTGTCCTTTCCCTGTAGGTTTTCCCGGTACCCCGGCACCGCCTCCCTGGTGTCTTCTGTCGCGCCACGCGCGGTCCCGGTGTCCCCTGCTACGCCACGCGTGGCCCCAGTGCCTCCTCCTGCACCTGCGCGCTACGCTCAGCAAGTGTACCGGCATCGTTCGGTGCCGGCACCGCGCCGCCTCCACCGTCTCGCTCTCGTGTCGAGCCGGCGGTGTACCACCCGCCTGTCATCCATCGGGACCCTGGTCGTATTCATCCCATGGTGACTCGGTGGATGGCTTCTCAGCCCGCGACTCTCTCCGCCACCGAGAGAGAGCCGCGGATCTCTCCGGTACCCTTCTCTGTACGCGACGCCCTGGCGGATCCTCACAGGCGTCACGCGATGGAAGAGGAGTATGCGGCTCTTCTTGCCAACCAGACGTGGGACCTCGTGCCACATCTATCTGGTTGCAATGTGGTCACTGGCAAGTGGATCTGGACGCATAAGCGTCGGGCTGATGGCACACTGGATCGCTACAAGGCCCGTTGGGTTCTCCGGGGTTTCACCCAGCGGCCTGGTGTGGATTATGATGAGACCTTCAGTTCAGTGGTGAAGCCTGCTACTGTGTGCACGGTCCTCTCGCTCGCTCTCTCTCGCTCTTGGCCTGTGCACCAGTTGGATGTGAAGAATGCGTTTCTCCATGGCACTTTGTCAGAGACAGTCTACTGCACTCAGCCAGCGGGATTTGTGGACTCCAGTCGTCCGGACATGGTCTGCCGGATCAACGAGTCTCTCTATGGTCTGAAGTAGGCTCCTCGGGCTTGGTATTCTCGGTTCGTCATGTTCTTGCTGACATTGGGATTCACCGAGGCCGATGCCAAGTCTGACACTTCTCTGTTCATCTACCGCCGTGGAGATGAGACTGCCTACCTGCTGCTCTATGTTGATGACATTATGCTCACAGCCTCCAGTCAACAGTTGCTTCAGCGCATCATCTCCTCTCTGCAGTAGGAGTTTGCTATGAAGGATCTTGGTCAACTCCATCATTTCTTGGGTGTTACTGTTGAGTCTCGCCCTTCTGGCCTTCTCCTTCACCAGCAGCAGTATGCACTTGATATTCTGGAGCGGGCTGGGATGACTGATTGCAAGCCCTGCTCCACTCCTATCGACACTCAGGCGAAGCTGTCTGCTGATATGAGTGATCCCGTGGCTGATCCTACTGCCTACCGGAGTTTTGCTGGTGCCTTGCAGTACCTCACCTTCACCAGGCCGGTCCTCACATATGCCGTTCAGCAGGTCTGCCTTCATATGAATGATCCCCCCGAGTCACATCTTGCTGCAATGAACCGTCTCCTCCGCTACGTCCGTGGCACTGTTGACTTCGGCCTGGTTCTTCACCGCTCTCCCTCTGCTGAGCTGGTTGTCTACACCGACGCTGACTGGGCTGGCTGTCCGGACACTCACCGCTCCACTTCCGGCTATGCCGTCTTCCTGGACGGCAACCTTGTCTCCTAGTCGTCCAAGCGGCAGCCGGTTGTCTCCCGCTCCAGTGCCCAGGCGGAGTACCGTGTTGTCGCTAACGGTGTGGCGGAGGCGTCCTGGCTATGACAGCTCTTGGCTGAGCTCCATAGCTCGCTCACCAAGAGCACGCTCGTCTACTGCGACAACATCAGCGCCGTGTATCTCTCCACCAACCTCGTTTAGCATCAGCGGACGAAGCATGTGGAGATCGACTTGCACTTCGTTCGCGACAGGGTCGCTATCGGCGATGTTCGGGTCCTCCATGTCCCGACCACCTCCCTGTGTGTTAGGCCCATCTAGAGGCCCGTGTACAGTTACTATATTACCCACCCTTCTAGGATTTGGAGGAATACACTACTCATTCTCTCCTACATACTGTTTACTGCCCACATGGCATCCTAGCAACCCACATGACAACGACCCATCTCTCCTTGCCTCATTTACTTCTCTCCTCATCTCCTATGAATCGAGCAACGACTGTGCGGGGAGGATCAACACTTTCTGGATGCCACAAAAAAAATTAACACTAATCAGGGTGGTTTGGAACTTGAATGGCACGCTAGGAAAGTTCGGGGACCCAAAATGGCAAATTAATAGTTTAGGGACCTAGATGGCACCCCATGACAAGTTCAAGGACCGATGGTGCACTTCACTCGAAAACAAAAACACAAAGAAAACAATCATACTGTAGAAGAGTCATCATCTGATGTTGGACGCTGAAATTTCATCTATCTTGTAAGGACACCAAAAGCTTCAGATAGAGCAATCCCAGACAAAATGCATGCAGCAGGAGCAAGGACGAGCATAAGTCGGACCTACCATTGCAGTAATATCAGGATTTTAATAAATAAACCAGCAGAGCACTGCTGACTGCAAAAGTTCATACTAAAGTCTTACCATTACTCCAGAGAAATACACTGATGTGACCAAGTACAAGACCAAAAATGAGCTTGCATCAGACAACGGTAAGAAGCATGACTGCAAATTGAGTTGACACCAATCAGTCAGAAGTCAAAACCATGGTAACACTAAACTGCTAGTTCAACAAAAAGAAATGAAATACTTACTATGATCCCAGCAGGAACTAAGAATACCAGCACATTGATATCCATAAAATACGAAGGCCAGGTTGGTGGTTGGTGTTCACTCACACTAGCAATAATAGGGATGTACTTGCTTGCATAGGTTCTGTCAGGAGAAAAAATAATAAATAAAGGGCAAACGGTCGAGGTGTCAACTTATACAGAAAAGGAAGAAACACGCATTGATTGTATAATGGAAGTTGATTACAAGTTCAATAGCAGCGAAGGAAAACACACACATGTGCGCGCACACACAGAGGTCCACAAGGAGATCAAAGAGGAAACTAAACAGAGGCAAACATAATGTTATGACTGGAAAAGCTTATCAACGTCGCAACAAGAAGAAGCAAACGCAGGAGCAGGAGACGGAGAATAGTGGCGGCTAGTTGGCGTGCCGGATGGGCTACACGCCCAGGTTCAGAAACATGAAGAGCTGCAGTTTTGGCAAGCGAGGATTTAGGGGATCAGTTTAGATATATTATATAGTCAGTTAGTATCCTTCCTTTGTTAGAGATAAACATATATAAGAAAGAGTTGTATCGGACTTGGAAGTTAAGCAATGAGAAAATAATCTAGTCTTCCCTGATCCCTTCTCTCTACTCCCGATACCCCCCTGCTTCCGTTATCGGCGACGTCTCCGACGGCGCCAAAACGCCGAGGTCCCGGACCTTGACCAGCCACGAACCACGACTACAACCTACGCCTCATCCCTTCCACCAACAATCCTCCATCCATCAGCAAACATAACAATCCGGTATCAGATTGCTCAGGCCTTTTGATCACCATGGATGCTCTCCAACAATCGATGGATGATCTCAAGACTCTCATGGAGAAGATGAACACCACGGTGTCCGCCCTGGCGCCCTTGGTCCCCAGCATCGCCTCCCTGGTGGCACTTCCGGCTTCTGTGGAGTCGCTCCAACAGACCATGAAGGAAGCGGGAGATCAACTCAAGTCCGTCAGCATAGCGGTGAAACGGATTGAAGTGGGCGATCGAGCGTCCAGTTCGAGCGGGCATGGCACGGAGGATGACGGGTTGCTTGGCCCTAGGCCACAGCTACCCTACACGCCACCGCCGCCGCCACCGCCACCACCGTTCACACGGCCCGCGCCGCGGAGGACCTCGATTGGACCTGGAGGACGACCAATCCTTCCTCAAACCCAAGATGGTGTTTCCCTCTTATGATGGCCCTGGTGATCTGTTGCCCTGGATTAACCGCTGCGAGCTCTACTTTCGCGGCCATAATACACCAGATCACAGGAAAGTTTGGATGGCCTCATTGCACATGACGGACGCAGCACAGCTTTGGTATTATAGGCTTGAGATGGTTCAAGGTGAACCAGAGTGGCGTCGCTTCTGTCAATTGGTGAATCGCCGGTTCAGACCGGCCCTTACAGAATCTCCCCTTGGCGAGTTGGCTCTCTTGCGCCGCAGCGGCACGGTGGAGGACTATGCCAAGCAATTCGTGTCGCTAGCTTACCGCGAGATGGAGCTCTTGGAACGCCAGCAAGTCCAGCTCTTCATCACGGGTCTGACCAACCCATTGAAGACAGACGTTGCCATCTAGTCACCGGCAACTTTGGACGACGCCATCCGCTATGCCCGCGCCTATGAGCAGAGGCTGGCCCTAGAGCCGGCTCCGCAACGACAAAGTGGTCGTGCTCCGTTCCGTTCGGCAAGTCAGCAGGTCGGCCACCCGACCAGTGTGTATGCCGGGCCAGCCGCAGGGCCTCCACCAGGAGCCCCTCGTCCAGCAGGAGCGCCTCGCGCCGCGGCGCTTCCCCGGCGACAGCTCACGGTCACGGAGATGGCCCAACGTCGCGTGGAAGGTCTATGTTACAACTGTCTTGAGAAATACTTCGTCGGCCACCGCTGCAAACAGCTAGCAGTCATCGAGATCGTGCCCGACGACACCGAGGGGGACGAGGTCACGGAGGAGACATTGGCATCAGAATTGAATTTCCTTTATGCCCCGCCAACTCCTCGTGCCGACGGAGGCTCACCGCCGTTCATATCACTCCACGCGCTCACAGGTATCCGACCCCGGGAGGTGCCAACAATGCATGTCTGGGTATTCTTGGGAGGCCGCAGGCTCATAGCTCTTCTTGATTCAGGCTCGTCCAAGAATTTCATCAACACCAAAGTGGCAGAAGATTTGGGCATTCCTTTGTACCCGATGAGGCGCTCAATGTCACTGTGGGTAATGGGGATCACGTCCGCAGCCCGGGCAGGTTAGCTGAGGTCTGGGGCATGGTAGGCAGCGACTACTTCTGGTTTGATTCTCACTCATTGCAACTTGGTTCTCTGGATATTTTTTTGAATCGTATCGGGGGGAAGATCCCCACCTACCATTCATTGAAATCATGGAGCAGTTTACAATCGGACCTCAGCAGTCTGAGGTAGAGGGAGTTACAAGGGGGTGAGATGAAGGAGAAGAAGGGGAGGGGAGACAGTTTACAATCCACTCACGCCAGACGTTTAGAACAGAGCGTAGTCTCCTATAGCGACAGGACCAAGCGTCCATGTCATTTACAATTCGACGGAGAATATCTTCAGGGGAGAGGTTTTGATGCTCGAAGATCATCGCATTCCGGGCCTTCCAGACATGCGCTCTGGATATGGTCATTGGTGTCAGTTGGATGAGTCAGCTGGGGGATATTCAGTGGAATTTCAATGAACAGACTTTTGGTTTTCGTGTGGCCGATAAGAGGATATTATGGTGTGGGATTGACAGGCCGTCACCACATTCTTTCCGTTCCATGGATGCCAGTCCCAGCCATCTCCTGCCGGAATTGCTCCAGGAATTTTCGGGCCTCTTTCAAGAACCTCATGGCATGCCACCACAGAGACAGTTCGAGCACTGGATTCACCTGAAACCAGGCACGGATGCAGTAGCAATGCGCCCCTACCGATATGCTCACCTCCAGAAGGATGAACTCGAAAAACAATGCGCCGAATTACTTCGCCAAGGCATCATCCGACCCAGTTCATCTGCATTTTCATCCCCTGCTTTGTTAGTGCGCAAATCAGAAGGGTCTTGGCGCCTTTGCGTGGGTTATCGCGCCTCAATGCATGCATAGTGAAGGATAAATTTCCTATCCGAGTGGTTGAAGAGCTCCTTGATGAATTACGGGGTGCCAAGTTCTTTACTAAACTGGATCTTCGCTCGGGATATTATCAGGTTCGCATGCATCCTGCTGACGTGGAGAAGACGGCTTTCCGCACCCATCAAGGCTTATTTGAGTTCCTGGTCATGCCTTTCGGTCTCACCAATGCTCCAGCTACTTTTCAAGCACTTATGAATGCAGTTTTGAAGGCCTTCCTCCGCAAGTTCGTGCTGGTATTTTTTGACGACATACTCATTTATAGTACATCTTGGGCTGACCATCTTTTGCATATCCGGGCGGTGTTTGACGTATTGCAGCAGCATACACTGTTTTTGAAGAAATCAAAATGCTCCTTTGGTGAGCCCTCGGTGGCATATTTAGGCCACATTATTTCAGCTCAAGGGGTTGCCATGGACGAAAGCAAGGTGAAGGCTGTCCTTTCATGGCCGCAGCCAAAAACTGTTCAGGCGGTCCGAGGTTTCCTTGGATTAGCGGGTTATTATCGCCATTTCATACGGGATTATGGATTAATTGCCGCTCCCCTCACCAAGCTCCTCAGAAAAGATGGTTTTCAATGGTCTGCAGAGGCTACGACAACTTTTCAAGCACTTCAGCAAGCTCTATCATCAGCGCCGGTTCTGCATTTGCCAGATTTTTCATCTGCTTTTGTGGTCGAATGCGACGCTTCGGGCTCCGGGTTTGGAGCAGTATTGCATCAAGGAGGTGGACCGATCGCATTTTTCAGTCGGCCGATTGCACCTCGCCATGCTAAACTTGCAGCGTATGAACGTGAGTTGATTGGATTGGTACAAGCGGTCAAGCATTGGCGGCCTTATCTCTGGGGCAGGGTATTTGTGGTACGCACAGACCATCATAGTTTGAAATTTCTGCTCAACCAGCGCCTTTCAACAATTCCGCAGCATCATTGGGCTGTTAAGCTGCTGGGATTTGATTTCCGTGTGGAGTACAAGCCCGGTGCGGCCAATGTCGTAGCTGACGCATTGTCGCGTCTTGATGAGGAAGCTTCTGCAACTATGGCGGTATTGTCCACCCCATCTTTCGCCCTATTTGATTAATTACGACAGCAGCTAGCAGCAGACGCGTCTCTATCCGATACTTGAGCCAAGGCTGGGAAGGGCGAGGATGGCTGGTCGGTGGTTGATAACCTGCTACTCAAGGAGGGGAAAATCTTTGTTCCAGCCTCGTATGCACTGGTGCCATCCCTACTGGATTTGGCGCATGGCATGGGCCACGAGGGGATTCAAGAAACACTACACCGACTCCGTTGAGATTTCTATATCCCTAGGGATCGCCGCCTAGTCATGGACAATATCCGTAATTGTGAAGTCAGTCAACGGAACAAGACTGAGCATCTCAGACCTGGGGGATTGCTGCAGACACTAGAAATTCCATCTGCTGTATGGACGGATATTGCCATGGATTTCGTGGAGGCACTACCCAAGGTAAACGGCAAATCAGTCATTCTAACAGTGGTGGACCGTTTCTCCAAATTTGCTCATTTTGTTCCGCTCAGCCATCCATATACTGTTGCTTCGGTCGCCAAGGTTTTCTTTCAAGAAATCGTGCGTCTGCATGGCCTACCTTCCTCTATTGTGAGTGACCGCGACCCGGTATTTACTAGTGCCTTTTGGAAGGAGTTGTTCAGTTTAGCTGAGGTCAAGCTTCAGTTTACATCAGCTTTCCACCCCCAGTCTGATGACTAATCAGAGGCCACTAACAAGATTATTGCCATGTACCTTCGTTGCTTGACCGGTGACCGCCCTCGCCAGTGGGTTCGATGGCTCCCTTGGGCAGAATTCGGCTACAATTCCTCGTATTAGGCATATCCTTGAAGACTTCTCCATTCAAAGTGGTATATGGGCGGGAACCGCCGGCACTACGGGCATACGAACCAGGCGAGGCTCGCCTCGCTCAAGATACAAGGCCGTGGCAAGCTAGGACCCAAATATTTCGAGCCCTATCAGGTGCTCGAGAAGATTGGCGACGTCGCGTATCGACTGTCCTTGTCTCCAGGCGCTCGTTTGCATGATGTCTTCCATGTTGGGTTGCTCAAGCCATTCCATGGCACGCCGCCGGGAGCTCCGCCACCTCTTCCTCCAATCCAGAATGGGCAAGCTTGCACGAGACCGGCACAGGTGCTCCGAGGTCGTTTGGCTCGTGGCCGGTATGAAGTGCTGGTTCAGTGGCGTGATCAAGATCCAGTGTCCTCATCTTGGGTCTCTCTTGAAGATTTTCGCCGGTCCTATCCAGATTTTCAGCTCGAGGACGAGCTGTTGCTCCGGAGCGGGGGGGGTATGACCGGAAAAGCTTATCAACGTCGCAACAAGAAGAAGCAAACGCAGGAGCAGGAGACGGAGAATAGTGGCGGCTAGTTGGCGTGCCCGATGGGCTACACGCCCAGGTTCAGAAACATGAAGATCTGCAGTTTTGGCAAGCGAGGATTTAGGGGATCAGTTTAGATATATTATATAGTCAGTTAGTATCCTTCCTTTGTTAGAGATAAACATATATAAGAAAGAGTTGTATCGGACTTGGAAGTTAAGCAATGAGAAAATAATCTAGTCTTCCCTGATCCCTTCTCTCTACTCCCGATACCCCCTGCTTCCGTTATCGGCGACGTCTCCGACGGCGCCAAAACACCGAGGTCCCGGACCTCGACCAGCCACGAACCACGACTACAACCTACGCCTCATCCCTTCCACCAACACTCCTCCATCCATCAGCGAACATAACACATAATTTTCAGGATAATCGACATAGCGCACTCCCGTTTACAGGAGTTTAATCTGAAGCTAAGACTGAAATTTGTCAACAAATATACTCTTATAGTATCAGATTTAACTATATTTCTCAGAATTTGCAAATAAATTAAGCTAAGCCACACGTTGATTTGGCTACTTCATTATGACAGGAGATTATGTTCAAAGATCATCAGGCAAAAAACTCAAGTTGTCTCATGTACACCTGTAAACATCATTGCGCTTTATGTACCAAAAGGGGGAATCTTAAGTTTAAAAGTAGCATTAGTTAACCTCCTTAGTAACTTAAATAATAAAGTTTAAAAAGTTATGTACTCCTAGAGACCAATCCTGAGATCTTACTTAGCAACAGAACAAAGAGAGCTCAACAATTCAACTACCAATCACATCGTGATGACTGATGAGAACTTACGGGTCAAGCAGACTCAAATTGCGACCACTCCAACCTTTTGTTGGGCTAGATGCCACCAATGCAATGAGAATTGCTACAACAGCAAAACAAACAGCCCTGCAGGATTCTTGCCATTAGCTGTGTCAGTGGATAGTTAGCAATTCAGCAACTACATCATGAACAGCTGCTACATCATAAACTGTGCGGTTAGGGTCGATCTTACGGAGAAGAGGCGGATCGAAAATGCGAGGACGCCGATGAGGAGGAGGGTGAAGGCGCACAGCACTCCGCCGAAGGCGTTCCGAAGGCGACCGCCGCCCCCGCCCGCCGCCGTAGAGGATAGAGGCTCCGGCATTGCTGCCGAGAAGCAGAGTTTTTTTTTTTATGCCGAGAAGCAGAGTTTTGGGGCGGAGGAAGAAAGGCAAAGCAGGGTAGAGGAGGTTTTGTTGAACATTTTCGTGTTTGGACACTAATTAGTAGGAGTATTTGTCAGAGAAGTCCCCTGAATCATTTTCCAAGAAACTTTTCATGTTCTTCCCTCAACAAAAGGATTCTTCTAAAAAAAGGTTCGTCGACAATCAAAATGACATATGATTGTCCGAATAAATCAAAGAAGTTCTGTGCATACCATTGCACGTGTTTAAAGGTCGCGTTTGAGGTTTCCTATTTTGATTTTAAATAATAAAAAAAAGTCTAAATTACTCCCCTCAAATTTGATCGAAGTTGAGATACCTCCTTAACTATCTCTTGGTTCAATTTAGCACCTAAACTATATCATTTGATTCAATTTGCCTTCTAATATAATTTATTTTTGAGTAAATTAAACCAATTTATATAGTTTAGAGATAAATTGAATTCAGAAATAATTTATGGAGTTATTTGATCTTAAAAAAGTGGAGACACTTAAGACAGTCGAAATGGACAGCATGACCTGAGTGATACTCAACAACACTCGTATGAATGAGAAATCAGTGGAATGAAGCTGGCAACGGGAGACGGAACCCGATCGCATATTAGGTTCTTGCACGCAAATAGACACGGACGCAGAACAGTTCTCCTATCAAACCAGAGCGCCGGTTACATCCTTCTGTACAAGTGAAGCGTGTTGGCAAAATCACTAGATAACGCTCGTGTGTTGCTACGCGTGAGGACTAAATGATGCTATGCCCCTTCCCCGATGGCTGTATGGCATCGAAGTGAAAAGGACATCATCCATTCTTCTAAAAAAAAGGTTAGTAAAAAATAAAAAAATACATCAGTGACTAAATAAATCAAAGAACTTGTGCAAAACAAACAGCTAGTATATTTTTCCAAACAGAGAACAGCAGTTGACCGACCAGATCATTTTGTTCTCTTTTTCACAACAAAAGTATACTCCGCAGAAGAAAGTGTTTACAAGCAACAACATGCTAATAGGTTCTTTTTTCCTTCAAACTACAATGATTATGATCTATTCGCCGCACGCACTAAACTAAAGTACAATGTACGGTACATCTATGGCTGTGTTTAGTTTCAAAATTTCTCTGTCCAAATTTTACTATTCACCTATCACATCAAATCTTGTCTCATGCATAGAGCATTAAATGTAGATAAATAAAAAAACTAATTGTATAGTTTTAATGTACACGACGAGACGAATCTTTTGAGCCTATTTAGGTCATGATAGAACAACAATTATCACAAACAAACGAAAAATACTACAGTGTACTACAGTATCCGATGTGACCCTTTTTACCACCATTTTACGGATCTAAACACAGCCTATAGCACAACTGCTCGTCCAGAGCAGACCCAATATCAACCGTTTCTCAAGTCTGATAAACAAGGGAACATGACGACAATTCACCAGCAAACTTGTGCTACACTGTGCTCGACTCAGGGGTCTTCAAGGATGGCACGTGCCAGATTCGATGCCACAGCCAATCTCACGGAGCTCAACGCATGGCTTGGTAGGTGACTGTTCGAAAAATCAGGGCGCAGCTTGGCGAGCAACAGCTCTTGCAGCTTGTTGAGCAACAAGGTCGTCTCAGCAACATTCATTAGTGGACTGGGTTTGCAATTAAGTAGCTCCACCTGGAAAAGTGGTGGAAAAAAAAACAGAATAAAATTGATTTCTGCAGCCAGGAGTGGAGACAACAGGTTACTGGCGTCCTAAACAAACACAGAAATAACTTACTGAATCATGTAAAAGGGGCAGCCAGAATCGTTGCGGTGTGGATGGGTTCCTCATAAGCTACAAACAAAACACATCTATGAGGTCAGGAGACTGGAGGCAACAAACTATTGGCATCCTCCAAGGCGCATGTTATTTACAATCCTCTGCTGACTGCTTCAAATTGAATTGCAGGGACCCCTTTTTTATCATGTCTAACGAGATATGGGGCCTGAAGTGTCAGATGTGTTAAAAAAAACACACACACAGATGATGTGTAAGAAATTCACCTGTATAAGAAAATCTACAGTTTGCCGAGCAGCCTCACCAGACCTTCCATCTAAAGCTTGTTGCAGAGACCTCTTAAAGTCACGGTACCTTTGCACACTCATACTTTTAAGTTGGCATTCAACATTGACATGTACAGAGACAAATTTGACGGGCAAAGAAAGAAATACCTATGAAGAAACTCGAGACCACCAGCACTACCAATATCAGGACCAAGTAGCTCGAGCAGCCCTTCCCATTGCTGACCATGCAAAATCGTTATATTCTATGTTAAAACAACTAGCTGAAGGGGATATTCTAATTTCTTTATCGTTTTTTAAGGTTACTATTGCACAGAGAACAAGCTGCAGATTACAGCCAAGGAGTTCAGAAAGAAGCAAAGATTGATACCTTAAAACTATCATCTGTGACTGACTTCCCAATGCGTTCAAATAACTGTTGAGCAATTCTGTCAAGACGAACTTTATCATGAGCTTGCTGGAACCAGTATACACCAGCCCCTTTTCGCCCATGTTTCCAATGGTAAATGCCAGCAATCTAAAGAGAAAGCTAAAATTAATTAGATAAGAATCTTAGGTTAAGCTAAAATTGAGTTCAGTTGAGAACAATGGAAAATGTAAGCTACCTGTAAAAGTCTGAATAATTAGAAAGATATTAAGAAACATCCAAACCATAAGCTACACATGTTCCTATTTCTATATAATAACAGAAAAGTTCTACGAGCTTTTATTTTTTTGAAAATCAAAGCTGTGCAACCATTAGAAACCATATTTACCTTCATTATGTTTGCGCTAACATTGTCCAGTTCATACAAACGGCAAATTTCCATAGTCTGCTCACAGATATGTGCATTAGATTACAAATAATGAGATTTAAGACTCTGCAAGTATCGAATTAAAATACATGGTACCTTGAGTACTAGGCGATTATCTTGTATAGGTTGCTTGAGAAGTAGAATCTCCAAGAGCCCTAGGCCTTGGTTTAGACATGAAGACAGATAAGTCGGCGCAATCTGAGAACCAAACATGCAAGATAGCCAAGACAAATGTTGTCAAAAGGAGACGTTTTTGCTACAATCAACAGACAGCAAAAGCTCATGAGTTTATCTCATTTTAAAATAAAAATAAAACAGCAGTAGAAAATTAAAGCTGCACATCTAAATATTGAGCAAACATGGGCAGAATAAAATAGCTCCTCTTTACTTGTGACCTGTTTCCTATTTAACATTGGATGGTCCCACACTTCGGTAACCCAGCCTAGTGGCAAAAAAACAAAATGGAAGGGAGGCAAAAGGAATCAAGGATCGAAACAAGAGGTATGCATCGAATGCTATCCATGCAGTTGCTAGTTCCGAAAACATATGGACAATGGCAAAATGCCTAATACCAAATAATAATACTGATACATAAAACTAATCTAGTTAGTCCTTGGTATACTACTGTTACTGTGTTAGTGTTACATGACTAACCTGCCAAGTTAAAGAATGAGAGCACAAAACTTGAGCATAGACTAGCCGGTGTAGTTCCTCTATGCTTATACCACCTAAGTTAGGCCGCTCTTCATGCAACATTGTATCAGCATAGTCATTATCAGCTGTCAGCAGTTCCATAGCATGCGTGACAAACCTGCGGTAACAAATGCCCAAATCAGTTTAGGATGGTGTCTCAATGTTGAATAGAGATTAGCAACTTAGCAGCTGGTCCATTTTACCATGGGCCAAAATTTTGTGTGCATTCTGCCAGGATAACCTAATCATGGAAAAGAAGATGTTACACCAAGAAAGGAGAATGCGAAAGTCAAAGGACATAAGGAGTATAGAGAATCACATTATGTTCCAACCTCTGGGTTTTCTGAAAGGACACCAATAACGAGGCCTATTAATCCATTAGTGCCAGAGGATGGCTTAAGCTGTATGCATTTTTGTGCTAAATGGTGCATCCCTTCAAAACCCTGAAAAAATGCAGATTTTAAAGCAACATGAAGTTATGTGAACTTTTCAAATTGATGGACTATGGATAAAAGCCCCAACCCCTCCCACTATAACACCTGGGTTTTATGGTCGGGTTGGCTAGGTGGGGCGCGCTAACATGGTATCAGAGCCGAGGTCCCGGGTTCGAACCCACCCGGCCACGCATTTCCGCTGCGCGATTTCCCCTGCGCCTCTCGTCTGCTGAGACCTGCTGCGGGCTACGCCGGGCACTAGAACCTGCTGCGGGCTACGCCGGGCTCGCACGCCGTAGGGGGAATGATGGACTATGGATAAAAGCCATCACCCCTCCCACTATAACACCTGGGTTTTATGGTCGGATTGGCTAGGTGGGGCGCGCTAACACAAATACATATTTCCTTCAAAAAAAACTTGAAAGAGGGTATAAACTAATAAAACTATATAACAGAAGTGTTTGCATGGGAAAAAAGGAAATAGGACACAGACTCATAGAAAATTCGCTCCCAGAAAACATCTGGTCACTACACAATCACTATGCAGTACAGCTCTAAACTAATACTGGCAATTTGCCTGGCCATTGATCTAGAGAAGATGGTTAAAATCCACATCTGGACTCATATAAGGGTCCAAAACACAGTTTCACATCTAAAATCAAAGAGATCAAATAAATGATCTCGCTGGCAAGCAGGTGGTTTCATGACATTCTGAAATGGGATTTTTTCCAGTGGAAACATTTCAAACCCTTCCGGTATTAAGGAGAAAAGGCCATTACAGATCTAAGCAATGCAATTACATCGGCAGTAAATAACTTAATCAAGCAGAGAACCACAAAGCTCTTAAGTTTACATTACAAGAGCAAATGTACTAACCACTGTAAATGGTCTTATGTAAAGAAAATGAGAAGCAAACAGCTCCAGCCAATGGGAAGTAGAAGCAGTGAGTTCCTTTATGTTCCCCATCATAATATGAAGCAATTTTTTCAAACCATCACGGGTTTTTTGGTGACCACACTGGATCCAAAATGCACTGCACTCCAGTTTAGTTACTTGACCTCGCCACTTTTCCCATGCCTGTAAATACATATACCGTAGAAAAAGCTTTCCACTGTCTTGATCAGAAGGCTCACAAATATGAACAAAAAGAACTTACAAATAGGCACATGAAAGGGGTTCTATTTGGAGCATGTAGTCCATATTCTATTTTCTATAACCAAAACTGTGCATCTTTCACTTCTTTATATTCAAAATAACAGTTTCAGAAGGTAGAGACAATGCTGCATAGTAGTCACATCATGTGCAACGAGGATCAATCAGATGGTCAAATCATAGTGTGCCCTAGGGACTTCCATCTGCAGTAGTGCCCACTTGCCCAGCAACCATCAAGCTGATCATACAAGACATAGGTGTGAAAAAAACTAGATTCTAGCATGCAGTTCAAAACTAACAGGGTGAGAAGGGTAAAATGTGCTAACCTATTATTTTTTAGGACTTTTCCAATGATAAAATAAAAAAATAGCTTTTGCTAATGGCTCCGTACAGCTTCCAGTTGAGTGGCTGCCCACTCAAGCTCAACCCCGGGTGCTAATTGTTGGTGTATACGTGAGCCCATGTATAGAGGCCCATCTAGAGGCCCATGTATAGGAACTATATATCCCACCTTTCTAGGGTTTGGAGGAATACACACAATTATTCCGTCTATCATGGTATCAATAGCCTAGCTCTCTCTCCAGCCGCCGAGTCACTGTGCGCCGCCGCCGCCACTGTCGGTACCCTGCAACTGGGGTACCCACTCCTACTGTGCCAAGACTCGCGTAGTTATCCGTAACTACGCCCTAAGGAGCTGAGCAGCCGGACCCCTGGGGTCCGACTCCATCTCACCGGACCAACGGTCCCGGACCCGCTTCCCGCTCGGGGACGGGTCCGGTGTCACCACGTGTCCCAGAGGTGGAAATGCTCAGCACCTGTGGCCGCGGACCCGGACCCCCACAGGTGGGTCCGGGACCTCCACGTGCCATCCGGACTCCCGCAGATGGGTCCGGGACCTCCACGTGCCTATCCGGACCCCCGTGAGCTCTCGGCTCAGCTAGCTGCTCGGGAGGGGTCCGGAGCCGCCACGTGTCACGCAGACGCGGGCGCGGGCGCAAGCCTTCCGCTGGAAGCTCCCTCACCCACCCGCATTAAGTGCGAGTGGTTGAGGCGGGCTCTGCTGCCTCCTATGTTACACGGATACTGGTACGGGTATCGGATACGATATGTATCGGATACGCGGATACGCACTTTCCCAAAAAACACTGATACGGGGATACGGCTAGGATAATTAATAATTATATATAAATATCACATAGATATTCAGCAAGTGAGATTTTACTCTTGAGTAACTTCCCCTATACTCAGATGTGCAATACTTGCGTGTCCATATAACATTACCTCTATAACTAGTCTTCTCTAAAAGCATAACTGATTCCACAAGGGGTTCTTCAGTTGCTGCTCATCTAGTTCTATTGCAGCAAGTTCATCATTTTGTATCATCTCTTCTACCAAAACAGCATTTGGGTGGGCTGATTACTGCTTTGAGCTGTATCCCATCTGGCCCAAAAGTATCGGATACGCGTATTCAAGCAAATACGTATCCGTTTTTTCAGGATACGGCTAGAAACGTATCTGAGGCGTATCCGGGGCGTATCCGTATCCGATACGTATCGGATACGGATACGCCACCTCCTAGGAGTATCCGCGTAACAGAGGCTGCCTCTGGGCACGGGGCAGCTTTTGTCAGTCCACACTGTGGATCGCCAGTTACCGAGGCGGCTCGTCAGTTACCAAGGCAAGCATTAAAGACTCGGTGCCGCGAGCATGGGCGACGAGTCATGATGACCAGCTACTGACTGGAGCAACAGTGCACGCTGCTACAGTGGACTGAGTCAGTAGTTCGGCGCTTCATAATGACCTCGACGCGCGGCTGCAGAGGCTAGACTCTACTCTGACAGGACAGCTCAAGACCATCCCTGGTCAGAAGCTACGCACGGAAGCCGACGACAAGATCTCCGAATCTGAGGCATTGAAGGCTAAAGTGTAGTTTATAATACATCACCGGGTCCACATGTCGGGGCCCCGCTCATTGTACGTGCTCCCCTTGGACATATAAAAGGGAGAGCACGCCCGCTAGAAACAGATACACACAGGCCAAGACCGAGACGCTCGAAGGCCAGGCAAAAGGCACATACAACACAAGCTCGGATTCACTCCGAACAATCCCGTTCTCAACCTCTTGAGAGCACAAGCAATACAATACACAGTGGACGTAGGGTATTACGCTCCGACGGCCCAAACCACTCTAAACCCTCTGTGTTCATCGTGTTCTTCCACCGAGATTGGGCTAATCCTAGCAAACCCCCGAGTACTCACCCTCTGGGTTTAGGCGGGTGAACTACGCCACCCGGCTGTGGGTTTGCACACCATAGCCGGCCGCCCGCCCGCCGCCGCCGGCGTTCCTCTCCTTCCCTCCCTTCTCCTTCCCTCCTCTCCCTGCTTCCGGATCTGGTGCCGCCGCCGGTCCTCTCTCCCCTGCTTCTCGATCTGGCGCGGCGGGCGCTGGCCGTCGGGGTGCTGGTCCCCCCGCCCCTGCCTGGTGTGCGGGGGTCGCGGGCCCTGCTGCAGCGAGCGCTGCCGCTGCCCAGCCCGCAGCGAGCCCCGCCGCCGCCGCCGCGCTGGTCGCCGGCGGACCCGTCCCTGCGTCCGTGCTGCACCAGGCTGCGGTGCCGCCGGCGTGGCAGCACCCGCGCGTGCTCCTGCAGGCGCACTGCCAGCTGGTCGCAGCCGGCCACGCCGTCGCCGGCCCGGGAGGGCAGGGGGTGGGCGCGGGCGTCGCCCCTGCCCCTGCCGCAGCCCCTGCCCCTGCCCCCGACGCCCACGACGCCCCTGCCACACCCTTGCAGTCGTTCCTCCCGCTGCAACCCGTGCCAGTGGCCACTCAGGGCGCAGGGGGTGTGGGTGCCGGGGCTGACGCCGCCGCTGCCGACATCCATGGCCGGCCGGCAGCCGCCGCACTTGTGGCCGCGCCGCGCCCGCGGCGCCTCTGCCCGCGATGGCCGCGCCGACGGCGCCCGTGCACACGCCCGCGTCCGCACCGACCTACGAGCGCGCGCAGGAGATGCTGCGGGACCTTGAGGCCAAGCTCATCCAGGCCGCGCGGGAGCAGGCCGTCGCGCCCGACGCGCGTGCGCACGCCGCGCAGGTCGTCGCGCCCAGGATCCCGCGCGGGCCGTTGCCTCCCTCGCCGCCGCGCGCGCCGCGCAGGCCACCGCCCCCGGCGCGTGGCTGCCCCAGGGCGCCGCCGCCACCCCGGCCGCCGGAACCGTCTTCCCCGAGGCCCCTGGCGCCACCCCTACTGCCAGACTTTCCCTGCACGCGCCCGGCCCCCTCCTTGGTGCTCCTCTCACCGGCCAGACCGGGGGTGGCGGAGGCCGAGCGATGCCGATACACCTGCTCCGGCTGAGCGTACACCGGAGGCGCCTGCGACGCCTACACCGGAGCCGTCGCCACCGCCGCCGACTCGCTCTCGAGTCGAGCCGGAGGTGTACCACCCGCCAGTCGTCCATTGGGATCCTCGGCACATCCACCCCATGGTGACTCGGCGGATGGCGTCTCAGACCGCGACTCTCTCCGCCACCGAGGGGGAGCCGCAGGTCTCTCCGGTACTCTCCTCTGTCCGCGACGCCCTGGCAGACCCTCACTGGCGTCGCGCGATGGAAGAGGAGTACGTCTGGTGGCAATGTGGTCACAGGCAAGTGGATCTGGACGCATAAGCGTCGGGCTGACGGCACACTGGAGCGCTACAAGGCTCGCTGGGTTCTCCGGGGTTTCACCCAACGGCCTGGTGTGGACTACGATGAAACCTTCAGTCCAGTGGTGAAACCCGCTACGGTGCGCACGGTCCTCTCGCTCGCACTCTCTCGCTCCTGGCATGTGCACCAGCTGGATGTGAAGAATGTGTTTCTTCACGGCACTCTGTCAGAGACTGTCTACTGCTCTCAGCCAGCGGGATTTGTGGACTCGAGTCGTCCGGATATGGTCTACCAGCTCAACAAATCCCTCTATGGTCTGAAGCAGGCTCCTCGGGCCTGGTTCTCTCGGTTCGCCACGTTCTTGCTGACTTTGGGGTTCACCGAGGCCAAGGCTGACACTTCTCTGTTCATCTACCGCCGTGGGGATGAGACTGACTACCTGCTGCTCTATGTTGTTGATATTGTGCTCACCGCCTCCAGTCAGCAGTTGCTTGAGCGCGTCATCTCCTCTCTGCAGCGGGAGTTTGCTATGAAGGATCTTGGTTAGCTCCACCATTTCTTGGGCGTTACTGTTGAGACTCGCCCGTCTGGCCTATTCCTTCACCAGCGGCAGTATGCACTCAACATTTTGGAGCGGGCTGGGATGACTGATTGCAAGCCATGCTCCACTCCTATTGATACTCAGGCGAAGCTGTCTGCTGATCTGGGTGATCCCTTGGCTGATCCTACTGCCTACCGGAGCCTCACCGGTGCCTTGCAGTACCTGACCTTCACCCGGCCGGATCTCACCTATGCCGTTCAGCAGATCTGTCTTCACATGCATGATCCCCGGGAGTCTCACCTTGCTGCACTGAAGCGTCTCCTCCAATGTTTTTAAATCGCCTAATCGTCTGATCGAACAATGGGTGGACCAGACGACTGATCGACGCTAGTCGTCCAGGACATTTAGGATCCATATATATATATATATATATACATATATATATATATGTATGTATGTATATATATATATAATATTCATTAGCTTCAACAAAGAAGGACAAAGGAAAGGAAGGAGACAATTTCTGAAAACTTACTAGGATTTTTTCTATCTCTATCTCTTATTGCTCCTTGCTTATCTAGAGCTCGCCGGACCAGTCACCCGTGCTCACGCTCGCGCGCCGGCAGAAGGAGGTCGCCAGTCGGGGTAGCTCACCGAAGAGAACAGAGGGAAGAAGGGAGCTCGCCGGAGGGAAAGGAGGGAAGGAGGTCGCGAAGGCCAGGAGATGAGGGGCCGGACAGCGGCCTGGAGAGGAGGGTTCGACGGCCAGCAGCAACATGTGCTCAAGAAAATCAATTAATACGCGCGTGAGCTTTGAGGCTTTGTGCTAGGGAATTGGATGAGTGGCGAGAGCAGAGCGAGGCGCATTGGATTGTCCGGCTGATCTGAGCTAGAAGGTGAGGGAACGGCAGCGCGGGGTGGAGCTCCCCGTTGGCGAGCAGCGGGAGGTCGCGGGAGCCGCCCCCTGTCGAGACGAGTGGCTGCCGACAACCCTAGACGCGGTCGTGCCCCTCCAGTTTTGTTTCTAACCAAGTGGGCTTGGGCCTCTCACTCTCCAGTCCAGCCCACAAGCAAACCAGCTACACAAACCTAGTCGAGATCACGCCTAGTCGGACGATTAATCGCTTCTAGTCGCCGATTAGTCGGTCGACCGGTCGATCAGGGTGCCTGATCGAGTCGTGGAGCCTAGTCGAGCACGCTGGACCGATAAGGTCGATTAATCACGATTAATCGCGATTAGTCGCGCGATTTGAAAACATTACTCTCCTCTGCTACGTCTGTGGCACTGTTGGCTTCGGCTTGGTTCTTCACCGCTCTCCCACATCTGAGCTGGTGGTCTACACCGACGCTGACTGGGCTGGCTGCCCGGACACTCGCCGCTCCACTTCCGGCTACGCCGTCTTCCTGGGCGGCAACCTTGTCTCCTAGTCGTTCAAGCGGCAGCCGGTTGTCTCCCGCTCTAGTGCCGAGGCGGAGTACCGGACTGTCGCTAGCGGCGTGGCAGAGGCGTCCTGGCTACGACAGCTCTTGGCGGAGCTCCACAGCCCGCTCGCCAAGAGCACGCTCGTCTACTGCGACAACGTCAGCGCCGTGTATCTCTCCACCAATCCCATTCAACATCAGTGGACGAAGCACGTGGAGATCGACCTACACTTCGTGCGCGACAAGGTCGCCGTCGGCGATGTTCGGGCACTCCATGGGACTACCCTCCTCAACCTTCTCGGAGTTTCGCTCCAGTCTCAACGTAGCAGATGGCTAGTTGTGGCTGCGGGGGGGGGGTATTTGCCCTTTGTACTTTCTTCTTGTCCAGTCTTAAACACCGCTGCGACGGTAGTTCAGACTGCAGGGGGTGTTGGCTTTCTTGTTGTCCAGTCTTGAACACCGCTGCGCCGGTAGTTCAGACTGCGGGGGGTGTTGGTGTATATGTGAGCCCATGTATAGAGGCACATCTAGAGGCTCATGTATAGAAACTATATATCCCACCATTCTAGGGTTTGGAGGAATACACACAATTATTCCCTCTATCACTAACATATCGTGTGAGCACCTCCTAAAGTGTTCACTATTCTCCTCACTTAAGAGGAAACAAAGGGAACACCTCATCATGTGGTCAAGTTTCTTTTTTAGTGGTGTAAAATTATTGCAAATACACTATGTCCGAAATTAAAGGGATACAGAAGAAATAGTGATCCTTGCTAGAGAAGACATGACATCATTTTATAAGACAAACCTTGATAAAATCGGGTCTTGTTTTGCAGCACTGGCCTAATTTACCGGTTGGTAAATTCGGTCTCAAGAGGGGCATCATTGATACAAGAACAGCAACAGCCTCGACTAATCCATTTTCTGTCTGTAGCCAAAGGAAGAAAAAAAACTAATGATTTTAGGCAACCAGGTAACATAAAATCAACCAACAACATAACATTGTGGCATATGGCCAAAGCCTAAAGGAATACATTACTACTATAGCCTCAAAATAACTCTTGAACAAAATACGATGTCCCAAAAAAGAGTAAAAAAACTAAAATACATAAAGCAAAAGAAAACATTACAACATAGCACAGTTACATTTTCATGGAATCTTACTAGCAAAATAAATGAATTAAAGGAGGGAAGAAAAGATATAATCAAATCCAAAACAGAAGAGAGTAATTCAAGTCTGCATAATACAAGCCACCACCTAAATCTAAGTTCAAACAGATCCATCCAGTATTTCCGCTTTCATCTTCAAAACAGTCGCGCACAAAAAATAAAATAAAAGAACCATAGTAGAGTTACTACTTATATGCTACTGTTCAACTCAAACCGAATTGGCTTGAAATCACAGAAATCATTCATTAGACAGCCACCATTTAAGTTAATTGTATGTGTAGCAACAGGCTAACCACTCCAACCTCCACAGAAAAATGACATGGAGCAAAATAAAAGTAATCCATATGTTTCTATTATTCTACAACTGGACACAGTCTCATGATTCAGATAAATGGTAAAAACAACATATTCTATAAACACAAAACATAATCAATATATAGAACCGTCGATAAATCTTATGCATTTTATTTGAAACATAAACTAGTAAAATAAGAAATAAATATAACCTCAAACAAACTAGCAACAGCAACTGAAATACCTCACGGTTATCCATCTGATCCAATTGATATGATCCATGAAACCGTAGCATATTCACCTGCATGGAAAACATCTTAAGATGGGAGGCATCCAACCAAAACACCAACCTATCAGAAAATGCAGAAGAATACAGACATACCACAATGTCAAGCCACCCAACCGAAAGTGCTGCTGACAAACCATTCCAGTAATCAGGGTCATCTTCAACAATCTATAAATGATCTCTCGTTATGCATTTAACCTCATCAACAGAAGGACAACAAGGATGGAAGTAACACAGATGAACAGTAGTACAAAGTATAAAGCAGAGAATCAATCAGAAGCTGGGCTCATCATATTAACACAAGATACTAGGAGTCAGACAGTCCGTATAAAAATAATGCAAACCACTTAATTGGACCTTGGAAGATGCCAAGGCACCTCTGTAACCCCGATACTTCAACATGACCCCGTATCACGTATCCGATACGTATCCGCGTATCCGATACTCCGATACACCTTTGTGCCTTTAAGTTTTGCAGAAATTTGACGTATCCACATATCCGTATCGGGCCGATACTGATACACCTATCCGTATCGGTGCTACATAGCAAGGCACTACTCATATTGAAACCAACCTGCAAATTAATGAGCTGTTTCTGGAAATTGCTGAGTTTAGAATACACTGTGCTCTCCTTAGCTGACAAGAGGCAGTCAAAATCCTAAAATCAAAGTAAGTAGAATGAGATAGCCATCCCTGGGCAATGTTAGAATGAAGTGTTGTTGCAAGTGGAACAAGGAAATGGTGAAAGGAAAGAGCATTACGGCTAACCAATCAACAAGACGCTCAGGAAGCCAGCTTTGCAACTGTTTATCAACATAGAATATCTCCAACAACTCCCAGGCAGCCCTTAAACTTGTGGGCTTCTCCCTAACCTGTAAAGTGTATGAAGTATGAATTACTTTCTACATTTGTAGTTGAACAATATCATGTGAATTAATGGATACCATGTCACCAGTAAAATATAAGCACAACAAATAGATATGGACACCTTAAGAATTGTCTTGGGGTCTTCAATCATGAAAGCAGCGGAAGAATCCGGGTTCCCAAGGAGATTGCCAATGGTTTTGCTGTATTCGAGCACGTATTGCCACCTAATGAAACACCACTGAAATCAAACGGAAGCACAACTACGATATATCATACCTTAGCTAACCAGTGAAGTAAACAACACTCCTGTTGTTCCCCTTTGCCAATAGAGGTGTCAACCATATTTTCACTGGTGCAAACTCGTGCATCAGTGTGAATGTATAAACTTACAACTTAATGCTTCTACAATCCATAATACTAAGGATAACTGAACTCATAAGAGTTGCATAGCTGTTAAAAATACTACTGTAACACATGTTGGTAAAGTCAAAATTTTCTAATAGCAGAGTTACATTACGAAATTTTGCATAAGGATCGTGTGGGAATTAGCCAGTAGCTTGAACAGTTAATTTCTAACCATAAGGAGATAGCTGTTACAACAGAAACCAAATTAATAATTGACCATAAGCATGTAAGTGTACACAGCCGCAAAGTAAAGCTCACCATTCTGCGCAATCAGGGACTGCGGACATGCGCGACATAGCGGCAGCATCAGCGAGGGCGTTCTTTCTGCTCTGCAGCAGCGCAAAGGCCGGCACCGACCCGTACTCGATCCGCCGCATCTCTGCATCGTCAATTTCCTCCTCGACCTCCGCGCCACCACTGCTGCCGCAGCCGAGGTTCACCTCCACCACACTCCCAGCGACCCCCTCCGCGCCGCCGTACACCTCTGAGTTCGGCGGGCGGAGGCACGCGACCTGCAGAAGGTTGCCGCTGGACCAGGAGATGTAGACGCGGAAGATGGGCGGGGCCACGCCGTGGCGGATAAGCCGCACAGGTGGTGGCGACGGCGTCCCTTGGCCAGGCTCCCCTCTAAATGCGACGATAGCGCCGCTGCCGTCCGTCGTCGGCATGCCAGGCATCCTCGTCGCCGGCCGAGCACGGGCTAGGGTTTTGGAGGCGGGTGACAGCTGCGAGCGGGATTTGGGTGAGCAATGCGTCTGGAGAAGGGGGTTTTAGGAATTCGAAATCCAAAGACTACTGAAGAGTTCAGCTGAAATTTGGACAGCTAAGAGCAACTCCAAGGACATACCATAATTTTTTTCCTCAAAACTATGTATTGGGAGCTCATTCTAAAAAAAATTCTCCAAAAATATATTAATCCCAGATTGTTACTCCCTCCTTCCCTGTTTATAAGGCATACACGTATATCAAGATTCAAACCTTGTCATCTTTGACCAATAATTTGACTATTAAATTTTTATTTTTATAATGCAAATTTCATATGATTGGATTCATAATCAAATATATTTTACAATGATTATAAGTTTATAATCAAAAGTGATATAATATATGATAAATAAATGGTCAAAGTGTTGTTTAGAAGACCGTGTCATGTTCCACCATGCCTTATAAACGGGGAAGGAGGGAGTAATAACTAGTCCCCAATATTTCAAAACATGTCATATCATTATAATTAGACCCATCATTTTAATTAGGCCCATTATAATTGGGCTGCTACCTTCACGCACAGCACCTCGGAAATCCTATCTATCGTCCGCAAGATTTTTTCTTCTCCACCTTCCAGTGTTTGAAATTCGTGCAAACTTTCTCGTGCGTTAGATCTCTTTAATCCTAACCTTCTTCCTTCCAGCTTCCTCGCCAGCGCCGCCGTCCCCCCGCCCGCCGCCGCTGCGCCCTGCCGTCGCGGCGTGTTGCTGCTGCGCCGGCCTGCCGCCGCCGCCGCCTCGCGCGCTGCTGCTGGCCTGCTGTTGCCGCCGCCGCACGTGCTGCTGCCGGCCTGCTGCTGGCCTGCTGCCGCGCGCGCTGTGCCGCCCTGCTGCTGGCCTGCTACTGCCGCGCGCGCTGTGCCGCCCTGTTGCTGCTGCCGCGCGCGCTGTGCCGCCCTGTTGCTGCTGCCGCGCGCGCTGTGCCGGCCTGCTGCTGCTGCTGGCACGCTGCCGCCGCCGCTGCGCCGGCGCTCCCTGCCGGCACCGGAGAAGATGGATTGAAATGTTGATCTAAATTTTTGATTTGTTAATCTATTTTGTTGAGATGTTGAAATAGTCTATAAAAATATTGAATCTACTATTTTTAAATGTTGAATTATTTTTTTAAAATGTTGAATTTAAGTTGAGTCTAATGGACTTTATAGATGCATAGCTTATACATCTTTCAGAAGTTATATAGGAGCCCCGCAGCACCTCCCCCTCCCCCTCCTCCAATCTCCATGCTGCTTCTACCCCGATATCCATCGCCGCCAGCCAGAAAGTCACGCCTGTGTTTAGAAAAATCAGTCTGTGCGATCTCCAGCTCCAATTGGAGATAGGTAAAACGGATTCGCCGGCGCCCTTCGACCCTCCGGAGCTGCGTCCGTCACCCCGCCAGCTATTGTTGTGGCCGAAACTTGTTCATGGACCAAACTCATCAAACCATTCTTGCATAAATCTTCTTGGCTTCTCTTTGTCTCCAATTTTTAGAAGTGGGAAGTTTATGCCGCGAGGTTAACAAGGTCCATTCTCCAAGTATTTTCTTCTCACCTTTTCTCTAAGATTAGGATGATAAGAATCAATTTCTTTCCTTAAACCAGGGTCATATTTAATCTCCTCATCCCAATTAATTTCATTTTCAGCCAGGCAGCTAGCTTTCCGCTTAAAATACCTCTCCATAATTACCTAAAATTTAATCATTTGCATTCAGTAAATTGCAGCATCAATTATATAGAATTAAATTGCAAAATCAATTAGCTAGCTAACTCTAGCCGGACAACACCACCAAGTAGGCGAGTACCTGTTGGTGGCGGCGTGATGATTGGGCAGCAAGCCAAAATCAATTAGCTAGCTCCATCTTATTTGCCTGACCAAGTGACGAACTGGGCAGGGGCGGCACCGCGGCAGGCCTGTTGGAGTGTTGCAGTGCAGGGCGGGTAGGAAGCGTGGCGCTGGCCCTGACCGCCAAACGGTTTGACAGGCGAGGTGACGACGCGACACTGAGGCAGGCAGCAGCCAGGGAGGCTGGGAGGGTCGAGGGAGCGAACCTGGGCGAGCAGCGGAGCAGGCCCCTGTGGGCGAGGGCCGGCCGGCGGCAGATGGAGCCAGGGAGGCGAAATGATCGATCGCGAGGGAGACAAAAGGTGATCGCGAGGGAGACGAAAGGTGCGACGCTTCGGATGGAAGGAAAGACTCGTGGTGGGCTTTTTTCCCTGTCGGACTGTTGGCTGGACTGATGGGGTGTCTTTATTTGGGCATGGGGTGCCTATAGGGCCGAAATTCACTTGCTCTAAAGAATTTTTGGAATTGGAGGGGTGCCGGGGCACCCACGGGCTCTTATTGGGCTCCGCCCCTGCCGCTACCCACCAAGGCGTGCTGTTGGGCCATATCTTCCTCCGCCCCTCCTCCCGCTCCTCTCGGCGCTCTGCCCCACGGGTCGGCACCACCTCCTCTTCCAGCAGCCCAATCTTGACGCCGCGCTCCTCCTCCAGCAGCCCGACCTCGACTAGCCCTGTTTGTTTCCGCTTATAAGCGGATTCTCGGTGAAAATAAGTGAAAATCCCACCCAAACGCTTGAAAATAAGTGAAAATCCCACCCAAACGCTTCGATTAATTTTCGCTTCTCGTGGACGCCGCTCAGCTGAAAATCTTGGATGCAATGTGAACATCGATTCTGTCCATCGTGTTCCCCAGGTCGCTTACCTGGCAAGCGAGGGTCCTTTTCCCCACCTGCCCTCCGTCTCTCTCCGCAACGGCCCCTCCCCGCCTGCCTTCTCCCTGCACCGCCTGCAACTCCCTTACTGAGCGCTGCCCTCCCTGTCCCTGTCATTCCCCCAACCGAAGCAGCACCACCTGCAGCTCCGTTACCCCGGTATCCCCCTCCCCAACCGAGATGACCACGCCGCACCTGGCAATGTGCAGCGCGCCGACGGCGATGCCGTCTTCCGCGAACCGCATCGGGGCCCCCGTGGAACCGATGGAGATGCTCAGGACGTCGACGCTGTCGCCGACCGCGTCGTCCATGGCGGACAGCATCCTGCGCGGGGAGCCGAGCGCCGCGAGATCCCGCGCGCGGCCCGGAGCGAGCTCGAAGCTATACGAGAACAGGCGGCCGGCGCGGAGAACAGGAGCTCGCTGCTCAAAGCCGCCGCGCGCGCCCGGCGCGCCTGCAACCTCCGCCTCGGCCCAGCTGCTGCCGCGCCGCCACCAAGGTGCTGCCGCCGCCGGATCCGGGGAGGGAGGGGCGGCGCCGAGGTACAGAGGGAGAGAGGGATGGGTATGGGCGGCACCGGCGTCCGGCCGTCGAACGCGAGGTAGGGGAGACAGGGAAGTAACGGGGATTTTGGGGAGTGATTTTTTTTCCGTGGATGACCCAAATTGTAGAATGGGTATCTGATTTGAGTCTCCATTGTTGGAGATATCCTTAGAAATTAGTACTGCTACATCTATTTGATCTTATAGTAATATAATTATATAGTCAAGAAACTCAAAAAAATATAAGTATTATTGAATTATGTTCATATTCAGCAGAAAATGAGATATCATCAGGCTCAAAGGCATTTTAGTTATTTTACCACTCAACTCAGAGAATCGATTGAAAATAATCAGAATTGTCAAACACCCAGCTTATTCAGACAGCCGATTCTCCAGACAGCTGGTTTATCTCAGAATCCTGATTTTCAGAAAAACGAAAACAAACACGGCCTGAAGTGATGGGGCGGGAGCGGCATGAGGGGGCAACACCAACGCGAGCGGGCGGGAGAGGCACAAGGGGGCAAGAGTAGCGCGTGCGGCAGGAAAAGGAGAGGGAATTTGGCGCAGAAATAGGCATGCGTGGGAGGAGGAAGATGGCGAGAGGAGAGCGCTCAGCAAAAAAGGCTAGCGAAGGGGAGAACATGCCAAGCGGGATAGCGGGGGGAGGAGAGTATGTGGGATGCGATTTTTACTGTTGTTTCTCCAAATTTACCCTGCCAAATCAATTTACTTAGGCTGTGTTAATAGGTGAAAGTACTAAATTTTAGCACTAGTTCATCCAGCCGGGAGTGATAGTGGGGGTGGGCTAAATTTGGCTCTGTTTATTTTAGCTTATGGCCGATTTTGTAGACTCGATTTTGACAAATCTAAAAATTAGATGACTCCTAGAATCGAGAATTGAGAATATATAATCTGTTGAATTCTTGATTCTTGATTATGAGAGTTATCTTTTTTGGATTTTTCAAATTAAGACTTTAAAATCGGCCATAAGCTAGAACAACCGTGGCCTTTAGTAAAGATTAAAAAAACTTTAGCATATGTGTGATGCTAATATGTGCTAAAATTTAGCACTCAATTTTAACTCCTCTAAATATACCCTAAATCTAAAGAATTCAATTTATTTTAGTACTTATAGTATACTATTAATATATATTATTTATATTATTACAAACAGTAGCATTTTATTGTTTATGTTATTCCCTTGCTGCAACTTTACTTGGAGCTTTGAGGGTTGCGAGTCGATATTTGATAAGTTTTGGTAGAAGTTTTTTTTAATAATTTATTATCTTCTCCAGTGATAAAAAATTTATAACAAGTCTTTATTAGTATCTTTGAAAAGCTGCACTAACAGAAGTTCTAAGATTGTTGAAGCCACCTCTTCATCTATCACGTATACTAATCTCCGAAACAAGTTTCTACACAAAAAAACTCAATCAATTGCATACGTCCAATACTTAGTATGGTCATTAGTTTTTTCTTATACTTGATTTATTTATATTAAGGAACATAGGAATGTGAAAAGTTGTGCTAAAAATAAGTTACCATCAAACTTCAAACTGGCATTGTCTATTGCATCCATCTCAGTCGTGACCTCTCTATGTCATTTTCTATCACATTGATCCTAATTCTACTGGCAGCAGAAAAAGATGACAGACCGAAACTAAATAAAACCTAGATGAATGCCAATCACATGATGGCTTCTAAAGATTGCCGTAGTTGTCCGCTCAAAAAAATATATAGAATTGTTGAAGAAACATCAATGAGTTCACGCCGCAAGCCCAATCCAGATTCGCTACAGCGCCACAATCTAACAACGAAATTACAATTTTCACAAGCCCTCTATCATTATCGGATACACCACCGGAAAGCATAGAGAAAGAGGATAGTTAGTATATCTCCTATCAATTTTACTGGACAATGATACAGCAAACACAAACCCAATAGGTAAAAAAAACCTCTATAAAAGAAACCACATAAGAAAATTGAATGGGACTAACATCGGAAGATTCATCACCACCAACATTATTGATGAAGGTATAGAAAGACGTATACTTTATTTGGATGAGAAACTATCAAACCAAACAATTGTTAGACATACTAGTTGAATTGATAAAGAGAAAACATAGACTAGCAAAAGTAAGACAATAATTCACTAAGTCACAAAATGCTAATACATCTCTGGCCCATTAAATGATATGCTTCTAATCCACCAAAGAGATGCCATTCAATTCAAAGATCGTGAACAACAAGCTCAAGAGTTCATTTTTCGGATGAGTTAATTGCACACTAGGCAAAAAAATCCACTACAAGAATTTTGTTTAGGACATTGACTACATGACTTTTCTCAAGGTGGCAACAATGAGGTGTATTGGTATTTTAAAAGGCTTTAGATGTATACTTTAGCCACCATGCTCTCTTAGGACAAATTCAATGTAATGGATTTGGCGTAATATGTAAGATCATCATGTCACGTGGACATAAGATCATCATGTCACGTGGACATAAGATCATCATGTCACCTGGACATACGCTATATGCAGGTACATAGTTTTGAAAAGAGTCTATATAATCCCTAACGTATCAATGGTGGATCAAATCACCTCTTGAACTACAAAACTGGATTTCTGACCCCCTCATCTCTGCAAAACCAGGCATTTAACACCCCAAGATGGTTTTGCGGACCGGTTTTACTACAGTGGCGCGGTTTCGTCTTTGTCCTTTTTATTTATTTTCGCTAAATCTTTAAAAAATCATAGTAAATCATAGGAAACTCATAAAATAGAAAATTCGTTGGACTCCACGTGAGTAGATCTATAAATATATAATATAGTATGCTTTAGCACAAAGTTTTTGTAGTACCTTTCGATCCGTGCTTTTCTGAAATTAATTGGAAGAGTAAAATTCACGGCGGGTCCCTAAACTTGCGCATCTGTGTCACCGCGGTTCCCGTACTTCCAAAACTGCATTTTTGGGTCCCCAATCTTGGGCCGGGCATCATCCACATCCAAATGGTCACAAACCCGACCCGTTCGCCGACGTGGCCCCTCCACGCTGGCGGCGACATGGCAGTGGGCGCGGCTAAAACACGTGGGGCCCCCTTTCCCGCTCGCCCCCTCCCCCATTCGCCGCTAACCCGACTCCCTCCCGTTCCCCTTCCCCTCTTGTTTTCCTCGCAGTTGCCGCCGCCGTCCCAGGCTGCTCTGGTGGCCGGCGAAGGGCAGCGGGCATTCGGCGCCCGCCCGCGGTAAAGAGAAGGAGAGCCGGCACCTTGATCCCCTGTTATCGCCATAAATTAACAGGTTAATTAATGGGCCGCAAGTGAATTGGGCTTAATGAAGAAATTAAAAGAGGCTTACGAATCGGCTCCTGCGTGAGCGTTTGGGCCATGTGGGCCATGTATCTTTAGATTTAGTTCAGTTTGAGTTAGAGATAGAGTCCGATATGGACACGTTAGTTTAGATTGTTGTCCAAGTCTCCAGACTATAAATATGTACTCTACGACATTTGTCAAGGGAGAACGTCATCACGTTTTGCAAACAATAACTCTCGGCGCACCGCCACCCCTAATTCTAGGGTTTCGTCCAAGTAAGCGTCATGCTGCCTTGATCGCTTCTTGCGATCAGGGCAGCGTTGTTCTTACTTTTACCTTGGTATTACTCGTACTGAAGCGTTTTTTATGGCGAGTAGTGCTAGTTATCCTGATTTTCTTGCGTGATTTTTAGTAGATTCATCGTGCTTTTGTTGCTTATCATCTACGAACATCATGTCATCTCTGCGCGATCATGTTTTAATCTTATATTAATTCTCGTTGCATGGAATTAGTCGCGTAGAGATGACACTCTGCTCCTTTTTTATCTAGTAGATCTAATCCGTTATGGTTAGTTCTTATACTTAAGAATTGGTGTAATATCTGCTAGTTTAGGCCTTGCAAACGGGTTGGACGATCCGACGACGTATTAGATGCTTTGCCTTGATCTTAATAGGGTTTGATCCGGGAATCGGCTTTCGCTTGTTCTTAGGCCTCTTTTCTGGTCAAGGTTCGGTTATCTTTTACGCTCGTTAGGCCTAACTATGTGTAGGATGTTCCGATCTAGCAGTGAAGCTTTTACCGTCGTGGATTAGATTAGCTAGATTTAATTGAAGCAGTTTTTGCAGTTATTTGCTTTATCCATTACCATCTGGATATGCAGATCCAATTTGACACCGGGACTCGATCGACTCTTTAAAGCCGATGCAAGAGTCGTCCCGGGGAGCCGACCACGGCTCGGACTAATGTTTACACGTGTCTGTGCTTGTAGGCAAATCGTCAAAGGCACGTTCGCACCCTCCTGATCGGGTATAGATCAGGTGGCACGCCCTGCATCTCTGGAAGTGACGGCGTGTGCCAGGATCTGGGCTGTTGACCGAGGGACTGGTGCCAGCCAGCGCCCCGGCAGCCTCCCGGCTCCTCGTATTGCCTGTCACTACTCGCCGGTGGGTTTTGACCGACAACACATTCTGGCACGCTCGGTGGGACACTCATCAGCAACAATGTCCACTGCCGGAATGACTGGACCTCAGAGCCAAGCACCGATCACCAGCCCTGTCATGTATGAAGAGCTGACCCCCGAGCACAAGAAGAAATACGATGAGGTCAGCTCAGTTTGAAGCCGATCTCATCGGCTCTTTCGAGAGGACCCGCAACCACGGCATCAGGTGTAAGGGGTTCTCACCCGAAGGCGCTCTCGACAACATTGACTTGTCCGTACTATCAGAGGAGCGCACCAGACCCCTGCGCCAGGAGATGAACTACATGGTGGCTCGCTCGCTTCATCGGCACTCAGAAAGCCTGGTGAATGAGCTCGAGCGTGTGGCACATCGTGTCGTCCAGGAGGTGATCAAGAACCAGTACTCCCCATCAAGACCAATCCTGGGGAGTCACAGGGGAGAGGACTCACTTCAGTCTAGGCCACCAATATCGTATTCGCTCACAAATCCAGGTCCGCAGGGTTCGCCGATCTACGTCGTCTACAAGATCGGCGGTGATCCCGGGGAGGGCCAGTTCCTAAACGAGCCGCCTAAGGAGATCCCGCACGGCTACACACGCGTGTACATACCTGACAGCTTCAGGGGCAGATGCGGAGAAACAGGCATGGCTAGCGAAGTACGCTACCGGGCCGAGTGCTAAGCCCTCGGCCCCATGAGTTCTTAGTGTGGATCAGATCAGCGCAATACTAAGGGATCAGTTCGGCATTCTGCCTAAGAGAAAGGCGATTGGCTATTCCAAGCCGTACCCAAGCGAATACGACTTGATCGGGTATAGATCAGGTGGCACGCCCTGCATCTCCGGAAGCGACGGCGTGTGCCAGGATCTGGGCCGTTGACCGAGGGACTGGTGCCAGCCAGCGCCCCGGCAGCCTCCCGGCTCCTTGTGTTGCATGTCACTACTCGCCAGTGGGTTTTGACCGACAACCCCCCCCCCCCCACGCTGCTGCAGGAGGCGTCGACCGGGGATGGCAGATAGGTACGTTAGGTTGCGGGAGAAGACGGACCCAATTCCTATGTACAGTAAGTTCTTCAGCCCATTCATCTTATCGATTCGTTGGTTAGGGTGGGGGAGGAGTCTGAAAGGTTGGACCTTTGCCCTAGGGTTGTTCGATTTGGAGACTAAACCTAGGTTGAATTTTGCCTTGTAATGTAGGTGTCAGTGACAATCTTTTCACAATCCAGTTGCATCATGGTGGGTTTTTTTGTTGGGTCTGGTCAGTTGAGGACATATGTTGATGAGAAGATTAGTTGGTTTGATTATTGCGAGGGTAATTTTCTGTATCCGCAATGGTGGGAGGATTTACTGGAAGTTGTAGGATACAGTAATATGAGTGACAGTTTGAGGAGTCCTTTGAAAGTATATTGGTTATTACCAGGTAAGGATTTGTCAGATGGGTTGAGATTAATCAAAGATCGTGCAGACAATGATGCTATGAGATCAGTAGTGGGTAGAGTAAAAACCCTAGTAGTGTACATTGATCATGGAGACACACTTTGTGGTGGAATTTGGGATGATGTGGTAGTGAACCCCTCAGCTGATCTACCCAAGGTTTTTAGCCCAACTAAGATAGTACATGTTGAAAAGAAGGAAGGTGAATGTAGTAGAACCGGCCAAATTAAACCGGCTTAAGTGCGCTAACTATCATCTTAATGGTTAATCAAGTTATCCCGCACTTAAAACGGTGTAATCCGGTCATCTGTCGGGTTAAGGATAAAAAAACACTGGAAGTCTCGCACGAAGACGAGCACAGATGATTACAAGCAGACAAAAATTCTTAAATTTAATTTACAAAGCGGAGTTTTACAACAAGTTTACGTGAAATATCAGAGTTCAAAAATGCAGCGAAAATTTAACAGAAGTTTAGTTTAGAAAAACAACGATACTACGATGACGTGAGGACGTCACATCGAGCCCACCGATGTGAATCCTGGTTAGCTCCAACCAGCAACAGTTACCTGAAAACACGGTGACAACCAACCCTGAGTACTCTAATACTCAGCAAGACTTACCCGCCTATGGGTATACTTAGCCCATTATCTAGACATGCAAAGCTGTTTGGCTCTGGAGTTATTTTGCGGTAAAGCTACTAATACTGGGTCCTTATTTTCAATATTTTAGCTCCAATTAAGTTGACAGCTATAAACTAGGTTTGCCTAGATCTCTAGAGCATACATGGTTGATCATATTAATCTTTAGTAACATACAACTCAACCTTTTCATTCCAGTCTCATTCCACTTCTTTACTACGATGCGACGAAGTGACCAAGGTTCTCATAACCGCGAGTCACGGCGAATCGATCCGATTTAACCTTGCAAGGTGGACCTAACTCACACGCCAAGTGCGACCCCGTCAAGTCACACCGAGCAACTATTCCCATGATTAACCCGAAGCCTAAGTCAAGCCCGCAAACACCCGGATGATGAGCCCCGCACGTGCGAACACTCGGTGAACCCGTGGACGACTTCACCATCCGTCAACCCTTGCCCAGCACCACGGGTCGAGAATCAGATTCCGACGCAATTTAGGTAATGAGCTTACCGGTTTCGACTACCTCCTACTTCCGGCATGTGGTTAGTATTGTTCAATCTTGGTCAGCACGGCCAGCTACGGTACGGTCCTCAATCGACACAGGCGGATACTCAACTTTCCTTTTATTCCATGGTTATGTCCAACTTTCCCTCCGCCCGGTCTCCATTTCCATTCTCATAGTATTATTTCTTACTTTCTTACTGAAGTACCAAACCTATATCTCGCGGGTGACAGAAAATCACCCGTCTTCTACCGTATCCTACTTAAGCATGGCAGTGCTATCGACCTATCATGCTAGTAAAAGACCGGGGTCTCCTAAAGATAATGCATTTAAGGTTCCAAGTAACTCCTAGAACTTAATGCACAAGTACATAAATAACACATTGCATAAGTTTTAAAGTAGGGGTTATGCTCCGGGGCTTGCTTGAAAGTAACACTAAGTCAGTGTTAGTTAGATGATACTCGCTTGGCGAGCATCGGCCTTCGGTCATGCCCATCGGGATCCATCCGTCCATCTTCTAGATGCGTCCACCAGTACACCATCTGCTGGCTCGGCTCCAACTTTATCCTTCAGTTCCATGCGTCGCGCATCTAGCGTACCTAGATGAGATGCAACGATCCAAGTGCATGAACTTAAGGAAACACCACATGATGCATTTAAAAAGCATACAAAGGCAATTATAAGGTCACAATTGCATGGGTGCTGATGATGCAATGCAATTCAATGCGATTATAAAGAAAGATATGACTGGACAATCATTTATTGAGTAAACAAAACAAACAAACTTAAAGGGCAAAAGGGGTTGGTGCTACAAAACAAGAGTTCATTCAATTTATTTAAGCCTGAAGTGTTTTCTTCCAAAAACCATTAGTAAACTCATTTAGAAAATTCAAGTTATAAATCAAGAAGAATTAACTATAGATTTTATTTAACTTAAGAAGCAAACATAAGCAATGTGAATAAACACAAACCATTTTCTGGTCCTAAAAGGGTTAACATGATTTACACAGGAATAAGAATTAGCTACTAAAATTAGCATGTAGGAAAGCACCTCTTAGCAACACACAAAATGAAACTATATCTAGGAACCAAACAAATGCAACAACTTGACATTGTTGACGCTCCTTAGAGCGCCAATTTACGTACCGCAAACGCACGGATCGTGTAGCTTTTCCCTTAGAGTATTCTCCCAAGGTTTATCAATCCACGGAACAAGTGTATTACTATGCTTAACTAAGCACTAATAATGTTGGTAAAAGATCTATATTGAATGATTGAGTGTGAAATAGATCTAATCTAACCAATCTAATCTAATCTAGACTAGTGAGCAACGATAGGTGTGTGCACAAGATATGAAGAGCATTTGTCCAAAGGGTCTAGGATCACTAGAGATGTAATCGCCAAGCAACGAAGAACAGATCTAATCTACCAAAGGTGTGTTCCAAGATCAAAACCTTTCCCTCCCGCATACTGTCACTACACGAGGATAATCGGTAACGAATCAACAAGAACACGATAGTTGATGTAATCTAAGTAAACCATGCAAGAACAAAGCAAACCCAAAGCCAAGTCGCGAACTATTAGGCATCAAAGCATCATCAACAAGAATCGTGATAGATCAATCTCATAAAGGATTCGGCAATTACAACTCAAGATCTCCTTACAACCCCATGAACAAACGAGGACTTTACCCCATGAAGCTAAGCGAAGCGTAGTCGATCATGGTAACGAAATCTCCGGCAAGGGATGGATCCCTTGATGTCCTCCAACTTGCAGCGGCGCCGAGGGACGATGAGGCCTCCGGTGTTGCCTTTCTCTTGTGTCTAATTCGAATGGATCTCTGGAACTCGTCTCTGGATGCTCTCTCTCTGCGATCTCCCTACTATCTCACTTTGACGGCGGCTTCGGGGTATATATAGGCGGTTCTGGTCGGCGGTTTTGGTAAAACACAGATTAGGGTTGACGCATTCTTCGCGCTGAAGAAAACTGAGGCCGATTGGGCCCCGGAATGGGCTGGGCCGGCCGGCTCAAAGGGCCCCAGGCCGGCCGCCCTGGGCCCTTTCTGGCCCCTTTCGGTCCCATCTTTCGCATGCGGCCTCTTCTCCTTATTCCTCATCTTAGCCCAGTTGTGACCATGCGTCAAAACATCTCCGAAAATGTCCAATTTCCTGCTAAAACACAACATGCTCCAAAATCCAGGACGAAATCTAAAACGGTCAAGTTCGGGTTCCAAGTGGCGGGTTAGTACATGAATCATCCCGATGAATTTACCAAAATCACTCCTAATCATATAATAAAATGGATAATTAAGGAGCGCCAACAGACATGCAGCAAGGATCTGATAGCACAGATTTACTCACATGATAAAATACTAATAAGGAGTGTAAAAACAATTTACCAATATTTATTGCTAACATAAAGTATTTATTTTAGCCTCAACAAGACAAACTGAACAAAAATAGATTTACAAACATGCACATAGCTTCTGGTTCTGAAATTTTTACAGCGAACTAAACATACAAAGAGTAAGCTACTACATAAATTTCATAATTTTTCGACTTTCAGAACTATAGATATTAAATAAACAAACTAAAACAAGCATTACTCATGATTAAATCAGTACATCACAGAAATATTATACAAACAGTAAGTTTATTTACGGGAAAGAACAGGGGAGCACAGTGCCCATCTTGAAACATTTTGACCCGATTTTGACCATCCAGAACTCAAAATTTCATATAGAGACTTGAAATTTGGCCAAAATAGAAGTTGTAGAGGAAGAGAAAATCTATAACTTTTGTTTTGGGTGAAAGTTGATTTAGAGCTCGGATTAGGGAGAAAAATAAGATCGAACATAGCTAAGTTGATGAACACTATGCGTGCTTAATTAACTCTAATGACCAAATTAGGATCATGATTAGCAAATTAAGCACAAAATTAACACCGGGTGTTACAGTGAAGTACTCCCAGATTTTTATAAGAACTTGAGAGGCATTTTTGATGAAGAACAGAAGAGTGAACAAGGAAAAAATGACAGTAGCAGTGATGATGACAGTGACGATTCAGACTTTGTGGACAGTGACAATGAGGTTGAGCATGGAGATGATGATTTGTTTGTGGATTATATTGATCAGGATGTGGTTGATGAGGGAGTAGCTAAAGGGAAGACAATTGGGAGAAGGTCTACTACAATATAGTGTGAGGAAGAAAATAATGAATCCAGTGATGATGAAGATCTGCAAGTACCATATGATGATGTGGAGGGTCACATTAATCTCAAGTTCAAGAATTTTACTAGAGAGGATTTGAGTAACCCTACATTCAAGGTTGGCATGGTGTTTGAGTCAGTAGAGATCTCGAGGAAGGCAATAACTAAGTATAGCCTGAAGAATAGGGTTGATATTAAGATGCTAAGAAATAATCAGAGGAGAATTAGAGCACATTGTGCTGCTGGCTGTCCTTGGACACTGTATGCTTTCAAAGATAGCAGATGAAGGCTTTCATGATCAAGACATATTTTGGAGAACACAATTGCCAAAGGGAGTGGGAGTTGAAGAAGTGCACCTCTAATTGGCTGGCTGAGAAGTACCTAGACCGTTTCAGAGCTGATGACAAGATGAGTCTCACCAACTTTGCTAGAACTGTGCAGAAGGAATGGAATCTTACTCCTTCTAGAAGCAAGTTGGCTAGAGCAAGGAGGCTGGCTCTCAAGAAGATATATGGAGATGACAGTGAGCAGTACAACCAACTATGGGATTATGGGCAGGAATTAAGGCGGAGTAATCCAGGCAGCACATTTTTCCTGAACATTGTTAACAGTCACTTCTCCAATTGTTACATGTCTTTGTATGTCTGCAAGAGAGGTTTTCTGGCTGGGTGTAGGCCTGTCATATGTTTGGATGGCTGCCACATCAAGACCAAATTTGGTGGCCAGATACTCACAGCAGTTGGAGTTGATCCCAATGATTGCATTTACCCAATAGCAATGGGTGTGGTTGAAGTGGAGCCATTGGCAACATGGAAGTGGTTTTTACAAACTCTTAAAGATGGTTTGGGCATTGATAATACCTATCCCTGGACTATCATTACTGATAAACAAAAGGTAATGTTGTGCATATAATTGTTGACTCTAATTGTTAACTTACATATTTGTTGTTAACTTCCTGAAATCTTAAACATATTTGTTAACTTACATATTTGTTGTTATATTATTTGCAGGGTCTGATTCCTGCAGTGGAGCAAATATTTCTAGACTTAGAGCACCGTTTTTGTGTGAGGCATCTTTGGGCCAATTTTAGAGATGCAGGTTTCAAAGGAGACATTTTGAAGAACCAACTGTGGACTTGTGCAAGATCAAGCACAGTGCTGAGGTGGAATCATAATATGGATTTAATGAAAGGACTTGATCAGAAAGCCTTTGAGTGGTTAGAGAAGATGCCACCAAAGACTTGGGTAAGAGCCTTTTTTGCTGAATTTCCTAAGTGTGACCTTTTGTTGAACAACAATTGTGAGGTTTTCAACAAATACATTCTTGAGGCCAGAGAGATGCCTATCCTTAGTATGCTGCAGAGAGTGAAACAACAACTGATGACTAGGTACTTCAGCAAGTAGAAAGAATGTGAAGGTTTTGTAGGCACTATTTGTCCTAAGATAAGGAAAAAGGTTGCAAAAAATGCAGAGTTTGCTAATGTGTGCTATGCACTTCCAGCTGGACAAGGGATCTTTCAAGTTCATGAGAGAGATAAGCAGTACATCGTGGATATCAGATCCAAGGAGTGTGAGTCAAGGAGGTGGCAACTAACAGGGATCCCCTGTCAACATGCCATCTCATGTCTGAGACATGAAATGATCCCCCAAGAGAGTGTTGTTTATGAATGTTACTCAGTCCAGGTTTTCCAGAGAGCATATGAAAATATTATCCTACCATGATATGGAAACTTGGGAGAGAGTGAATGGACCTCAGGTGCTGCCACCTGTATATGAGAAGAAAGTGGGAAGGCCACCTAAATCTAGGAGGAAGCAACCACATGAAGTTCAGGGAGGTCATGGTCCAAAAATGTCCAAACACAACGTTATCATAAAATATGGCTATTGTAAGGGAGAAAACACAATGCAAAAGGTTGTCAACTGAAGAAAATGAAAATAAGGCCTGAAAACTACATCACAGATGTCCCTCCAGTTGAAGATGAGGTCCAAACTGACCAGTACCATGAAGAGATCAGCATGAATGCCTTTGCAAGTCAGCCTGCTATATTGACACAAGATGACCTGCAAGGTTTAAGTCAAACTGCTATGTATACAGAAAGTACACAAGGTTCAAGCCAGCCAACTATGCGACTTTCACAGATGAGTTCCACCATGCTGATGAGGATGATGGAAGAGGTAAAAATGGTAACTTCTATATGTTGCATATCTTTTTCATGCCCATTAGTCACTAACATTCTTTTTTTTTTGCAGGGTGCTCAATCAGCCTACTCCAATCAGCATGTTGGGCCTCTACTAGACTCACACTTCATTAGTTCAAACCAACTACTACCAAGGCCACAAGCTCTAACTATTGCCACCAAGGAAGGGAAGGCAGCAACAACCAAGAGAAAGGCTACCAAGGACGGCAAGGCTACTGCAACTGCAAAAAAAAACCAAGAAGCGTGTTTGATGTCAAGAGATCTGTTGAATGTTAGGAGATTATATCTTTTGAATGTTAGTTATGCCCTTGTACATATCATTATCTTTGAGTACTCCATATCTTTTGTCCACCTGGAGATGATATCATACAGATGGTGTCTAGTTATGTCCTTTTAACAACATTTGGAGATGATATTATGGTCTGAAAAAATCCTCTCAGAACAATTTGAGATGGTATTTTGGGTATAAATATTTCCTTTCTTGTGGGACATTGATATTTATACAAAATGAATGACACAGATTGAGTTCAAAAGGAATTTTCCATTGATTTTGACTTCAACCATTACATATTGTCAAGCAATCTTACATAAGCCACAAATGATGGCAATCACAGCAAACACACTTGCCAAAAGTACAAGTTTTAGCAACAGAACAATTTCCCTGCCTATTGTTTCCAACTTGTTCATCTTTTGAAGGATTTGATCCTGCACAGCTTGCACTGCCTTGGGGCTTCTTGGACCTTCATTTGCCTGATTTGCCTCATACTCTGGGATGACTTGGCTCTGCACCAGCTTCATATTGCTGGCGAAGATGGGCTGGTAACTAGCATCCACATGTCCATGGGTAATCAAATACTCCTCGTACTCATCCTCCCAGCGCCAAAATTGACATCCACTTCCATCCCTCTGCACGGCAACAAAGCAGCAAAGTCCACTCAGACCAAAGACAGAACACACAACGGCAAACAAGAATAGCCGACTAACCTGACGAGTAAGGCAAACGAAGAAGAAGCGGCCAAAGTTCTTCTTTGTTCGCGCCTTCATGCCTTTCAGCTTCCGACATTGGCAATTCGGGCAATCAATCAGAGGTAGGTCCGGCATGCCGTTATGGAGTCTTTCCCCCGCGGCACTAGAGCTCGAATCCATGGCGGATAGGTGGAGCGATGGGCGTCGAAAGCAGCCCAAATCGCTCAGGTGGGGGGAAGGGGGGGCGCGTACCTCACGCCGGAGCTCAGGCCGGCGAATAGAAGAACGCCGGCGGCTCTAGGGTTCGGAGGAAGGGGAACGGGAAGGAATTGGGTCGGCGCCTCCTGCAGCAGCGTGGGGGGGGTCAAGGCATCGGCTCTCCTTCTCTTTACCGCGGGCGGGCGCCGAATGCCCGCCGCCCTTCGCCGGCTGCCGGAGCAGCCTGGGACGGCGGCGGCAACGACGAGGAAAACAGGAGGGGAAGGGGAACTGGAGGGAGTCGGGTCGGCGGCGAATGGGGGAGGGGGCGAGCGGAAAATAGGGCCCCATGTGTTTTAGCCGCGCCCACTGCCACGTCGCCGCCAGCATGGAGGGGCCACGTCGGCGATCAGGTCGAGTTTGTGACCATTTGGATGTGGATGATGCCCGACCCAAGATTGGAGACCCAAAAATGCAGTTTTGGAAGTACGGGGACTGCGATGACACAGATGCGCAAGTTTAGGGACCCGCCGTGAATTTTACTCTAATTGGAATAATTCATGGATGCAGTTTCTATGGTCCAATTGTGTTGAAGTTATACATGATCCAATGAGTATGAAATTTTTACTACAATTCAAGCATACTACAATCCGCCCACCATAAAAATTTCACCGGACCATAAAAGCTGCATCTATAATTATTTCAATTACTTATAAAAATCATAGATCTAAAGCTAAATAGAAAAATTGTACTAAAATATACTATATTATAAACCGCACCACTTTAGCAAAATCGGGCTGCAAAATCAGGGGGATAAATGTCTGGTTTTGCAGGGGTGATGTGATCCACCATTGATGATACGTTGGGGGGAGGGGGTTTATATAGACTTTTTCCCATAGTTTTGCTGAGAGTGTAGAAAAATCAAAAGATCTATAATTTGAAACAGGAATATATAGAAATAAAAGACTTTGTATTTGAAAAACTGGGTGACCCAACATATCCATGAACTTTTTCCCATAGTTTCACTATGAGTATAGAAAAAATCAAAAGATCTATAATTTGAAACGGGAGTATATAGAAATAAAAGACTTTGTATTTGAAAATTGGGTGACCCAACATATCCATGGTTATTACTATTCGTTATTGTCGTTATTTTTTGAATCGATTCGTTATTATCGTTAGGACAATAAAATAATTCAATAACAATAGGAACAGGAGTACATATATGGGTTGCGCCAATTTCTTCGGCAAACGAGAGGTCGAACACGAGTAAATCTATGGGCCGTCACAGCAAGGCCTTGCCCAAATGCCCAACTACAGCCCAACCGCAACGTCCGACGCCCATCTCATCTCTCGTCGTCAGTAGTCTCTCTCGCCTCTCCCTCGATCTCTCCTGCGGGGCCTGCCGCTCTCGTCTCTCTCGGTCTCTGCTAACTCCAATCCCCAATCCCAAACCCTAGGGAAGCCAGCAGGCAGGCGCCGGCAAGCAGGCGCCGGCAAGCAGGCGCAACGGAGCGACGGTGAGACCGCGCGGCAAAGGCCCAGCTCGACGCCGCAACAGGCCGACGGCGGCGACCGCGCGGCCAACGCCCAGCGCGCGAGCACCGCGGGGTGCCAGGCAGCCAGCGGTCAGCAGAGGAGGCGGGCAGCATCCCGCGTCCTGCCCTTCCCGCGCACACGCCAGTTAGACGGTGTCTAGGAGGGGTGGTTGGGAATACCCAATCACCAAATCTTGGTCCGCGACGGTTCCACTGATACAATCCCTATGACCGACGCTGAGCCACCTCCTACAGTGGAGGTGGAGGAGGCCATGCCGACCACCCCGGATATTGCCCTAGACGGTGACAATGAGCGCTACAAGTATGTTGAGGCTGCTGAGGGTGAGAAGGATGGCGGAGCTCCTTATGGTGAAGGTGGAGGTGGCAAGGTGGAGGGTGCAAAATCCGGTGGTGATTATGCTGTGGCAGATGAACTCTTGGTGATTGCGGAAGACCCGAATCTTCCCGATGTTGCTAAGGCTGACAGGTCAGAGGGGGATGCTGGTGCAGAGCTGCACGCAAATATTGTTGCTGCTGCTGTGGATGTTCACGCGGCGGCGGGTGCTGCTGCGGCATCCTCAACATTGGTGGATGTTCCCACAGAGGTTGGCATGCAAACCAACGAGGTTGTTGCTGTGGATGATCTCACAGAGGTGGGTGCTGCCCTGGTATCATCTACATCGGTGGATGATCCCACAAAGGTGAGTACTTCTCTGGTCAATGATGACTGCAATATAGTTTCCACTGAAGTTGTGCATAGGTCGGATGACCAGACTCATAAGGAGGTTGGTGGTGACTCCCTTGATGCTGGCGAGGCAGCTCCCTTGGTAAATGATGCACAGGATGACAGTACAAGGATGGATAAAAATGTTGCAGTTAGTGATGATATTGTGCACACTCAAGATTATGAGAAGCTGCAGATGGATGTGGCAACAGATCTGTTAAATGAGAGGGAAACAGAGGTTATGAAAGCTGTAGACCATGTTGCAGAGGAGGGCACAGATATTGATATGCTGCTCCAAACTGGAGATGACAATGTGGCGGAATGTGTTGGCACTATTTCTGATGCTGCTACATATGAGGGCAAGCATATGGATGCAGTTACCATGACCAGAGATGACAGCGAGAAACATAATGGGGCAGTGGGTGTTGATGCATCTGATGAGGGGATACAGATGGATCGAGATGGACTAATTGGAGATGATAATGAGCAAGAGGAGATTGCAACAGCTGGTGAAGATCGCGTGGAAGAGGAAGGCATGCGGATGGGTGCAGTAAACATTACTGGAGACATGAACAAGGAAGGCAGAGTAGTTGCTGAAAACATTGCAGATGAAGCTGTTGATGCTGTAGCTGTCCCTGAAGAACAGTCCGTGCAGATGGATGAGGATGGTGATGATATTCCTGAAGAAGAGGCTGTGACAGCTGATCATGATGGAGTGGAAGAAAATGCCGTGCTGATGGATGCAGCTGCCACAACTAACGATGATGATGAAGACGACGGAATTGTTGGTGAAGATGTTGCAGAAGAAGCTGTCACTAACACAGTTGGTGATGATACCCCTGAAGAAGATGCTGCGCATATGGACGACGACGACGACGAGCCTCCTCCTTTGATGGCAAAGAAAGGCGGAGGGCGTCGAAAGAGAGGCCGTCCATCTTCCAAGGCCCAGGCTGTGGCGAAGCTATCTGTAAAGAGGAAAGATGAGGAGGAGGTTTGCTTCATTTGCTTTGATGGTGGTGACCTTGTGATTTGTGATCGTAGGTTTGTGCTTCATGTGGACTTTTTCATATTTTTTTATTCCAAGATATAGAACATAAAACATGTTACAGCTTTTGGTCGATCGTGACATCGTGTATGTGATCTCATTTCAGGGGCTGCCCTAAAGCTTATCATCCTTCTTGTGTTAATCGGGATGATGATTTCTTCAAGTCAAAGGGTCGATGGAATTGTGGTATGTATGATATTTTGTCTGACCATCCCACATTGCTTGCTTAAATGCTTGTGTTTGAATCTTGTGATATGTGTGTACCATATCCTTAAGAATTGTGTTCTTGAAGGTTTATTTCCTGTTCTTACTGTCATAACTTAAGAAAATGTTTCTTTTGTTCATGAACATTGATATCAGGGGCGAAGCCAGATCAAAATAGCATTCGGGTCTTGTGTGTTGCTGTTGCACACTGTGGTCTTTGTCTTTAAAAAACAGTATAGAACAGTAATCTCTATCGATTTTGCACAAATCTGTGGGGGTCTGCCGACCCCGACAACTAAGGGCAGCTCCGCCCCTGATTGATATATTAAAATTTGTCTAGCATGCTCTTCTCAATCTGTTTAACTTGTATGAATTTTACAATGACCCTGCAACATTGGTCATCACACAACTTTCCTGTTCTTACTACCATTTCTTACTTATAATAAAATGTTTTATTTGTTCCTTAACATTGAAATTCGTGAAATCTGTCTTGCATGCTCCTCTTTTTCGTTTAACATATCATTTAGAAAGTATCTTGCTGTCTATGAATTAGGAAGTATGCTTAACTTTTGCACTGTACACTCATGGATGCTCATTTACTTTCAAAAACTTGATATTTTACTGGTATTCTGGCTTCTGAAACATGGGATCTATTTCTTAGTATCTTTTTTATATATTAGAGGTGTATCTTTTTATGGTAGTTGTGAGTGCTCTTGTGTACTGCATGGATATGATTTCTCTAAAATACCTATTTGATTCTGTTTACTTTGCTGCCAGGGTGGCACATCTGCAGCAACTGTCAGAAACCTGCACGCCATATGTGTTACACATGCACCTATTCATTGTGCAAGGCATGCATGAAAGATGCGAAGTTCAGCTGTGTCAGAGAAAACAAGGGCTTTTGTGAGACATGCATGAACACTGTGATGTTGATAGAAAATAGAGAGGAGGCAACTGATCAAATGGTACCACATTCTACTTTCCTCAGTCTAGTTATTTTTTCGATTTTTTCTTTATGGCATGAGGTCACAAGGTATTATTTTATGACTTTTCCATGGAGATGATTTAGACTTGGCATGCATGATGCATATTGTTTTTTCCCTATTCACACAGCTATAGAAGTGACACAATACAATTAAGTTGTTGATCCTTATGTGAATGAAATATTTGATTTGTTAAATCTAGTGAGCAAGTCCAACTTGTAGGCAATTTGCTGTACCGAGAACTGTGTTTCTGAACTGATGTTATACGTTTTTACAGTTTGCCACTCTCCTAGTCACAAATAGGAGGTGATCATCTATACTGTCCCCAAAACACAACATTGACTGCTATTTTCTTTGTATATATTTGTATAATTTTGGTAAGATTCTAACATTTTTATACGACAAATGTCTCTTTTTGGTGTCTGATATGAGATGCCTACAAAGACATGGATAGCAAAAGTATGGAAGGCAGCATGCTTAAAAAAGCATCACTCAATTTCGACTGGAGGGGGTAGATAATGGATGGATGGCATTATGATGCAACACTTGCATAACAATTTATATCCATTGATGCAAAAGTTATTATTTTTCTTATTTCTACACTGCACAAACATTAAGATTGTCCCTTCTTTTAAATTTCTTACGGAATTTCTGCATTCCAAATGGGACCTTAAATGTGTTCTGCATGAGTTTTGGAAAGAAAAGAGATTATTCTGCATTCTGGACACACCTTAAAATAACAAATGTGACTACTTGGGGGGTGAAAGTATTATACAATATATTTTAGTCTAGGGCTACTGCGAGTTTAATCTCTACCTGCTATCATATTCATCATGTAAAATTATGCGTAGAGTACCGATCTAACTCTTGGTGATGCGGATGATATAATGAGTCATATGGTCACAACTGCGGAAGGTAATTCTGGCATTTACCACAATCAATACTTAAAGCATGCGATTTCACAAGATATCATAATGCACAAAAGACCTATCCTGTTTCAATACTCATCAACCAACATCAGTTTCTTGTAGCGAGTACAAATTAGGCTGTTGGTAAATTTTCAGGTTGGTTTTGGCTTCATTCCTTTTCCCTGTTATTCTATGTTGTGTTCATTACTTTCAAACTGTTGTAGTGTCCACAGCTCTGTCTGTGAAAAGAACAATTGGTTTTACAGTAGCTTTTTTCTACTTGTGTTTTTTTTTCTTATGAGAATTTGTTTAACAGGATGTGGATTTTGACGACAAAAGCAGCTGGTGGTATTTGTTCAAGGATTATTGGTTAAATTTGAAGACAAACTTGTCATTGACAGTTGAGGAAATATCAGCAGCCAAATCTCAAAAGAGTGGTGAACTACCTGATACTAATGATGAAGAGGCTAATTCGGAGAGTTCATCGGGGCGACATCTAGAGAACAATACACCAAAAAAGAGGGGAAGGAAAAGATCAAAAGAAGCTGCCATCGAGGATGGTTCTGAAGGAAAAGAAAGCTCTGGAAAATCTACCAAACAAGGCCTGTCAGGCATCCGTGATGCTCAGACTTCTTCGGGGAAAAAGGTTAGAAAATTATCCAGGCGTTCATCCAAAGTATCTGAAAGTGTTGGGACATCTACATCCTCAGCTGAAGAGGCCAGCTGGGCTTCTGAGGAACTCTTGAACTTTGTAGCCCATATGAGAAATGGTGATAAATCTGCGATCAGTCAGTTTGACGTTCAACCCCTTTTACTTGACTATATCAAACGCAATAATCTGCGTGATCCTCGTCGAACAAGCCAGATAATTTGTGATTCTTTGCTCCAAAGTCTCTTTGGCAAAAAACGTGTTGGCCATTTTGAAATGCTTAAACTTCTTGAATCACATTTTCCCATGAGTGAGGTTTCACCATCAGCCGATGAAAATCATGGTGGTGTAGTAGATCCTGATCCTAGTCTGGATGCTGATGGTAACAGTGAAGCTTCAGTTGTTATGAGTTCAGAAAAAAGAAGAAAATCACGCAAGTATGACCAGAAACGTCAGCCTAATCTTGATGACTACGCAGCAATAGATAACCATAACATTGGATTGATGTACCTGCGTCGCAACCTAATGGAAGAGTTGATCGGTGATGTTGACACGTTTGATGAGAAAGTTGTTGGATCATTTGTAAGAATAAGAATACCTGGTACAGGGCAAAGGCAAGACATTTATCGACTTGTACAAATTGTTGGTAAGTGGATTTACGTCCCAAGGGCTTGTTCAGTTTGGTGGTGATTGAAGAGGATTGGAGGGGGTTGAGGGGGATTAAATCCCTTAAAAGTCTTAATCCCTCCTAATCCCCTCCAATCCCCTTGGGAAGAGGATTAATAAACATGCCCTAATTGGCATGATTTGTTTTGACTGCATTATACTAAATTTTCCTTCTATTGTTTACAGGGACTGGAAGAGCTGCGGAAAAATATAAATCTGGGAAAAAAACTACTGATATAACGCTAGAGATACTAAACTTAGACAAACGGGAGGCAGTAACTATTGACATAATCTCCAACCAGGAGTTCACTGAGGTATTTTCTTTCACAGTATGAACATAATAGTTTTACTAGTTTCACCAAGTTTGCTAATCAAGTAGAAGGCCATCTTTCAGACTAAATAATGTTAACGTTAGTTGCTGTTGGTATATCCTGACCTTGCTACTGGACCTACAAACACACTTTATTTCTAAGAGGCTGTTTGGTTGCACGCCACAAATCTCCATGCCGCAACTGTGGCTGCCACCTCGATTGAAGCACCTGTTTGGTTGGTCAGTAGCTTTAGGCAGCCACAGAAAAAAAGCAGTGCTCCGAGCTAGCAATTTTCGCCACAGTTGTGGCGCCGCCACAGTCGGCCGCTTTACGGCTGGCATCCAAACAGCCTCTAAATCTGCTACTCTAATTGGTTCAAACATCATGCTTTTGCTGATTTGCAATTGTTCTTTTTTCTCTTTTCTAGGAGGAATGCAAACGCTTGCGTCAAAGCATAAAGTATGGATTCATTCCAAGGCTGACAGTGGTAACATACTAACTTATTAGTTATTACAGACTGTGTCTTGCACATTTTATGTGTTATTACACTTTTTTTTGCCTTAACTATCTTGTCTTCCAGGGAGAGGTTCAGGAGAAAGCAAGGGTTCTCCAAACTTTGAAAGTCAATGATGTATGAAACTTGCATTAATGAACTATAGAAGTTTTTATTGCCACTAAGTTATCTGTTTCGCTGATGCATTCTTGACTGCGTTACAAACTTTGCAGTGGATTGAAAGTGAAAAGATGCGACTTGGGCATCTTCGTGACCGCGCGAGTGATATGGGCCATAGAAAAGAATATCCTTTTTATGACATTATAGTTATCATTTATAAAGTAGCATTGTATATTGTCAGTGTAGTTGTGCTCAGTTAGTATGCTTTTGTCACAGTTGTCAGGAGGCTTTGCTCCTTTCTGTGCTGAAGAAGCTTCAGATTGGGAATTTGAAATGTGTGGAGAATTATAGTGTGCTTTGCTCCTTGTTAACTGAGAATTTGGCTTGTATGACTTAACTGGTATCCACGCTTAGGGAATGTGTGGAGAAACTGAAGCTGCTAAGCACTCCAGAGGAGCGTGCTCGTAGGCTAAATGAAGAACCTGAGATACATGCTGACCCTGCGATGGACCCAGAGTATGAATCTCCGGAGGAACAGGAGCAGGAGACTGAAAGAAGTAATTGGCTTTATTACTCCCTTCCATAGTATCGTCTTCTACTTTATTGCAACTCTGACATTGACTTCCATATTTTGATTGTACAGGTAGCTTTAATAAGTCGAGAGGTTCTTTCTTGAGGAAAGATGGTAATCTTGTGTCTCCAGTTAAAGGAGATGGTAGAAATCCTTTACAGCGAGATCCAAAAACTAACTGGGAATCTAATCGAAACACATGGGCTGAATCAAGTCCTCATGTGGAGTCACCCCTTTCACGGAGATCCACATTCTCTTCTCCAGGTGAAAGTGCTGGTTATACAAGTAAATCGGAAAGTCCTAACATTGGTGCACAAACAGTGAAATTGGAAGGTACCACACGCAGTGCTTCACAAGGGCCATCTGGTGTCTCATCTGGAATTTTGGCTACTAACATAGATTCAGGGGCAAAAACTGCACCGCAATCAGCTGTTAACGAATCTGAGAAGATCTGGCAGTACATGGATCCTTCTAATAAAATCCAAGGCCCTTTCTCAATCATACAGCTGCGGAAATGGAACTGCAATGGTTACTTCCCTCCCAGTTTGAAAATATGGAAAGCTAGTGAGAAGCAGAATGATTCAATACTATTGACTGATGCTTTGGCGGGGAAGTTTGAGAAAGACCTTCCTCCATGGGAACCACCACATGTTAGTGCATCTCAAATTGGCAAAACCCCACTTGAGGAAAGCACAATAGCTGGTGAGCGAACTCCAAAATCAGTAGTTCCAAAGTCTTTCTCAAGTAGTGATCAAAGGCAGGACTACAGTTCACCGAACCTTGGAGCAACCATGATCCATTCTGGCACACAAGGTTATTATGGAATGCAAAATTCTCAAGCAGCATACACAAACCAACAGTCTCTTACTGGAAGTTGGAATGCTGTCTCTAGCCAGTTTGGAGTTGCAAATCCGATGACACCTACCCAGCCTGCCATGGGAAACTTTTCGGGACAAAATATTGTGGCTGCAGGAAATATGGGTCATTTAACTCCTGGGATGACTCCTGCTACTGCAACTGCAGAATTAACCTCAGATTTACCCTCCCAGAACCAAATATCATCTGCTTTACCACAAATGGGTGACAGATTACCAGATGGAAGTGACTCTAAGTTAGGAGAAAATGCTTCACATGGAAGAGTGAGCTCTTCGGATGAAGGTAGGCCCTTCGAGAAAGTTTTTCTGCTTCAATGAAATTCATTTACAGCCAGTTTGGATCCACTGAGTTTTGCCCAAAACTGTGAATCTGGAACCAAATTTATGTTATAAATTTATCCTAACTTGTTTAGGTGGCAACTCCACCTATTTTACCTTAATAGGAGGTGATAAGTTTAAAATTTGGAAATTATAATACAGAAATATTTTTGTTTGATGTAAAAATTTTTTGTTTCTTGCAGCTGTTGGAGCACTGGGTGCTCAGCGTGGACCAGCACAACTGAACACTCAGCAACTTGAAGGTGTTAGCTCAATGCTTGACCATTGTTTATGCTATGTTTGCTTTCCAGTCTTAAGTGTTGGATTCTGTTATTTCCTTTAATGTCAAGTGTGCTTTCGTGATTTCAGTCTTAACCATTTCCTCTTAGTGAGTGCTACTAGGTTTTAGTGTAAGCCAACCTAACAACATTGTTGTGGTATCACGTGCAGACACAAGGAACCAGATGTCAACACCATCTGCTGCATCAGTACAACCTTCGGTGACAGCCATTGCTGGTAGTGATACTCAAAACAGCGGGTGGGCTGTACCTGCACAAGCGGCCAACACATCTGGCCAACCTCAGGTAGCTGGAAATATGACCTGGGGAACCGCACCTCAGGGTGATGCAAGCATGGCCTGGGGAATGATGGGACAGAGCAATATGAATATGCCTTGGGTAGCATCAGCTCAAGGTGCTTCAGGCTACAACATGGGGGTAACTATGCCATCACAGCCAAATGCAGTCCCGAACATGGGTTGGTTACCAAATCCTGGAAACACAAGCATGAACATGATATGGGCGGCAACTCAAGGCCAGGGGACTCCAAATGCAGCGGCCATGATGGGAGGTCAGATGCAAGGAGTTGCAGTGGCTCAATGGGGTGGCGTTGCAGCAGGGAATGTAAACCCTTATCCTGGCTGGGGAACCCAACAAGTTGGAAACATGAACCAAAATGTCAGTTGGAGTGCTCCTGTGCAGGGAAATCCAGGTCAGGCAAACAATAACATGAGCTGGAATGCACCAAATGGTAACCCTGATTGGAACAATCAGCAGAGAGATAATGGGGGCAGGCACTCTGGACACCGTGACTCAGGTGGAAGGCCATGGAAGCCACGTTCTAGTGGCGATGGAGGGTCAAGGGTAAATAAACCGCAGGGAGTATGCTGGACCTATCTTGAACGGGGGCAGTGCTTTAAAGTTGACTGCAGGTTCGTCCATCCAACAAACACAGATGGATATTCCTCCAGGAATGATCGGCACTTTGATAGGCAGCACTCAAGCAATGATAGGCGATATGACGATCATAATGAAAGAAATGATCGGCAGTTTGATAGGCAGCCTTCAGACAATGAAAGGCACCATGATAGGTCTGATGACAGGCACAGTGGCAGGGATGATGACAGGCAGGCTGATAGGTCTCAGTCAAGAGATCCGCACTAGAACCCTTTTTCCTTTTTTTATCTTGCAACTTCCCTCCGTTTTGTTGTATGTGAAGTAGCATACTAGCCTAGTAGCATCCATGCATGTTTTGAACTCCGCCTTATAGCGAGCTGCATACATGTGCAAGAATCATCATGTTACAACAGTTGTAGTTTGATGCTGTGGGTATCCTAGTTTGATGCTGTGGGTATCCTAGTTTTGAATTTAATAATTTACTCTAATAAATCGTGGTGTATGAACTCTGATGTAAAGCTGGGGCCTGGGACTCCACATCCTGGTTCTCTATGGTCCCGACTGTTGCGTGTGTTTTTAAAGGGTTTGAAGATTGGTAGTGTTACCTACATGAGGATGTTTTTGAAATCCTAATGATCCAGTATATTCTTGATCCAGTTTATAGATTTTACTAAATACTAGTATGAATCTAACAATACTAGGTACTCCCTTTGTTTCAAACCGTATATCATTTTGATAAATCTAGATACATAGATTGGATTATACATCTAGATAAATATTATGTCTAGATGCATGATAAAAATTTTGCATCTAGATTTTGTAAAATGATCTAAAATTTGGAACAGAGGGAGATGTAACAAATACTATGAATTAAAAAACAAAAATGATCTATATTTTAGAACGGAGGATCAAACAATACAACTCTTTTTCGGATGGTCGGGAGGATCTGGACCGGGCAGGTAGAGAGGAGACCCGCTGTCGACGGCACATGAAAGGCCCATCGGGCATGATGATGGCCCATGACTCCTCGTTCTTCAGTTCGTCATCCCCGTCTCGTTGATATTTGATATGTCCCTACTCTTCCCCCACTTACGTTGTTAGACCGTCCACAGTGGAAGGAGGAAATGAAGGAGCAAATATACTGTTTGGCACTGTAGATGCACTGTAGACAGAAATGGCGTGGGAAACGAGGAGGGAGCAAATTTGCTCTTGCTCCCTCCACTGTGGTCAGCCTTAGGCCGCCAGCGCCACGACGTGGAGCATCGAGCCCCCCGGGTGTGGAGTGCCCTGTTATTAAAACGACGTTTTCACGATGTTTTCACGACGTTTTCTCTTGTGAAATCAACGTTTAAACGTTAAAACGTCCGTTTAAACGTTAAAACGTCCATCGTTTCGTTAAAATCTACCCTCTATTCGTTTCGTCGTTTTATCGTTTTAATAAGCTTGGTGGAGTGGGACCATCGTTTTGGATTGGTGACCAGGGTTTTAAATTCCGACCGGAACCGGTCCGGATACCGCGGTTACCGGTCAAATCGGTCCAGACCGGTTCCAGTTCAGGTCAGTTTCAAACCGACTTAAATTCAAAATTTGAATTTAAAAAATAAAAAATTCCCAAAAAAATTCTAAAAATACTTCAAGTTACGACGAATCTGATGGTGTCAAATTTTTTCAAATATTCGTTCATTTAGTATATTTTACGAGCATTTGAAGTTAAATAAAAAAAGTGTGCATATAAAAGTATACAAATACAATGTAAAACATGTTATACATTGTATTAATGTAAAAGTAGTACAAAAGAGGGTTGAATGGTTCATTTAGACTAAAACATGTTATACAAACATTCAGTTAGTACACTTTGTGGGCATTTGAATTTAAACTAAAAAAGAAAAAAAATTGAATATGACCTGTTACCACTCAAATCGACCGGTTACTACTCAAACCGAACCAGTAAACCGGTCAAACCGGCCGGCTAACCGGTTGAACTGCCATTTTTTGTTTGAAATTTGAATTTGACCGGTTTTTTCCGGTAACTGGTCAAACCGGTCCGGTAACCAGTCAAACCGGTCCAGTTTACCGGAATCGGAGGGCGGCGGTTTTGTCAGACCGGTCGGTAAAAAAAACTCTAGTGGTGACTGGTGACTGGTGAGGCATACTTTCTAGCAGAGCCGAACTGTTCATAGATACTGTATGTTGAACGGATAGTTATATTGTACGGCCACGGGCACACGGTAAGAGCAAGGCTTACGGTTACGCCCATTCGTCGACGACTCGCGTTCCACATCAGCTCAAGCAGCGGTGCCGGGGTGGTGGCCCCATGTATCATTCAATGTTGTGCAGAGTCCAGGAGCGATGTGGAGCCAGTGGAGAGGTCGTTGGCAGGCGCACGTTGCCGTACAATGCAAATTGCCCGCTCCAGCCGGCGCCGAACGAATCGCCCGTTTCATTCTCTCTTCCTTTCTCTCTCTCCCACGTCGGATCCGGCTGACGTGCACATGCATTTCGCCAGCTGAGGTGGCTCCATAGTACCTGCTCTAAAAAGGAATCGAATGGAAACCTTGACAATGACACGAACGATCCACTGCTGTACCTGTCTCGAAAGGCGTGTTAGGCAATGGCACGTTCGTTAGCGGCAGTGGCAGAGAGGAGAGGGAATGAAACCGCGAGAAACGGAGGGGACGAACCTGCTGAGTGCTGATGCCGAACGGGTAACGCAGATCACTGCGCGGCGCCAGTGCCAGTCGATATGAAAATATGATGCAGGCATGCAGTGCAGCTGCTGCCAGTTTCAGACTTTTCAGGTCTGCTCTGCTGCTGATGGCAACAGCGGATAGAGGGCCCCCCAGCAGGCCGCAGGCCCGCAGCCCTGCGCTGGTCAGCTGCTATAGTGCTATACGGTAGGCACCGGCGGCGACCGGTCCGGTGATTGCAGTTGCAGACGCTCAAGCAGCCTCGCTCAGCTCAGAATACGGCGCACATGACCACATCTCAGAAATCTCGAGTCACATGATTAGCTCACGTGACCATACCAGCCCATCCGGCCGTCCCGGCTAGCCGCGGAAACCGGAAAGATGCTCCCACTAGAGGCTACGTATGTATATACAATACTGTATGTATGTATACTTTCTCTAATCCTCTCCCATTGACCCATCATCATCGCCCATCCCGTGGGCCACGGCACAATCTCACGTGCGGACGAAGCAACACGGAAGGCCAGAACGAATGGGGCCAGTGCAGCTCAAACGGCGAAACAGGATCCCGACACGTGCTCTCGCGCAGCACCGTGCCGCAATCGACCTTGGTCCTCTTCAGCGAGCCGGCCTCTTCTTTCCGCCCTTCCTCTGTTGGCTGATCCGGATCCGGCTCGCTTGTATTGGCGCCCTGAGCCGCTACTTTGAGATTGGTGGGGGCGGGCACGTGGCTTAAATCCACACACACACGTAGGGTACCAATTTTTGCCCCCAGCCTCCAGCGGCCAGCGTGGCAGCGTTTCATGATTTCTGACACCGATCCACCCCGCCGCCGTCCCACTCTCCCAGTCACATGCGCGCGGGCCCCTCGCGCTCATCCTACTGCCTGCAAGATAACTGGGCCGAGGGGTCCGGGAGTTTGTGGGCCGCCCATAAAATATTCGACCCGTCCTGGTGCTACAAGTCCAAAACAACATAAATAATATAAATACAGGCAAATTTCAAAGTTGGAACTGAAGGGGAAGTACTGTCTCCATTCTAAATTGTAGTTCATTTGAATTTTTTTACTCTAAATTTGACCACTCGTCTTATATTTAAAAAATATGTGCAAATATTGTCAATTTAAGACATTCGTGAAGATCTTGTATAGATAAAACAACCCAAGACAAATTTTGAATAAAACGAGCAGTCAAATTTAGAGTAAAAAAAATCAAACGACCTATAATTTAAAACCGAGAGAGTACATCACACAATCACAAGCCTCCGATTCAAGCAAGCAAGCCAAGCGAAGCAATGGCGCTCACATCGCGCACCTTTTTCCTTGCAGGCGCCCTTTCCTTTTAATCCAATCAACAAAAATTTGCAAAAGCCGAAAAAGCTGAGCTGGGCTGCCACCATAATCTTTTGGGAAAATGGAATTCCGGTGTCTCGGTTCTTGTGCGTGGATGATCACAGCAATCCCTTCGTCTGCTTCCATAAATGCGTTTTCCCGTGGCACGACGAGTGCAATCGTGGAGATCAAAATCCACAAATAGCAAGACAACCCCATTTCCGTTACCGGTGTTGGGGACGCCACCTTCGGCCATCGACCGAAGGCCGCGGACCAATCGGTCCCAGGGACAAGGTCTTCTGCCGACTCAGCATCCTGAGCGGGCGAAGGGCCTCGGGCTTCAAGTGAAGAGAAGCGAAGACCAAGGTCCAACGGCGAAGACGATGGCAGGCGAAGAGAGGCGAAGACCAAGATTCGACGGTGAAGACAAAGGCAAGCGAAGAGAGGCAAAGACCAAGGTCCAACGGCGAAGACGAAGACAAGCGAAGATAGGCGTCGGGGAGCGATCGCACCGGATGCCGTGAAGATGGAGCTCACCGAATTATGATGTACGAGTCTGAGCCTAGTGGGCAGTAGGGACCCGGCTGTGATCGGCTGAATGATGTAAAAATACGGTCGTGTCCCTAGAATATTCCGGGAATATAGTTGTTAGGGGGCATTACGATGTAATAATAGAGGGCGGTAGGTGAACCGTCACTTATAAATATCCGACCGCTGTACATTGATGTGACACATTGAAGAGAGAGAGAAAGCTCCACTTGATCGTGCGAAGGCTTTGTGCTAACTCCGAATTGTCTGTGCGTGCATTTTCTGACTGTTGTAGTGTTCGTCCGTTCCGGAGGCACTCTCCACCAACAGTTTGGCGCCCACCCGTCGGTTCGACTCACCACGCCACAGCACATGGCGGCGAAGAAGAAGGGAGACACCACCACCACTTCGGCAGACACGACGACGACGACGACACCTCCGCAAGACGAAGCTGCCGCCGGGCAAGACCCCGTAGCCGGCGTCGAGGACACCTCCGTCGACACTATCGCAGACTGACAGCACGAGGTCGATCTGCTGGACCTCGGCATCTCCGCCGAAGACATCACAGCAATGCGAAGAGTTGATGCTCGCCTCGAAGAGGCGCGAAGAGCCAAGAGACAAGCTCTTCAGGAAGAAACCACGGAGCCACACATCGTAACGAGGGCGAAGGGGAATGAAATAATGTTGACCGAAGCAGAAAGACAGGAGCAGTACAACAAGCTACAAGAAGAAGAGCTTCGCTACAAGGCGTTACAAGAGAAGATCAGGGCACAACGACTGCTGCTCGAGAAAATGCAGGCACCACAGCCACTACCGCCACTGCCGAAGGACCGGTTGCAACCAACCCACCAAGACAAGCACCATTAAGGGTCCGAACAAGGACTATTCCAATCGAAGAGATTTCTGATCAGTCTGAGCCGAAGGAGGAGGAATATTATCGAAGGGGTCACCCGCGAAGAACACCATTGTCCGAAGAATTGGAAGAGATACAATGGCCCCATCGTCTTAACCTAGCAGTACTGCCTTAGTTCGACGGTGAGTCTGACCCCGAAGAGTTTCTCCTAAAGTACGAAGCCACCATAGAGGCAGCAGGAGGAGGCACAACGTGCAAGGCGAAGGCACTTGTCCTCGCGCTGCGAGGCCTGGCTCAGCCATGGTATGCAAACATACCCTCCGGAAGCATTCTTTCATGGAACCAGCTTCGTTCTCAGTTGCGTTCAGGTTTTCGAGCCGTCAGGCCCGACGAAGTCACGTCCTGCGATTTCCACAACTTGAAGCAAGGAAGTATGACTTTACAGGAGTACCTTCAGAGCCTGATAAAGCTTCGCACAAGAGGGCCAGACGTCACCGATCAGAGCATTATTGACTCAGTGGTCAAAGGAATCTGTCTAGGCCCGTGCGGGGAGTACTTAACCCGACAAAGGCCGAAGACGGTCACCAAATTGTTCGAGATAATGCAAGAATATTGTGTATCTGACCGTGCGAAGAGGCAAAAACTCGAAAAAATAAATGAGCAGAGGAAGTCACGGAACAGCGAGAGGTCACACCAGAAGCCATGGCACTCCGACCAGTCGAGGCAGCAGAAAACTGTCAACAGTGTCTCCGAAGAGGAGTCGCGAGAAAACAGGCACCACAATAACAAGAGTGGCAGGGATCATCGCGACGACAGGCCTAGACGCGAAGACAGGTCTAGCCGTGATGACAGGTCCAGCCGCGAAGACAAATACAATCGCAAAGACCATTACTAGAAAGGCCGAAGAGAAAAGGGGGGCCAAAGAGAAAAAATGCCATTTTGCTATTTCCATGGCAAAGATCAAGGTCATTGGACAAATAAATGCCCAATCGCAATTGAAACGAAGGCAGAGCTCGAGCGCAAAAATGCTCAATCAGCAAAATCAGTAAATTACACCTCGCAACCACCGCAACAAGTCTCCATTCCACCCACCACTTGGACCCCAACACCAAATTGGCCAGGGTCATACCCAGTCTACAACTACAACCCATCATACACCCCCCAATGTCATTGCCTTCGCAGCAATCCATGCCACCATCTTTGCACCAGCCGATGCCGATGCTACCTGCTCCGCAGTATGCCAACACATGGTCAAGGAGCTCCACGCCCTTACCCCCACCACCAAAGCTTGAACCAGGGCAGATACCAGAGAGAGCAGGCGATGCACCCTCTGGCAGTATGGTTAACATCATCAACGCCATCTCTGGAGGATCAAATGAACCAGTGCACGAGACGAAGAGGCAGCGCAAAGAATACTTCAGGACCATGTCTCATGTGAGCGAAGGCAAATGTTTTCGAACCCCGTGGTCGCATGTCCCGATATCTTTCACACAGACAGATCTTCGACTGCAACACTACACACACAATGACCCCCTCGTCATTAGAGCCAACATTGGCAAGAATTCGGTACACTTCGCTGGGAATGATGTGGGAAGAATCTTAATCGACAATGGCAGCTCTCCGCTGGAAGCAAACGGCAGACGGCAGCACTAAGTGTACGCACCGCAACCGTTGCGGACAGCTCGCACTTGAAGTCCGCGCCAGATCTGGCCATCGCCAAGGAGGCACGGATCCAGCGAAAGAGCTCCGCCACTTCGATGTTTTCTTCTTGCGATATCTCCGGGGGGTCAAGAGCGAACTTCCCGAGCAGGCCATGTATATCAGCTTGCACCAAATCTGCAAAGGAGCTGATAGCGGTGCGCCATCGCTAGACAACATCTTTCCCTCGGGCACGCGCGTCTTCGGCAAGTTTTCGTGCCTCTTTGGCTTCGGTTCTGGCCTTTTCAGCAATAGCCTTCGCCTCTTCCGCCGCTCGAGCGTCCAGGCGGGCAGCTTCGATCAATTCAGCATGGCTCTTCGCCTCAGCCCGTGCGACAATGAGGGCCTCCTCAAGAGCAGTTTTCTCCTTTTCAAGGCTGGCCACGCGCTCCTCCACTCCCGCCAACTGTGAAGTCCGCTCGTTGTCAATCTTGAGTTGACGAGAGGCGCAGCGGGAAGCAACAAAGGCCTTCAGGGAGAGGTCTTCGACGTCTTGAAGAATTTGGCTCACTCTGGAGGCCATCAAGCATTTCTCCATAAGGGGGAAGCCGAAGGAGGAGCCGGCCTCGGCGAGGAACCTCCTCTCCCGATCGCTGCTTGAAAACCGAAGGCTGCCGACGATGTTGTCGTCGATCAGTTTCGCCTCCGGCATGCCGAGAGCAGCAGTCACCTCAACAGGGTTGGAGGTGCTCATGTGGTAGCTGCTGCTCTCCGTCGAGGTGGACGTTGCGGGCCTTCGGATGGTGGACCCGGCGGGTGGAAGTTGACCGCCCTCGCCGACAGCACCAGTGGTGCCTACGTCAGGGGCAATGGCCTGCTTCTGGGGACCAGACCCATGCCCCTCGATGTCTTTGCCGCTTGACGACGATGACAAATCCGAAGACGTTGATATCAATTTGGGGGACGAAGGGGCTGCGACCGAGTTCGTCACATGGGGCTCCGTGGCTGCCAGGATGGATTGGATCTCCTGGGCGAGCTCGTCATCGCTGTCTGGCTCCATGGCATTGTACTCCAGAGCCAGCGGGAGCTTCGGTGGTGGATCGACGGCCGCGATAGGCAGAGCGGCAATGGGAGGCGAGGCGGCGGCGACGGGGCTTCCTTCGCCCCCGTCATCCTCGGATTCCCCAGTGCTGCGCAGGGGAGACGAAGAAAGGAAGTCAAAAAGCTTCGAGCGCTTCGCACCACCAGGGCCAGAACCGCCTTTCTTCCTTTTCTTTTTCTCAAGCGCGGCGGTGGCGCCGCCCGCGCCTCCGGCTGTGGTCGTCGCCTTCTAAGTGGCAATCTGGGCTTCGACGGAGCGCTGCAGTGCCTCGATCTCAAAGAACGAGAACACCCGGTTGCCTCGCGTGCCACCGAGCTTTGTCTGCAGCAAATCATACTCAGACCCAGACATGGGACCAAGGATTTCATCGGCGCGGGCCTCCACCTCCGCGGCATAAATTTCTGCCGGCCGAAGACAAAAATTATAAGGCCTTCGCAAAAAAAAACTCACGTTCTTTTTGAAGTCTGAAGACTTCGCTGAAGTTGGGCATTGGAAGCCCGTAAACTTCTTTCTCCGACGGGGCCCAGGATGACACGGTCCAGTTTTCCCTCATGGGGAAACAACCGCATGCGACGAACTCCTCCATGATGTCCCGCATGCTCAGCACCTTCGACACCCCGCGAAGGATGCTCAGGTACGCTTCGTTGGCAGGGGTGCGGGCCACATCTACCTTTGGGGTGTCGCCCAGATTGCCAAGCTTCCAGATAACCAGAGGGTGGCGCTTCGTCTCCGGGTTGAGGGGCACTTTGTAATAGAACCAAAAGGAAGACCAGTCCCCTGGCCACTTGTTCTTCGATGCCCCCACGGGTCTTGAAGCGGTCTGTTGGAACGTGAAGGTGTAGCACCCGTACTGGGGCTCCATCTCTGTCGACTTTCCGTCGGAGCCGCACACGAAGATGCTCTTCGGCTGGTAGTGTACCCGCATCACCCGAGTGAAGTTCCCAGGGATCGGGGCGATGCGGCAGGTCTTCGACAGCCACATGAAGAGGTTGATCCGGGCGAAGGAGTTCGGGGTCATCTGGTGAAGGAATACGCCATACCGTGCGAAGATATCGACGGCAGCGGGGTCAAGAGGAAAGCGAAGCCCAGCTAGAAAGAAGTCCTTGAAGACGACCACTTCATCTTCTCGGGGCTTCGCGTAGACATCTGTCTTCGGTGGAACCCGTCCGAGGCCGGGAGACAGAATGCCTCGCTTCTCCACGTCTTCCAACATGGCCAAGGTCATTTTAGTCGAACCGAAGAAGGTGGTAGGTGGAAACTTGTTCTTCTTCGGAGCCATTTCGGGATCAAGGGAGGTCGCCGTGGTGCTGGCGAAGGGAGAAGAGCTGAAGCCGCGCTAGACCACGTCGAAGAGACGTCGAGGCAGGAGAAAGGAGAGCGTTCAGAACAGGAGAGCAGTGGGAGCGTGCCTCCCCCGTCCGCACGCTCTCACCTTTATAGGGGGACGAGGATGCGCAAAGACCTCTTTTCCCTTCATACTATTTGAAGGGCGAGCGCGCGCGGAAGGGCTGCGTCGGCATTTCGCATCAGGCGCCTCGTAAACCGCATCGATGGAAAAAAGTCAAATCTTTTTAAAATATATTCATAAATGCACCTATGATGCCTCGATGTCTGTTCCATTGACTAGCAAGAAATTCAACGAGACTCAGGCCTCACCGGACCGCGAAGCAATTGGTCGAGGCCCGAAGGGTGGCGCTTCGGGAGAAGAAGTCGAAGTCATCGCCCCTCCAAGGATGGACAACGACTTCGAGGGGCTGCTGTTGGGGACGCCACCTTCGGCCATCGATCGAAGGCCGCGGACCAATCAGTCCCAGGGACAAGGTCTTCTGCCGACTCAGCTTCTTGAGTGGGCGAAGGGCCTCGGGCTTCAAGCGAAGAGAAGCGAAGACCAAGGTCCAACGGCGAGGACGATGGCGAAGAGAGGCGAAGACCAAGATCCGACGGCGAAGACAAAGGCAAGCGAAGAGAGGCGAAGATCAAGATCCGACGGCGAAAGGGTTCTTTACCGTGTGCCCGTGTTTTGGCTCACGGCAAATAATTAGGCACACGGCAAATATTCAGTTTCCGTAGTGATGCCCACATGTTAGCCGAAAGCCGTTTGTCCCCGCTGCATAATTGCCGCGCCGGTGCTTGCAGGGTGCGGGCACGCTTCGAACTTCCGGTGCAGCGCGGGCCTTTTGAGCGGGCAACTAGCTAGGCATGCATGCACCACCTGGCTATATATACTTGGCCTAACTGGTGGCCGGACTTGAAGCGGATAGGAGAAGGTAAATATATAAATATTCTTCCTGCTACCAAGTTTATCCTGGCCAGTGGCCACCTTGCATATCGAATTCCCACAGTAAAAAACGAAGGTTCGTGCCTGGCCCGGCGGAAACGGCCAAGGTCGATACGATAAAACTACGCGGGAATTTGAGCTCCCTCTCACATGGTGATTACCACCTTACCTGGAACGAACGGTGATCCCAATAATGGGGCGCCTGGATTTTAGTCATTTTACCAGCTCCCCATGTGACGCGACGGGCGCCTCGCAGAATACCACCTGCCTCGTCAGGCGCGCTTTGTTCTCACGCAGACGTAAGGGACAACCGGAATCTGCTGTGTGTCGTCCATGCATGCACCGCGCGCTAGCGTTGCAGGCGGTGGTGCTAACTTCTTGCAACGTAAAGCTCCAGCTTGTACTGCTGTTACGTAGAGTAACAGACAGTGGAGTCACGTGATAGTACGAGGACTTTAGTTGCCTGCTAATGGATAGTAGCATATGTTTAACATTTTACTTTCATAGTATAAAAAATCATTTCAATTTCATAATTTATTATTCTACTCTAGAGCCATATATATTTTTCTTTCTTCCGAATTGAAATTGGCAACAATACGTACTCGAAGTTTTGAAAAATTCGAACACAGGCCGGTATGTTCTAAACCGGTGACTCAGCGAGGAAGCAAATGGCAACTGCTCCACGCCAGCTTGGCCGGCCGCCGCCGCCGCCTTCTCTCGCCAGCTGTGCTCGCGCGCTCCCCGTCAGGTCATGCCCGCCCACTCCCCCAATGGTTGCGGGCTTGCGGCCACGGCCGGCCGGCCTCCTTCCGTTCCTCGGTCCGTCCCCAACCGTGACGATCTGGTGCCACCACAGATCATCCGCCCCAGCCGTGGTCGCCTGGCGCCATCCCAGCGGCGGCGAGCCCCGTGAGGCCGGTGGCGCGTGCGGGCAGCGCGAGCGAGGGCGATCGCTGGAGCACCGGGGCGGCGGCGCACACAAGGCCGGCAGCGAGCTCCGGGCCGCCAGCGGCAGAAGACCTAGGGGGCGGAGAGGCTCCCATAGTGTTGCAGTAGAATTCTTTGAATGTTTCAACGGTCGATTCAAAATGTTGAAGTTGAAATTCATGTTAGAATGGGTGTGTTCTGGTTGCGGGTTGATTTCGTGGAGGCAATATTTTTCGTATTGCACCCGTATAAATTTGATGTTACAGTAGCCTTCTTTTGATGTTGCATGAATTTGATTGGATATGAAATGAAACAGCCTTACGATGTTGCGGTGGAAATTTTTACTTTTCGCATCCGAATATGTGTGATACACTTTGGTACATGCTTCTGATATTGCATGAATTTGATTGGATATGAAATGAAACAACCTTACAATGTTGCCGCGGAAATTTTTATTCTTCACATCCGGATATGTGCGATACGCTTTGGTACATACTTCTGATATTGCATATTGGTACATGTGATATTGCATATTGATTTTTATACTGCAAATTTGTATTCTCAATATTACCACGGAGCGTTCAACGAGACGTCCTAGCGGTAGCAACAGCCCGTTCAAATTTTAGTTCGGCCAGTTGGCGTGTTTTACTAGCGGAGGGCCGAGGGACGGCGTGGTGGCTCAGTGGCTCCCGTTTTATTTACTCCTTAAGAATCGTTCGCTCCAGCTGACCCTCCCCCTCCTCTTCTCCATCCCGTCTCATCTCTCCCTCTCTCTCCGCGCGCTCCAGCTCCACGCCAATTAAACTCTCTCTCTCTCTCTCTCTCTCTCTCTCTCTCTCTCTCTCTCTCTCTCTCTCTCTCTCTCGTCATTTCCGTTTCCGTCTCCCCCTCTCCTCGCCCACACGTCCAAAACCGAAGGAGCAAACCAACAAACCCGGGCCGAGTAACGCAGGGGGCGCGGGGCGTTGCGGTGCTGGTGCGACGCGCAGTGCTGTGCAGCTCATGGAGGCGGCGGCGGCGGCCGAGTACGGCTACTACGGCGGCGGCGCGGCCCCCCGCGAGAGGAAGCCCGCGGGGTGCGGGGACCATTTCGTCGTCGACGACCTCCTCGTGCTCCCGTACGACGACGACGAGGAAGGGGATGGGGAGGCGGCGCCCGGGGATGGGGAGGCGCCACCGTGCCTGCAGCCCGTCAAGGAGGAGGGCGGCCTCGGGAATTTCTCGGCCGACTCGTCAACCGTCACGGCGCTGGACAGCTGCAGCAACTCCTTCTCGGGGCTGGGCGACGGCGACTTCGCGGGGGAATTCTGCGAGCCGGTAAGTTTCTGTCAATTCGCTTGAATTCTTCTGCCAAATTTTGCCTACTCGTGTTCTCTTCTAATTCTATTCCTTGAACCAATAAACCGAAAACCGAGAAGAAATGTGTCCGCGTGGGAGGATTTGTTGTGGTTTTGTAGGAGCACAGTTACAAGGTTTAATTTCAATCCATCAGAAAAAAGAGCCATTTGGGTTCCAATTAACCATCAATTTCGGTCCTCCAGAATCTGTATAAAGTTGGCATAAATAGCAACAATGCCGGAAATAGAAAACTTCTAACTGAACAGTCCACACTGAGAATTCTGCAAAGTTACCTTATAAAATTTCCAGCAACTGCATTAACGGAACTACAGAGATAGAAGTCTCGGTTGCTAAACTTGCGGTGAATTATTTTGCGCAGTACGATCAATTGGCGGAGCTGGAATGGCTGTCCAACTACATGGGTGAGGGCGACGATGCCTTCGCCGCCGAGGACCTTCAGAAGCTGAAGCTCATTTCCGGCGGGTTCTCCTCGGCGGTGAACGTGCCACCGGCTCCCGTGGCCCCTGCGGCCCCGGCTTCGGCTGCCTCAGCGGCGCAGCCCGGTATGTTCCTCCCGGAGGCGCCGGTCCCCGCCAAGGCCCGTAGCAAGCGCTCCCGCGTGGCGCCAGGCAACTGGTCGTCGCGCCTCCTCGTGCTCCCCCCGCCCCCGGCCTCGCCGCCGTCGCCGGCGTCCATGGCCATCTCCCCGGCGGAGTCCGGAGTCTCGGCCCAGGCGTTCCCCGCCAAGAAGCCGTCGAAGCCGTCCAGGAAGAAGGACGCGCCTCCGGTGCCGCAGGCGCAGCCCTCGAGCGCGCCCGGGGCGCAGCCGGGCGGCTCGGCGGCGTCGGCGGAAGGGCGGCGGTGCCTGCACTGCGAGACGGACAAGACGCCGCAGTGGAGGACGGGGCCCATGGGCCCCAAGACGCTGTGCAACGCGTGCGGGGTGCGGTACAAGTCGGGCAGGCTGGTGCCGGAGTACCGGCCCGCGGCGAGCCCCACCTTCGTGATGTCGAAGCACTCCAACTCCCACCGCAAGGTGCTGGAGCTGCGCCGCCAGAATGAGGTGCAGCACCAGCCGCCGCACGTGATCGCCGGCGGTGGGCCTGGCGGGATAATGCACATGCCGAGCCCGCTGCTGTTCGACGGGCCCGCGGCGCCGCCCGTCATCGCCGGCGACGATCATTTCCTGATCCACCACCACTTAGGGGCAGACTACCGGCAGCTTATCTAGACAAGAGTCTAGCTTGTGCTAGAATTGATCGGTTAGCCCAGTAATAATTAATGCAGCTAAACCCCAAGAACTCCCCAAAAAAACTATGGAAGAACTACTAATCTTCTATTAGGAGTTCTTTTCCCCAGTTTTCCTCCTCTTTCTTTATGCTTACTAGTTCGCGTGCTTCTGTTCAGCTCTTCGAAATTTTCGTGTCGATTTCTGTTTGTGACCTGTTTTCTTTTCAGCTTACATTCGCTCCTAACCTTCTTATTAGAACCCTGTCCTGAGTTTAATTCCTTAGCTTTTTTTTCATTTTGTTAGAATTATGTAATTCAGCCTCTCAAGGCTATTATTAGTTTGTTCTCTTCCAGTAGTTCCCAATCTGCTGCCAGAACATGAAAAGGAAAAGTGAAAATTTCGCCTCATTTCCTGGTTTGAAGATTCGCTACATTCATGCCATCTCCATTCTCTATTTCCCTATGCTACACATACAGTCTGTGGATAGGGTGAGCCTCAGCCATGGCAAGCATGCATCCAGCCGGCGGGTGAACGCCAGAGATATTACATGTCACAGATGTTGTGTGCGCAACCGAACACGGCCGTGCACGCCGGAGACGAGCGAGCGAGCGAGCGTGCCAACAAAAGCCAAGCCCGTCGCAGCCCGGCCGGGCGCACGTGATCATTAGAATCTTGCGTGAAAGAGTTGCCTCCTCGGTGCAACAAGGGAACAAATACAATGGTGGTAGGGCTGGTGGTGGTCTCGGGTTGATCCAATCGGCACAAAAAATGAAACCCCTCTCATTCCTCGCTGTAAAAAAAAAGAACTGCATGCCGCCCGGCCGGCTCGCTCTGCGACTGCATGCATGCACGCTGCTGCGGCTCAGTGGCTGAGCTCATCAAAACGTCGCCGCGCCCCCATCGCCGCGGGAACTCTGAGACAGTTTCATCAGAGCTTCGTTTTTCACCTTGGCGACTTCGGCTGTGTTTAGATACACCAAAAACCCACACAAAAACATCACTTTCCATCACATCTCCATCACATCGAAACATTAAATATATCAAACGACTCATACATGGAGTACTAAATGTAGGTAAATAAAAAAACTAATTGCATAATTTTGATGTACGTTGCGAGACGAATCTTTTGAGTTTAGTTAGGTCATGGTAGGATAATATCTACCACAAACAAACGAAAAATACTACAGTGTGCTACAGTAAATTCCAGGGGAACTAAACACAGCATTCGCTAGCCTGGCTGCGCACTATGCGTACTGAAAACTGACTGCCAGAGTGAGTGTGGGCACAGGGCGAGGCAGTGGCGGCAGGTCACCACCGTAGGCAAGCCACACCTGTCTCCATCCGGCCTGCGATTCTGCAAAGGACAATTTAACCGGCTGGCTGTTCCTGTGAATGCGTAGTATGTTATGTTGCTCATGGATTACCACGCTAGCTCTTGCATGCATGTTGCCTCACCTACCCATGCATGAACATGCATGGAAACGCAAGGGTGGGCCCTGCATTGGTGAGGAGTAATTTGGTAACAGTAGCGTAGCTTAGCGATTACAGCGCCGAGCAGTAAGTTAAGCTAGGTGGTGGTGGTAGCTTGCCGCGGGCACTGTGAGCGCATGTGGAGCACTCACTACCATGGGGGACAAGTGGAGGAGTATAAAATCCGGCGTCGCCGATCGCGGGCAGGCAGCGCCGCGGCAAGGCGCGCGATGACGGAGGCCTCCTCAGTCCTCACATGGGGGGTGGCAATTGAGAAACCCGCCCCCGAGAGAGAGAGAGAGAGAGAGAGAGAGAGAGAGAGAGAGAGAGAGAGAGAGAGGCCGGGAGGGGAATATGTGCGATGCGCGACACGGTAGAAACTGTAGAATACTTCCACGACCCCTGCGTCCTGACGGTGTTCGCGTTTCGTGGCCTGCGGCTAGCCGGCTACTGTACAAACAAATACTGGGGCTGCGGGGCCCTCCAAGCTCGGTCCGGGCGTCCTCGTGATCCCAGGCACGCAGAGCGCGCTCGTTTCGGCGATCCAGATGGAACGGGATCGTTAAACTATGCCCCCCGGGTGCGGTATACTATGCTCGTTTCGTTTCATGGGTACCATTCGATCGGGTCACACAACCTTTACTCTTACTCCTGTACCGTACCGACGAATATAAGCTAGGAGTAGGGCGCAGGCAGGCACACGCAGTCACGCACACACCCACCCTCGACGGATCTGCTGGCTGAGCTAGGCCACTAGCTAGCTCTTGGCTGCACTGCACGCACGCACGTACTCTCGGTCGTTGGTCAATGCCACGACCTCCCCCGATTATACTACGCACTATATTCTCCTTTAGCCGTTATGACCAGCCAGATCGAGCCGTGCCGAGAGGTAGCATAGTATAGTTAGCAGAGAGGACCTGATCGAGGAGCTCGATCGATCGATCGGCGGCTTTGGATGGAGCACGACGCAGCAGATGCTGCTTGCTACGCGCGCCGGGTTTTTGTTGCGAGGTTCATTATTAAAGCCAGGCGGGCGTGGCACGGCGCGGGCGGGTGGGGGCGTGCCGGTTGGTGTCGCTCACATGCACGCCCACGTACGGTCGCAGCAGATCGGCCGGCCGGGCACCCGAGCGGCCAGCGCACCGTGCGCGCGCGGGGGCTTTTTCTTCGGGGGGTAACGTGCGCGGAGGCCGCTTCGGGTCGCCCGCGGCCGGTGGCGATCGGCGTTGGCGAGGGGGAGGGGGAAGAAGCGAGACGATGCCGATCGAGCAGTGCGGGGCACGTGCGCGGGCGTGAGGCGCCCCCACCACGCACCGGCTTTTCTTTTGCGGGGCCGTGGGGCCCCGCCGCGGTGGGCAGCAGGCAGGCAGCAGGGAGGCGCGCAGATGCCCCGGCCGGCCGGCCGTGCCCCGCCACCGCGGCCAGGGGAGCCCCACGAGCCGTGGCGTCGACCGCCGCCACCTGCCGCGGACGCCTTATCCTCGGGCGAGTCACGAGTGGTACGTGAGCTGATGCCGTGCCGGCCCGCCCGACCTACCCTGCCTGCTCGCGGAGCCGGCAGGAGATATTTCCTCCGGTGCCTTTGTTTCCATGCCATGACTGGTGGTGTGCACCGCTGCACTGGTGACCACAGTAGGGTTCGTTCATCTGTTTCTAGGCTGCACGATTCGAAAAATCCAAGACTCTGAAATGAGACCCCGAGCCCACGCCGGCGCGGCGCCAACCGCCGATCGAGCTCGAAATCCTCCAGCACGTACAGTCACCTTGTGACTGACGGTGACTGACGAGCTTGTCTCTGAGCTCGCGTTTGCCTGTCAGAGATCAATAGAAGAAAAAAAAACCCTGCTGCAAACCCTCCACGTAAGCGTCGATCTAGGTTCTAGGGCGTCGGTGGTCGTCGGTACCGAGCGTTCTGCACTCTGCTCCCTGCAGCGAGGAAGCTCTGCGGCGCGCCGCGTTCCTTTTCGCCAACACAAACACGTACCGCCGTACCGGGGACAGCGAGGCTGCGGTAGCAGAGAGGAATTCAGGAGACGCACCTGTTTTCCCTTGCTGGAGGAAAAGAAAAAGGCTTTGCTTCTGGAGCGACTACCATTTCGCAAGAAATGACTTCGGTTACTTTCAAATGGGTGAAGTGAAATGCAAGTGACCGCAAGGCCGCGAGGGGACAAATTAAAGGATGGAACGGAAGGCTGGCTTTGTGCAGCTCCAAGCATTTGACAGCCCTTCCCGTTGCCGTACGGTTCATGCGTGATGCGTCTGCTCTAAAGGTGCACGCATAACAGAGCTCACGGTTGCTTGCTTCGTTTGGTCCAACATGCCGTGACTGTGGTACCATGAAACATAGGTAGAGTGCTTCTGGAGTTGCATGGGTGCGTTCTGCATTTGGTAGACTGCAAAGGAAGGATTACACGATCAAGGGTCAATGGTTCACAAGACGCTTAGACAGTAGACACTCTCCTGCTGGGGCCTACACTAAATTTGTTTACAAATGAGAGGCACACATTACACTGGGTAATCAAAAGCTTGACAATTACAAGGTTACAATCTAGACGAATCAAGATGGCAAAGCATAAAACAGGCTCAGGCACCAGATTTATAGACCTCAGCAGTACACAGTGCGCTCGCTACCGCTCTTTTACATTCTCCTCCGCGATAGTACATGTTAACGGGGTTCGATGATTTTTGAAGTACCCGTCCGCAACCATCTGTAACAAGTGTGAAATTACTCATGGATCCGGCATTGTGACAACGGGCACGGGCGCATGGCATGACGTTTAAACCTTGCCTACGGTAGCAGCGGATAGGCCGGCCAGCGCAAACCGGCCGTGCGCGGGCTTTTTCTTGAGAAAAATTCCTATATTGCACTAGATGAAAGTCCAATTCTCTATATGACATATTGAAACTGCAAAATTTTACCTCCTTTATTTGACACCACAATTTATATTTCATTCCTTTCTTAGCATTTTCCCTGTCAGATCCGCTAGCCATTCCGTTAAAATTGTATTGTATCTCAATCTATCATACATTTGTTTTGTGGGTCAAATGCCCCTGAGGGGTGGTAAAGGGTCGTCAAATTTGACCTCAATAATTTAAGGGCCGGGTCGTAAAAGAGTTAGACTCTAACTCTATATAATTTTGAGTTAAAAAAATAGTCTGTAAAGTGACCACTAGAACCATAGCCCATTACCACACCTAGGCCCAACTTATCTCTCCAGTCCGCTCGTCTCGCGACGCCCGTTCGGTTCCTAGTCATTTCGTCAACCCCTCCTCTCCGCTTGACCCTCCCCAATCCCGCCAGCATAGGCTCGTTCGGCATCCCCGCCGGCATGGGGAGCTGCGGGCTGGGCGAGGGCGAGCTATTGGCGATAACTTAAATTCTTCGTCGCTATCGAGCTAAGGATATTCTATAGATGATATTAAGGGTAATCGGCCCTGCAGCGTGCATGCATGGAATCTTTCTCAACAGTATCTTGTGCAATCTTTCTCGACAGTATCTTGTGCTTTCCGAGCAAGTCTCCCAAGAAAAGGAATTGTTAATTTTACATACTCTGTATTCAGATCTCTATTTTTATTTGAGACAGAGAGAACAAGAGGCGCAAGGCTCCAGCTGATTAATATATATTCAGATCTCTACTTTAGTTACCCAATGCTTTGGCAGCTGATTTCATACTGCTGAGCAGCTCTTTTGCTGTTATTATTTTGTCTGCCATACTGACAAGATCCAAGCTATTCATTAAATCAGTAATAGCTATTGCCATCAGGAGTATCTAAAGTAAGGTGATTGCCCCAAGACCATTTTCTAAAATGAATGCTGCATATTTGTATGTCAAGAAGTTTGGGTGCATAGAATTCACCATATATCACTAGACAAATGAGGTACAAGAATGTGTTTTCGGGTGGGATCGAACAATCAAGCTAACAGAATGCCAAGAAAGGAACCAAAGATAAATGGGAAAATTGGCCGGTCGACACCGTTAGAAGGTGTTTTATTCAAAAGTGAATAAAACAACACAAAATGTCTTGATTTGGCACTGTTCGTGCTCAGATCCCATCACTTCCATGGATGGCACAAGTTGATTATATATATGGTAAGATCATGTTCTATTTATGAAAGAACTCACATACTATCAGCCTCGTTGATAAATTGCAAAAGATATATACCAGAAGTTTGTGGAAGCCCCTGATGAAATGGCAGTAGAGAGTAGCCAGCAGTTAACAGACATGATAGTACAAGATAGACAGGCGCTGGTGTTGGCCCACTAAACACACTCACCTGGATTCATAGAGTAAGCAACAGGTTTACTTCACTGTCCTTGCAAAAAGTGTGACCGCTAAAATAAGCTCAATTCGCACACAGTATATGCCATAAGCAGCGTGAGTGAGGAGAGGGATTTTCATGTGGGATATGAAAAATTTCTGAAGGACAGCACAAGGTGTTCTGATTTGCGAAGATTGTGCATTGTGCTACTCGTACTAGTACTACAATTAAGCAACAGCATTCGTCACCTTTTTATTACTACTTGGTAGTTGACTCAGAGCTGAGCTCCAGTGTGGGTAGGACAGCCACGGCTTCCCCTTCGATCGCAAGAGAGCCCTCCTCTTCGTCTGTGAAGCATTTGGTCGCGAACTTGACCCTGCGCGGCACAATCAATAACTAGGTTAGGCTGAAGTTACGATTAAGGCAAAGGCGCGAGCAAGGCTGTACCGTAGCACATACACGTATCGGCTTGCTGTGGTGCTGTTCGCCGTCGTGGTCCTGATGTGGAGTGCCTGAACTCGAGCGACCACTTCATCTCCGACGTACACCGGCGCGGCAAACTTGAGGGTCTGGCTCGCGTACACCGCTCCAGGCTGCACCAACCAAGCATCAGGCCAAAGCTCGCTGTGAGTCTCCACGCTCACGTGCTGCTCGACGAAATGCCGGGGAGAAAATAGCAAGGAAGGAGCGCCCGTACGAAGCGGGCGGCAATGATGGAAGGGAAGAGGGAGGCCACGAGCATCCCGTGCACCACGCGGCCGCGCAGGAACCCGCCCAGCTCCCGGGCGACGGCGTCGTCGAGGTGCACCGGGTTGCGGTCGCCGCTGACCGCCGCGTACGCCGCCACCTCCGCCTCCGTGAAACGCCGCCGCTCGCTCAGCGCGTGGCCGACACTCAGCAACACCAGGGGTGAAGACGCGGCAGACGTCGTGGTGGCGGTGGTGCGGACGAGGGGGAAGATCGCCCGGCGGCCGAGAAGCATGGCGCCGAGCCGCCGACGCAGATTGAGATTGCGGTGGAATCGGCGATGAACGAGCGAGATAACTGACGGGTGGGGACAGCGAGATAACTGACTCGCGGTGTGGGATCCCTGTGATGATGATGCAATTGTCACATTTTATGTTTCAAGTTACTTTTATATGTTGTTATAATTTTATGATCTTGGACAAAATATAATATATATACACACATTTAGTTTTAAAAATGTTCTTTTAGAAAAAGGAGAGTTCTCCATACTCTTCGACCACACACAACTAAGCTTTAAAACTAATACACCTTACATTTAAAATGAGAGAGAGTAGCTAGAAGTGCATTTGTTTAGATATTGGTGCACTATGGCACTTTGATAATACAGTACTAGTTTTTTTTAGCATCAGCACCAGATTTTATTGATCATGGATATGATAAGAGTTACACGCTGCATGATAAGATCTTTTCAGGGATCCAGGAACTGTGGTGCGTTGCTACGGGTGATACAAAAATTTCATACCAACTATTTGTTATAGTTGATTGCTCGTGCACCGCTATTGGTGGCAAAAACTATTTATGGTATTTCGGAGTAATTGTAGTCAACTAAAGCACATAAATGAAGTATGTACAAGTAGAAAACTATCCGAATGAACAGATTTTTTTTTAACAAAGACTGTAAGTGCAACCTAAGAAAATCAGAAAGTTGCCTGAACCAGTTTCCACACACGCCTTCAAAAAAGTCAGGGAGAAGGCCTGTATCTAAAAAGCAGTATATTACAAACTTCACAAGATCTAAGATGTCAGGATGCAGCTGGGTTTGATATGAAACTAAATTGGGCCACCATAAAGTATACTACGATTTTCCGTGTGGCTGCGTAAAAGGCCAAGTAGTGTCCCAAACCTCCACACCATGCACTTACTCCTTAACTCCATCTAATTAGCCTAAGCACATATAATTATTCAAAGGGCGGTTGATAGTTAACCTTTGTCTCTTAATTATCCTCTCACATAAGAGGCGCAATTTTTCCAATTCAACCTGAAAAAGGGTGCATCCTCTGAAAAAACAAAATCAATTAGTGAGTAATGACACCTAGATGTTCCACCAGTTAGCAAAACACTGTTTGATTACGTGCTGTATTCTCCACCTAGTGTAGGAATGTACAAAATAAGAACGAAAATAGATAGTCAAGAAACATGAAGCCTTATCAAGAAAAAGAAAATACATGTCTACATGTGTGCAGATTAAGTAAAGAAAAGTGATTTGCTGAAATTATGTTGATGCCGTGGAAGCTACAGAACTAAACAAAAGCTAAATGCCTTCATCTTGAATAATTACTTAGCCTTTTGGTCTCTGAAGCCCAAATTCATAATCCAGAAGCAGCATCTAAAGAGTTTAAAATTTTTGTAGGTTTCAATTGGTGTAATAATACACATCCCTTTCTGCTTTCAAATTTCTGCAGAGAAAAATGAAAAAGAGCTAGCAAAAGTGAGTTTGTTTCTCCATATGCGTACTACAGGCTTAAAGAATCAATAGTGTCACTGTCACGCGGTGTCGTAAAAACTTGTAATATGTTCTGCTGAGGATGTTGCTGCCGCATGAGATGTTAAGGCCAAGAGCTAGCTAACACACACGACGTTTCCCTAGATCATGCAAAACACTGGACTCAATGTTGCGAGTGAACAAAACCATATGTAACACCTACGGCATGCAGTCAAGATATGGCAGTATCTGCAACTGAAGTGGTAGTGTCAAGAGAAGAACTAACCTTCAGCCAGTAAATCCCTCAGGTGGTTCTGAACTTAGGCAAGCCTGTGGAAAAAAAAACATCAATATGTTTGTAGGAGAGAATAATGGATTGTATTCCTCCAAACCCTAGAAGGGTGGGATATATAGATCATATACATGGGATTCTAGATGGGCCTCTATACATGGGCTAACATATACACCAACACCCCCAGCAGTCTGAACTACCGGCGCAGCGGTGTTCAGGACTGGACAACAAGAAAGCCAACCCCAAGAAAGCCAACCCCCCCAGTCTGAACAACCATCGCAGCGGTGTTCAAGACTGGACAAGAAGAGAGTACAATGGTCAAATACCCCCCCTCGCAGCCACAACTAGCCACCTGCTACGTTGAGGCTGGAGCGAAACTCCAAGAAGATCGAGGAGGGTAGTCCCTTGGTGAAGATGTCGGCAAACTGGGAGGTAGTCGGGACATGGAGTACCCGAACATCGCCGATGGCGACTCTGTCGCGCACGAAGTGTAAGTCGATCTCCACATGCTTTGTCCGCTGATGCTGGACGGGGATGGTGAAGAGATACACGGCGCTGATGTTGTCGCAGTAGACGAGCGTGCTCTTGGCGAGCGGGCTGTGGAGCTCCGCCAAGAGCTATCGTAGCCAGGATGCCTCCGCCACGCCGTTAGCGACAGCACGGTACTCCGCCTCGGCACTGGAGCGGGAGACAATCGGCTGCCGCTTGGACGACCAGGAGACCAGGTTGCCGCCTAGGAAGACGGCGTAGCCGGAAGTGGAGTGGCGAGTGTCCGGACAGCCAGCCCAGTCAGCGTCGGTGTAGACCACCAGCTCAGTAGAGGACGAGCGGTGAAGGACCAGGCCGAGGTCCACAGTGCCACGGACGTAGCGGAGGAGACGCTTCAGCGCAGCAAGGTGCGACTCCCGGGGATCATGCATATGGAGACAGACCTGCTGAACAGCGTAGGTGAGGTCCGGCCTGGTGAAGGTGAGGTACTGCAAAGCGCCAGCCAGACTCCGATAGGCAGTAGGATCAGCCACCGGATCACCCAGATCAGCAGACAACTTCGCCTGAGCGTCGATAGGAGTGGAGCAGGGCTTGCACTCAGTCATCCCAGCCCGCTCCCGAATATCAAGTGCGTACTGCCGCTGGTGAAGGAGAAGACCAGACGGGCGAGGCTCAACAGTGACGCCCAAGAAGTGGTGGAGCTGACCAAGATCCTTCATAGCAAACTCTTGGATATATTCTAAATCTGTGTATACTTATTAGTATTTCCTCCCAAATCTTGGGTATGCAAAGGAATACAGGGGCATACCCCTAGTTCCACCCATGGAACCAAGAGGAATGGCACGGTGGAGCTGCTATGCGTAGCCTGGGGAGGAAGGACAGGTGTGGTGCTAGACGTCGATGCAAGAAGGGAGAGGTGTTGGGGATGGTGGCTGGCCAGGTGTGGCTACAACGGAGGTGTAGATGGGGCATCAACATGGATGGAAAGCTAGAGATGTAAAGGTTGAGGGGGTCGGATGTCTGGTTTGAGGAGATAAAGGGTGTCAATTAGACGGTTTTGTAGATTGGGGTTGAACTTTAGACTTTTGAAAGGCCCTTGTTTGGTTTTGGTAATTGAGTGACAACTTAGGTGGACTAATAAGTGTTTATGTTGAGATACACAGGAGATTAGTCCACACAAAGACACTAGTATGAGCAACGTGAGCCATGAAGGAGAAATGGCTAAAGGTTGATGCTATGCTCATATAGTGTGATCGAGGAGCTCATTGCATATGAGACATGACATGGAGTTATGTGACCAAAGTGGAGAAGATCAAGACAAGGCTTGGCTTGATGGACCGGTTGCAATGGAGAAGGGCAAGTCAAGGCTTTGAAGCGAGGGACCGCGAGGCGGTAAAACTTGGGCAAGATTTGGCGCCAATGGACCAAGGCAACGGTGAAGAGCGAGCAAGGTCAAGATCGATGGACCAAAGAGGTCATGTAATGATATGGAGTGGATCATATCATTCAAGGAAGATCAAGCCAAGTGTTGACTCATGAAGATGATCAAAAGGCTTGATGGAGTTTGGTGCTTGTGTGGCATCAACATTTGGGAAGATGAAATGGAATGCGCAAGGCAAAGGTATGACTTGTAGGGCATTTCATTTCACCAGTCAAAGGTTGTGTAGAGAAATGCATGACCGGATTTAGGATAGATGGCCGTACTATCAAGAGGGGCAAACTTGTTTGCATATCGGTCATCTAGTGCCACTTGAGCGATCTAACATTGCGATTTTGCTAGGATCGAGTGGCGTAGTGAGATCAAGTGAAAATCCTTTGAAAATGTTTGTGAAATGCTAACACACATGCACATGGTGTTGTTCACGTGGTGGTGTTGGCACATTTGCAAAGGAGAAAGAGTTGGAGTTGATGTTGATCAACTTTGGGAAGCAAGAAAGGTTTTTCGGTTTTCTCCTGAAATTAGGTGGTCTCTTGGAGTGGAATACTGCTTTGATCCCTTGTGTTTTGGATCAAGTATTCAGTTGGGTTGTGTAGCCCTCTGAATTAGCTTTCCATAGAGTCCAAGATCACCTAATTTGGACATCGGAGCTAAGAGTTATGGTCGTTTTACCGAGGTACATTTCTGCTGGAAATATACCTGCGGACGATCCGCTCAAGGGGGGCGGACGGTCCGCCGTTATCTCGGATGAGCTCTAACAGAGCCGTTTTTGGCTCTGTTGGTGGTCCAAAATGAACTGCGGACCGTCCGGTCCATGGGGGCGGACGGTCCGCCTTTAAAAGCTGAAACGGGAGCAGTAACTTGGTAGTTCTGTCTTGGGTGTCCAAAATGAACTGCGGACCGTCCGGTCCTTGGGGCCGGACGGTCCGCCTCCTACTGAAAATTCTGGGACAGAAACACTGCGGTTTCTGTGTGTGCTTACTTTTTGAACTGCGGACAGTCCGCCCCTGGGGAGCGGACAGTCCGCCGGTCACTTCCAGATTTTGTCAGAGACGTTTGCAAATCGGTTGGTTTGAAGTTTTGAACCGCGGACAGTCCGCCCCAGGGGCGCGGACAGTCCGCCCGGGGCTCTAACGGTCGACTTTGACACATAATCATTGAAGATCTAGCCGTTGGGTTTGAATGGCGGACAGTTCGGTTTTTGTGAGGCGGACAGTCCGCGAAAACTCTATTTTCACGGGTTTTGAGTGTAACGGCTAGTTTGGGGCCTCCCTCTATAAATAGAGGGTGTGGCCGGCCATTTGAGGTGGCTGAGCACCTTGGGGACTTTGTGTCCATGTGTGAGAGTGCTTGAGAGCCCTCTACTCACTCTAACTTGATAGTAATCATCCGATCGAGTGAGAGAGCGATTCTAGTGCGATTGCTTTGAGAGATTGCATCGAGTGGCACTAGGTGATCGTGTTGCAAGCCGGTGTGCTTGTTACTCTTGGAGGTTGCCACCTCCTAGACGGCTTGGTGGCAAGAGGCTCCGTTGAAGCCCGCAAGAAGATTGTGCGGTGCTCCGGAGAAGAGATTGTGAGGAGTATTGTGCTCACCCCGCGGGAGCCGCGAAGAGTAACTCTAGTTGAGCGAGACGTGAAGAGCAACAAGTGGTTCAGCCGGATCATGTGCTAGAGCTCGGTGTGAGCACTCCACGTAGGAGAGTGTGACTTGAGAGTCACCACTAGAAAGAGGATCGGCGGCAACCTTGGAGCTTGTCTCAACGGGGATTAGCTTGGTGGCAACCAAGTGAACCTCGGGATAAAAATCACCGTGTCAATCTTGTCTACTCTTCTCGGTAGTTTGCATTCTCCAAATCACAAGCGTTGTATTTACTTTCATATATATCTTGTGCTTGTGTAGTTGCTCTCTAGTAATTAGATAGCTTTGTGTAGCTTGCTAATCATCTTCTTGCATGTGTAGCTAGAAGTAGAGATCCTAGTGTAACTAGTTAGCTTATGTAGCTTAATTAGTTGCTTTTGCTTAGATTGTGTAGCTAAGCAAGTTGAGCTCTTGGATTTGGATTGTGTATCCTTGTCGTTGAGCATCTAGTGAGCTTAGGTTTGGCTTTGTGCTTTTGCTCATTAGAATTGTGTAGGAGCCCCGGTTTGTGAAGTACTAGTGCTTAGGCTTGTATGACTTGGCATTAGAATTGTTAGGAGAGCTCTTACTAGCTTGGCACTCCATTTGCTTTGTGTAGGATCTTTTTGGAGGTGCCTTAGAGTCATAGTTAGAGGGGTGAAGTCTTGGCTAAGCGAATAGTTTCAATTCCGCATAAGTTTCGGTTAGCCGGCGCAATTAGTTTTAGAAAGGACTATTCACCCCCCTCTAGTCCGCCATCTCAACCCTACAACTTTGGGCAAAGTTCGAGGGGGAAATATGGACTTTTTCCTTTAATCAAATGTTTTCAAAGTTTAATGTTACTGTCTGTTACATTATTATTTGTTTTTTTCATAAAAAAATATTCATTTATTTTGTTAAAATATTTGTTACCACTAGCTGAAAGTATTCCAAAAATATTTTTAAAAAATATCATGCAAACATAGGTAAGTGTGGTCTTGTTTTGAAGGTTTTGTCATAAAAAAATAATAGTGTAATCGGAATTTAATTTGGATGCTTGGTTTAAAATTTATAGATTTTGTTAGTATGAACTCCTCTTGCATGTGGGTTATATAATCAATTTTATTTCCGGTGCATGCATGCATCTGTTAGTTCATTTTTCTTCCCGCGAGAGTACTATTCGTGGCGACTGTAAGTTAATTAGAGAAATCTAGACTCAGTTAGTTCATTTTTCTTCCCGCGAGAGTATTATTCGTGGCGACTGTAAGTTAATTAGAGAAATTTAGACTCAGTTTATTGGTCTGATGTTTGATGGTCTATTTAAAGTGCCTAGATTCTCCAGATGATGGTTTGGTAAATCATCACATGAAGCGATAGTTAATCGGCCTCCTGAGCATCACTCTTTTTACACACCTTCTAAGAAATAAGTTTGCATCATAACATTTATGATACACTGTAAGGATCACCGGGGTGTCCGACCCTAGAGGGGGAGGGGGTGAATAGGGTCGCTAATCGCTTTTTAACCTAGGGCTCAAACTACTTGCATAAGATAAACCTAACACGTCATATACATGCTAGTTATGACTAAGGTTTATCTTTGCTACTCTCTACTTACCCCAAAATGCTTGCAACCTATAGCCAATCTTAATTAAACTAACTAGGAAAGTAAAGGCAAGCAAGATAGAGTAGATGCGGAAACGTAATATGATAAGTAAAGAGGTAATTGCAAGAGGGATGCAAACTTCCGAGTAGACACGGTCATGTAACGTAGTTCGGCACAAACGCCTACGTCCATGGGACACCGAGGCTCTTCCGATCACCGTCTTGCACTACACCACCAAGGCGCTTTCGGCAAGTAAAGTCAAGTGCCCACAAGACACCGAGTCTCGTGCACCGCCACCGTCTCTCTCGGTCACCCGGCCGAAATCCACTACGGAGCTTCTCCACCAAGGAGGGGGTCTCCTCTTCCCCCGCACAAAGTATCGTTGCCACTCCACACCAAGTCGGAGGGTCACACGACGGATCACAAGATGCTTGCCGCAGCAAGGCTTTCACTCAAGCTAGTTCTCTCAAGAACTAAGCCTAAACAAGCACTAAGCACTCTCACAAGTGTGCTTAAGCCTATATGATGTACAATGAAGTTCTATGGTGGTTGGAGATGATCTTTGGCTCTTGTAGACTTCCTTAGTCTCCAGCACTCTCAAATGAGCCGTGGGGTGGCATATATATAGCCCACACACCCCAAATTAGCCGTTGGAAAAAGGCTGACAAAAAATGCTATCACCGGTTAAACCGATGCTCCCGTTTTTGTCATCACCGGATTAACCGGTGATTGCATTTTCCAACTAGCCGTTATACTTCAACGGCTACCTCAATCGACCGACGTAATCAACCGATGCAGCATCGGTTTAACCGGTGAGTGTAGTTGCTGAAAAACTAACTCTCTGGACAACTGCACCGACGTTCACCAATATCTAATCGTCGGTTTAACCGGTGTATTGAATTTCCTCTGTCTTCATCTGTCAATGCACCGACGTATGCAATTTTTTTAGCGTCGGTTCAACCGGTGTAAAACCCTAGCCTGGTGTACTCCAAGTCAATGCATCGACGAGTGTAAAACACCCAACGCCGGTTAATCCAGTGCCAAACCCTAGCCCGCAGGCCTTCTCTGTGATTGCACCGGTGAGTTCATTTTGCCCTACGTCGGTTTAACCGGTGATAGCAAAATGTCTTTGTCTTGATTTCTTTGACTTGGTTTTCTTCACGGTTTCTTCGATTCTTGTCCTTTGGACCGAAGAGCTTTCAGGGCGCTGCCCTGAGACCCGCGAGGGGCGGCTCCCCCTCGACCCCCGTGTGATGTTCATCACTTGTGTCATCACTTGAACCTAAAAGCCTGGAAATGTTCATCTTAACAATCATATTAGTCCAAGTGTTGTATGTGTCATCAATCGCCAAAACATTATATTGAAATATGACATAAGAGGCCATTTTCGCTACATACACATAACTTTTACGTATAATTTTTACTCAGTAACAATTTGAAAAATAATTTTTTAGCACATCTTTTAAGATACATAAAATTTTAATGCGTAGTTTTTCTAATAATTTGTGGAGGATAATTTTTTAGCACAACTTGTATGATGTTATATTTATTAGGAAGATTTGTTGCACAATCTTTTTACGCACAATTACATCATACAACTTTTTTTAGTACAATTTCCATAAAAGTTGTCAAGACAACTTCTATACAAAATATAGAACCTAACAAAAAGACTTGTAGTCGCTAAAGGTTAGTCCGTTCCCATCAAAAGAAGAAGAATACGGCCCCCTTAGAGCATCTCCAAGAGTTTGGCAAATCGAGTTGTCATTTTTGATTTTTGGCAAAAACGTTAAAAATACTCCTCCAACAGTTTGGCAAAAGACTTGGCAATTTTTGGCAACTTGGGAAAAACCAGCCTCCAGCGCGTAAATATGCGCGCGCGGCGCGCGGTTGGCATCGTGGTTTCTAGTCAGGTGGGAGGGTGAAAAAAGAAATAAATAACAGAGAAGGGTTCCTGATTTAAGTTTTCAAGAGGTGGAAGGGCATAAATATAATTTTGTTTCTCTCTCAGGGTTCTTGATGTAAGTTAGATCTAGATTTGGCAAGTGAATTATGCCAAACTGTTGGAGATAAGCTCTTTTTTTACTTGGCATATCTTTTTAGAAGTTGGCAAAACACAAGATATGCAAAGTAAAATATGGCAAACTCTTGGAGATACTCTTAGTCCATGTGAAGCAGAAGCAGAAGCAGACACGTACCGAGAAGCCCACGTACCTTGGAGCTGGTTGTGGCGATGAAGGTGGGAATCCTATATTTTTTTTTGAAAGATTTTTTCCCTATCTTTTACTGTTTGAGATTCGTGCAAACAAATTAAGCAGTTGAATCTACTTCAAACCCTAACTTCCTCTCACCTTCTCTCTTTCTGAGCGCCACTGCCGGCTGCCTGCATCACCCCCGCGCCTTGCCCGTGCGCCGCCGCCACCTGCACCGTCGCCGCCGCTCACTCCGTGCCCGGGCGTTGCACCACCGCCGCCTGCTTCGCGCCCTGCGTGCTGCATCGCCGCCTCCTGCTCTGCTGCGCGAGGCACTGCCGCCTGCTATGTCGGCGCCGGAGAAGAAGGTGGGAGTAAACGTTGAGGTTCAACATTTTTAAAATATTGGTCAATATTTTTAAATATTGGTTCAACATTTTCATACTATTTGTTCAACATTTTTTCCAATAAAATGTTAAATGCACCATTAGCTGAGTCCCAGTGGGCTTTTACAGGGAGTTGCTTAACCATCTTCACAAGATATATATGAGTGCCCGGCTGAAGCTGCTTCGGCTATTGGGCTTGAAACCTGACAGGGTTAACATCTAGAAAAAAAATAAAAAATCAGATTCGAGTTTACAAACGAGGCACACATTACACTAGGTAAACAAAAGCTTTGGCCATTACAAGGTTACAGTTTACGAATCAAGATGGCAAAGCATAAAACAGGCTCAGACACGATACCGTAAGTTTGTTGATCGCTGCCGTCTCTTACGTTCTCCTCCTCCATGATATGGACCATTAGCTGAGCTTCACCATCTTTCACAAGATACATATGAGCCCTCGACTAAAGCTGCTTCAGCTCTTGGGCTTGAAACCTGACAAGGTTAACATCTAAATAAAGTAAACATTAAATTTGAGTTTAGAAACGAGGCACACATTACACTAGGTAAACAAAATCTTGGCCACTACAAAGTTACAGTTTACGAAACAAGATGGCAAAGATAAAACAGGCTCAGGCATGATACCGTTAACTTGTTGGTCGCTGTCGCTCTCTTACTTCTCCTCCGTGATATGTCAACGAGGTTCAATGATTACTCACGGAACGGATGCGGATCCGGCGCTATGCCAACGGGCAAGGGCGCATGGCATTACGGTTAAACCATGCTTATGTAAGCACGTCAAGGAAAAAAATAAAATAAAGGGAGAAACAGCAAGCCAAACTGCCAAAAGCAAGAGAATGCGAAAAAGGAAAACGCCCACCGTGGGGCTCGAACCCACGACCACAAGGTTAAGAGCCTTGCGCTCTACCGACTGAGCTAGACGGGCTTGCACGCTTATGGTGGAATGATACTTATTTATATAGCACCTACCGATCAAACCGAACCTTCCCCTACCACGCTAGTACGCTACCAAGTACCAACCATTGCGACACCTTAGAACCCCACTGCCGCGGGCGGAGATCTCACACCGGCCAATTCATCGAGCTCGCTCGCCGTCACACTGCGCCACCAGCGGGCAACCCGCAGCTCCCTCCCGCCATGGCCTCTTGGCTCAAGGTCGCCGAAGGTACGCACCCCTCGACCTCTCTTGCCCTCTCTCGCCGCGCCTTCCAGATCCACCCCTCCTCGCCGGCGAAGATCTGCCGTCCCCCTCCCCCGTCTCACAACTCTCGTACTCTCCCAACACTGATTAATTCGTGAGACTAGGATTACCTCCTTACTATTTGGCTTTATTAGTGTGCTCGGTTTGATCATTCTGGCAGCACTGCATTCTGGTGTGCCCAATTTCAACCAACTGAACCCATCACTGTCTCATTGCCTGCTTGATTACGCTGTAAATTTTTGCAATGGAATTTAAAAGTTGTGTTCATTTGCAATAGACTTGCTCGAAGTCGTCGACCGGAGGGCCAAGATTGTGGCAACTGAGTTGTCGGATGAGCAGTCTACCTCTCAACCTTCAGGTAGCTTGCCTTCGTGGTTTATACGGTGCACGTTTTAGCGGGTGGTCTAATCTGTATTCGTCTAATGTTTGTTTGTGAAGGATCAAATAGCCGAGAAGTGGATGGGAAGAAGGGAAAACCGAGGGAGAAGGTCAGCTACTTAATATCCTTCTTGAGCATATCTTGTTTCTTTACATATTGCAACATTAGACTCACTGTTGATGCCTTGCTGTAATTTGTATTGCAGGGTCCATTGAAGCTCACGTCTGCTGATGGTGGTAATAAGACAGGTGCTCAGAGGGAAAGGAAAAGTAGGCAACCGCCACGAGAGCGGATGAAGATTGAGAAGATCAGGCCTTCAGCACCAGCAGATTCAGCAAGTGTTGATGCCAGTGCTAGTGAACCTGAAATTGCTCCAGTTGATGTTAAGGCAATGAATAATGAGAGTACACTGGAGAAAGGAGAGAAGGCTACTGATGATCTTAAGACTGATGGGGCTGGGACTGTTGCTGATAACGTGGTTGAAGTCCAGCCGATGGAGATAAACTCTGAGGATGCAGCTCCCACTGTGGATGCTGTTGCACGTTCCAGAAATTCAGAGATCGCTGTCGAGAGCTCTTCTTCAGTTCCAGATGAAAAAATTGAGTCGAGCAGCAGTAACCAGACTGCTGAGACTGGTCCAGTGGTTAATTTGGAGGAGAGAGACTCAGCTGTGGCTGTTATCCAGGACAGGAATATGTCTGATTCGTCAAATACAGAAGGTACTGTCAAATTGCATGAATCAAAGAAAGAGTATGTTTCAGATTCACCAGAAAGCATAGAAAATCAACACGCACAGAAATCGGATTCAGTTTCGGCCAAAGAACAAGATCAACTTGAGGAGGTATGTTCCAGCATGAGAATCACAGTGACCAAAATGTTCTGATTGTTATGTGAATACGTTCACTTGTTCCTTTCCCACAATACATTTTGTTCTGTTTATCATTGGCAGGCTCAAGGATTGTTAAAAAGTGCTGTTAAGACTGGGCAATCAAAAGAAGCTAGGTTAGCTCGGGTAAGGATCGGCATAAGCTCAGTTGCCTCACTTTGTAATCTACGTTGGCTAGATCTGTGTTAAGTTGTTTGTTTGTTTTCAACTTACCAATAGGTTTGTGCTGGACTTTCATCCCGCCTCCAGGAGTATAAGTCTGAAAACGCACAGCTGGAGGAACTTCTTGTTCAAGAGGTCCAATTGCCCGCACACTTTATTCTGATTTTTTTTCCTTTTATCTCCGTCCAATTGCATGCTGATTCTTTTCTTCTAATATACATCAATGTTATACAACATGCCAGAGAGAGAAGTCTAGCTCATATGAGGTTCACATAAAGCAACTACAGCAAGAATTATCAATGTCCAGAGTAGAAGGTTCAAGAGCTGAGTCGAATATGGTTGATGCTTTGACTGCAAAAAACACAGAGATCGAATCTCTTGTTAAATCATTGGACTCTTGGAAGAAAAGAGCAGCAACTTCAGAAGAAAAGCTAGCTTCTTTAGAGGTTTCGTCTTACATTAGTCTCTTCTCATTATTTCTTCTATAAGCATACTATTGCGAGTGTACATGCATCCGTAAACACTTTTAACACTTAATTTACTTGTGGTTGTGGCTTTAATAATTTTTATTGGTTGACATGTGCTGGCAAAGAGGGTGCCCTCTCTCGGATTTGATATTGTAGAGCTAAATGCACATTTTTTTTAGTTTCTTCTTCCTGATAATATTGTTGCTTTGACATGTGCTCTTCATTTTGGAATACTGAAAAGGTGAATTGGAACACATACAGTCCAGATATAAACCCAGGTTGAGTGCCTGTACCCTAATTGGGTAGAGGAGTTATAAACCTGGAATGGCCTTCTACAGTTCTATTGCTTGATTCTGAAATGCGTATCGATTATGATTTATATCTGGTGTCATTGAAGTTCTCAGAAAATAGTACCATTTTTTCATTATGTGATGCTTCTTGCTATATCCCCACTTTCCGATTTAAACCTGAAGCAATATAACTGTATGAGTAGCTATGAGCATTTGTCCAATATAATCATGTTGTCTAATAGATATCATGTTGTCTGTTGAACCAGGAAGATATGGATGGTCTCAAGAGGAACCGTGAACTTACTGAAACCAGGGTCATCCAGGTTAGTAAGGCAAAGACGGTTTCTGTCACAGCCCCCATGATGCTGATCAGATACATAACCTCCAAACACACTGTTTAAATTAGGCTTTACGGGAGGAACTTGCTACCGCAGAGCGTAGGGCTGAAGAAGAGCGCATTGCACATAATGCCACAAAAATGGTAATTTGTCCATGTTCAGTCTCTCTAGCACTTCGTATCCGCCATTGTTACTTGTGTTATATTCTAATCACTTTCTGTTATAATACAGGCAGCTGTCGAGAGAGAAGTAGAATTAGAACATCGAGCTGTTGAGGCATCAAATGCTCTTGCTAGAATCCAGGTAATTTTACGAGGTATAACTATCATTAGGATCTCTGTTGCAAGGATGCGAAAATTATGTAGCCAACTATTCAGATACTATCGGATAGTAGCACCTTGGTGCTAAGCAAATGTTTGGTTCTTGTTAAGGTTCCGTGCCATATTTATTCACAACGTAACAATGAAAGGTCATCCTGGTTCTGTTAATCTGTCCTGTTCAGGTGTTATTATGCTTTGTTTTCTCTTGCTATATTAACACTTGGATCCAACATAGCTTTTTCAACGTTGGAAACATAAATTACAAATTTAGATTTCAGAGGTTTACACTTGAAGCATCAACATGATTACAATAAGAGGCGTAATCTTGGTAAAAGTCATGTAACTGATCAACTTCAATGCTCCAATTCAGTATTTGTTAATTGTTATGCATATCCTACTTCCAATATTGCATGCAGATCTCAGTGTTAGTGCTGCTAGCTAATTTTTAATATAATTGGCGATCCTCTAATACTGATCTTAACTCTTCTTTTGTCATCCAGAGAGCTGCTGACCAAAGCTCATCAAGAGCACTGGAATTGGAGCACAAGGTGGCTGTGCTTGAGGTAAATTTTGTTCCACCTTGTGTTTTGTATGACACTTTGACGTCATAACCATTCTATTATCCTATTTACTTATGATATTCTGGTTATTTCAGGTTGAATGTGCTTCGTTGCAACAAGAACTTCAGGAAATGGAAGCTCGAAATCGCCGTGCGCAGAAAAAGCCTGCCGAAGAAGCTAATCAAGTTCTTCAGGTGAAAATAAAGAATCATTTTTTTCAGTACTTAAAGTTGTTTCTACATCATGCCTTTGATGTGTAATGCCTCTTGTTTACACAAGGTGTCAAGATCAGGTTCCTAGTGTTTCTAAAAGTAACCCCTGCTCGCATGCATGTATATTGCTTTGGAAAGAAAAAAAAATGATACGACATGGTGTTTATATCTTTTACTTTTGTGAAAACAGATGCAAGCATGGCAGGAAGAAGTTGAGCGTGCACGCCAAAGCCAACGAGATGCAGAGACAAAGATATCATCCTTGGAGGTGACAGTAATTTCATAAGCTAACTAAAAAGATTCAGTATTTCGTTCAGCCATTTGTTGTAATGTTGGATGTGCATGATTTGATTTTTAAGTTGTAGCTAGGACTCAAACTTTATTTAACATAAACATTGGTATGCTAATCAATTTGCTATGGATGTTGTTTTGTATTTATGCATTGCACATTTTCATGATGCAGGCTGAGTTACAGAAGATGAGAGTTGAAATGGCTGGAATGAGAAGAGATGCAGAGCATTATTCTAGACAGGTGAAATAGTTATTACTTTGCTGGGCCCTAACCAAGTCATTCAGATTTAGGTTATGAAATATCTTATTAAGCTAATACTCGTTTGTTACTACCATACCATACTAGCACTTACTTTTGTGGATGTTTCTGGCTATAGGAGCATATTGAGCTAGAGAAGAGATATCGTGAGCTAACTGACTTGCTGGTATGCAATCAGCCTGTCTGATTCTTCTATATATCCTTGGACGTCAACAATTGCGAAGTAACGTGATTCTGCATGCATCCTTTTTCCAGTACCACAAACAAACACAATTGGAATCCATGGCCAGTGAAAAGGGTGCATTGGAGTTCCAACTGGAGAAATCATTGAAGCAATTCCATGAAGTGCAGGTTGATAATTTATGCTCCCGCTGTTGCTGTTTTCCCAGACCATTTTACTGAAAATGTTCTTATATTGTTGCTATTATGAATGCCCACCATTTGATAGATCGAAGCAGAAAGGAGTAAATCAACTCGTAGATCAGCATCGTCGTGGGAAGAAGATACTGATATCAAGGCATTAGAGTATGTTAACTGTTACGCTTTTTACAATACATGAAAAATGTGTTTTATGTTATCATTCTTGTATTTCATGACAATTGAGGATATGCAGTATTAAATGTTTCCATATTATTTGCAAAATCTAGCAATACTAGACAATTAACTATGGGTATTGTAGGCCTCTTCCTCTTCATCATCGCCACATGGCAACAGCTAATCAGCAGGTAGATATAACCAGTGTAAATTGGAAGTTTACACTTTTTAAATTGATGGGGAATGAACCATCAATATTCACATCTATTTCTATGCATATTCTTTGTTCCAGTTACAAAAGGCTGCGAAGCTTCTAGATACAGGAGCTGTCCGTGCAACAAGATTTTTGTGGCGACATCCCGTTGCTCGAGTCAGCCTGCTATTCTATCTGGCAAGAACAGCACAACTTCAGTTTCCTGTATTTTTGCCCTTTAATCGAATTAAGACTGCTTACTGACTAAATCTGTTATGCCTGCACCAGGTGTTTGTGCATTTGTTCTTGATGCACTTGCTGCACCGCCTTCAGGTACTTCACTATGCTGTTGCATATTCTCATTCTGGATGTTTTGGCCTAGATTAATGTGCATGTGAACCTCTAACCGAATTCTGTTTTGTCGCGATGTTTTTGAATGTTACAGGACTTCGCATCCAGAGAAGGAGCATCAGGCATGGGGGATCTGGCCAATGTTAACCTGCCATAGACTCTGAGCTCTCCTCTTTCCTGCCGATCCAGGCAATCGTCCCTGATTCTAGCTCCACACGCTTGAGCTTCCCTGGTTGGACTTGAATGCGGTATTAACCCCCCAACATTTCATTCTTTTAATTTTCTTCCCCTTTTCCATCTTTTGTAAAGTAGTAGTATTGGCCATGGGCAATATAATCCATTCTTTTACACTTTAATTAACATTGGCGATTCTAAAAGAGTATGTACTAGCTTGTATGCACACCTTGACATATACTCTGTTCGCTGCAACAAGCCAAAAATATTTTTCTCTCATACCAAACCAGCACCAGCCAGCAGCCACCAGCCAGCCAGCAGTACTTTTTTATCACAACAAATCAGCACTAGTCACCAGCCACAGTACAGCGAACACCAGCCACAGTACAGCGAACAGAGGCTATAATATACCACACAACCCACTTGAGCCAATTCCTGTACTCTCGAGCAAACTGTTCAGCATTTTGAAATCCGGAGGGTTTCTTTCCTCGATGCAATCAGTCCCTGTCTTGAACGCGGACACTTCGCTTGCGGACCATGTTAGAGTTCCTGTACTCTGAATGAGCCTTGTTGCTGAAGAATACCGGTGCATTATTTTGCAAGCGCTGTGTTGTTGTGCAGTGCGTCAAGCTGGCGCGATTCAAATCGCAGGGCCAGGCAGCAGTGGACGTGCCGCGCTGTGCATTGTTTGGTAGGAGGGCGTTGGGCACGCGTCCCTTCCGGCTGGTCCCGGGGCCCACGCACCGGCACCGCGCGTCGGGTAGCGATCTGGCATGTGAGGACCGAGGAGACGGCGTTCAGGACGTGGGCGGAGGTGGTTTGGACGACCAGGGCCAGACGGCCGTCGACTCGACGTCGTCGTCGCTCTAGGTACGGGACGGCTATGCGGTGGTGCCTGTTCCACTTCCCGCTCCCAAATGCAAAAGCCCCGGGAGCCCATCCGCGTCCCGCGCCGCGCCGTCGCGCGCGTCCTTGGGCGGGAGCGCGAACCGCGCGAAGCAGCGCGCAAAAAAAAGAAAAAGAAAATGAATGTGCCGAGGCGGAAACGATCCGCCGCGCGGGCGGGTCGCTGCGGTGGTCAGCGAGTCCAAAATTTGGGAACTCCCCCGTCCCAGCAGCACCACCAGACACACCGCACGGGAACACAGGCGGTATGGGAAAGGAAAAAAAAAGACGAATTTGTTCGAATCTGCTGTGGGTACACGTGAGTTTACCATGAAGCGGTAACCTGTAAACATTTCGCCTATGCTGATTTGGACTATGGTTGACACCGGTTCTCTTTTATCTTTTGTTGTGTCTATTTTTTTTGTTGCTAAAGGGGTATCTCCATGAATTTGTCTTGGTATCATGTTCATACGACACAGATCGATTCCTTACAGATCGATTCCTTTCAGTACATATAATGAACACAACTCATTTAGGAATAACCAATTTGCGGGGAGTTTGGAGTATTTCAAGAGGAACTGTAACGAATTCGGGTATTTGGAGTTATAAAGGTGTGGTAGGTGCACATATTATGTTTCCTGCCTTGTGTTTCATAGCAGCTATCTGGCATAGGATATATTAGGATCTAGAAATATTCCGTGATGAGAGGACGGGAAATCTTCTTTGGATTTTTTCCCAAGATCTTGGAATTCATTTTTTTTGCAGGGGTGGCTTGTTTTGGATTTGGTGCATTTCGTGTAACGGATTTTATATGGCCCTGGGATATAGGTGTCCAATTTGATTATGAAGGTGCAATCTTTCTAATTCTATGGGTGAGATGTTAATAATTATAGTCATGTTGCGTACAGTTCTGTGGTTATATTTGAGAAAATAGCAAAACATGCTACTGTACATAGATCTAAACTATTCATTATTATGATACATGTAGAAGTTATAAAACATCATCGTTTTTTTTTTTGCTTTTTTGTATGTTGTTGTTTGTACACAAACATCTAGTATGCACTAAATAGATTTGAAATATCTTTGCAATTGTCATTGTCACGTGTCCCACGCAAATACAAAGTCGTACACGCTATCTAATGTAGCAATGTTGTGGATACATAATGGATATTCAAAACTTGTAATCTATTGTTGTGGGGATTCTAGGGGTACCCACAGCCGGGTGGCGGAACGCACCCGCCTATTCCCAGTGAGGGAGTACTCGGGGAAGTACTAGGCAATGGAGCTAGATCTACGCTGAGAAAGGGGACTCAAGAACACACGATTTAGAGTGGTTCGGGCCGCCGGAGCGTAATACCCTACGTCCACTGTGAGATGTATTGTTCTTGGTTGTGTATGAACCTATCCTCTGCTGGCCTTGGCTCTTGCTCAGCCTGAGGTTTTCTAGCGGCGTCCCCCCCTTTTATAGATCAAGGGGGAGCGGATACATAGGGCGTTGATGCCCCGACAGATGGGCCCAACGTGACTGTGGCTACAGCGGTAGCGAATCTTTACTGCTGCTCTCCTGACTCAGGGGGGTCTTTTCTTGTCCCGTCAACTAGGCGCTCGTTGGAGTAGCGTAGCTTGCGGCGTGGCCTGCTGAGGCTATTATGTAGCGTCATAATGGGCGAAGCCGAGCCGTCGTATCCATCTGTCACGGTAGGCTGGCAGATGCGGTATGGGCGGCGCCAGCGGCTTTACTGCCTTAGTAATACGCGATCAACAGTGTCCCCTGGTCAATGAAACGCCTCAGCTTCTGTCATATCAATGCAGACGTCCACCAACCGCAATGAATGCAATGGTGGGTGAACGTTAGTAAGGAAACCCAAACGGCCATATCTTGCAGACACGTGGCGGCCCCGGACCACCCCGACGCAGGGCGTCGATCTCTTCCCTTAGCGAGGGGTCCGGTTATTATACAGGGGGTCCGGGACCCCATGTGGGGTCCGGGACCCTGCGGGGGTCCGGTCTCCTCGGGGAGGTCCGGAGTCCCGACTGCTTGCGCACGAGTTCCTGCCTTTTCCGGGACACGTGGTGTCTCTGGACCTTTCCCAACTGAGGAACGGCCCAGGCCGCTGCTGGGAGAACAGGATTCCGGACCGCAGGGGTCCGGTTGTTTGGATGTAGTTAAGGATAACTATAAGATCCTTGCCTAGACACAGCAAGAGGGGGTACCCCAGTCCTGGGGTACCGACAGTGGCCCCCGGGCCCACCTCGGGTGAGGTACGAACCCGCAGGTGGGGCCACCATCGTGATGAGTTCCTACGCAAGTTGATTGCGTTGGTGTGCCCACGGAGAGAGCGTGCATCCCGGACCCCTGAGGCCGGTATGCCTGTTGCTAGGTTTAGGTACTAGAGTGCTCTCCATGGGGCGACGAAGGTGTAGGCTTAGGGTACGGAACCAAGCTAAGCGGCTACACAGACTTCGGATCGCCCAGGGAGCAAGCACCTCTTCCCGGACCTGGCTTTTGTCGACCGTGGCGAGCGGTCTCCGCCGGAGCGGGCCACCGGAGTGGACTTGGAGCGACCGTGGCGAGCGGTCTCCGCCGGAGCGGGCCACCGGAGTGGACTTGGAGCGACCGTGGCGAGCGGTCTCCGCCGGAGCGGGCCACCGGAGTGGACTTGGAGCGACCGTGGCGAGCGGTCTCCGCCGGAGCGGGCCACCGGAGTGGACTTGGAGCGACCGTGGCGAGCGGTCTCCGCCGGAGCGGGCCACCGGAGTGGACTTGGAGCGACCGTGGCGAGCGGTCTCCGCCGGAGCGGGCCACCGGAGTGGACTTGGAGCGACCGTGGCGAGCGGTCTCCGCCGGAGCGGGCCACCGGAGTGGACTTGGAGCGACCGTGGCGAGCGGTCTCCGCCGGAGCGGGCACCGGAGTGGACTTGAAGCGACCGTGGCGAGCGGTCTCTGCCGGAGCGGGCCACCGGAGTGGACTTGGAGCGACCGTGGCGAGCGGTCTCCGCCGGAGCGGGCCACCGGAGTGGACTTGGAGCGACCGTGGCGAGCGGTCTCCGCCGGAGCGGGCCACCGGAGTGGACTTGGAGCGACCGTGGCGAGCGGTCTCCGCCGGAGCGGGCCACCGGAGTGGACTTGGAGCGACCGTGGCGAGCGGTCTCCGCCGGAGCGGGCCACCGGAGTGGACTTGGAGCGACCGTTGCTGACAATCCGATGAAGCTTGTTACCGGACCTCATAGTAAGGTGCAAAGAAACCAAGCCTTATACTAGAAGAGAGCCCGGGACCTCTAAAGACAGCAGTCTTGGATACTAGAGTACTTGTAACAGGGTAGTGAAGTACGTAAACTTTAGGGTACATTACCAAGCTAAGCCACGCGGAGCTTCTCTACCCCAGGATACAAATACCACTTCCCCAGAGCAGGTCCCTAGGGGTCCGGACCGCCTTCCAGCTAGAAGGGGTGTCTTCACCTGACCACAAGCCAACAACTTAACTTGGATTGTTAGCAATAAGGGAAACTCCGGTCAAGAGAGAAGAATAGTTGAACCAAGGCGAATAGATGTAATCAGGGTGGAGCCTAGGTAAAACTGAAAAAGAAAGTCTCCTTTATTATTGTGGTTGTCACGGTATACATCGGAGGTCGGGATTACGAGGTCGGACCTCCACCGCTCTGGACCGCTTTTGCCTGTTTGTGTGATAGGGCCAGAGGTCGGGTTTACAAGGTCGGACCTTGACCGCTCTGGACACACACGTAGACGCCACGCTATTACAAAGGAGGAATTCTCTTAGTTTTTTCTTAGGAGTAACCTACGGCTGCATGCTATACAGCGTGTTCTTCGGAGGTGAAGGCGCCCTGGACGTGCCTGAACCGCATCATCCAGCATCACTTCGGGAGCTCGGGGGACCCCTTCTTGCCTAAGAGCTGTCACATGCTTACATGGCATGAGACAAATTCTTTGGCTTTGAATGGAAGAGGCCCCCTCCCCCTGTCGTCGCCGTTGCCGATGGAAACCTGAGCGCTTGCGCAGCAGATGGACCGGCGCGACGCGTGGAGAAGTGCGGTCGTTCGCCGGCTTGTCCTTGGTGCTAGCGCCAGGGGCCCCCGCACGAGGAGGCGGGGTCCTGTCTGCAGCAGCGCCGAGCAACGCTGAGGTGGATCTCCGGCGCTGGAGACGGCAGGACGACACGGTCAACTTCCTCCGGGATGGCCGTCGGCTCCAGGCTCCATGTTGAGAGAAAGCCTTGAGCCGACGCCATGCCACCGCAGAGGAGGCGTGGCCGTTGCTTGAGAGAAAACCTTGAGTCGACGTAGGGGCGGCAGCGCAGCGGCGCCTCCGCTGTGCGCTGCCACGCCGGCTCTGAGGTGTCGCAGTGGCGACGCACATCAGGCGTCGCTGCCGTGCGCCGCCGCACCGAGGGCATTGGAGCGCCGGTGCCATGGCATGTGAAGTGAGTGTGGCGCTGCCTTCCTTCATCTTCCCGGTCGTCGTTGCAGAGGATGAACACGGCCCAGAAGTCCGAAAATCCAGCCAACGCCTGTCTTCCCCACGGATGGCGCCAAAATGTTGTGGGGATTCTAGGGGTACCCACAGCCGGGTGGCGGAACGCACCCGCCTATTCCCAGTGAGGGAGTACTCGGGGAAGTACTAGGCAATGGAGCTAGATCTACGCTGAGAAAGGGGACTCAAGAACACACGATTTAGAGTGGTTCGGGCCGCCGGAGCGTAATACCCTACGTCCACTGTGAGATGTATTGTTCTTGGTTGTGTATGAACCTATCCTCTGCTGGCCTTGGCTCTTGCTCAGCCTGAGGTTTTCTAGCGGCGTCCCCCCCCTTTATAGATCAAGGGGGAGCGGATACATAGGGCGTTGATGCCCCGACAGATGGGCCCAACGTGACTGTGGCTACAGCGGTAGCGAATCTTTACTGCTGCTCTCCTGACTCAGGGGGGTCTTTTCTTGTCCCGTCAACTAGGCGCTCGTTGGAGTAGCGTAGCTTGCGGCGTGGCCTGCTGAGGCTATTATGTAGCGTCATAATGGGCGAAGCCGAGCCGTCGTATCCATCTGTCACGGTAGGCTGGCAGATGCGGTATGGGCGGCGCCAGCGGCTTTACTGCCTTAGTAATACGCGATCAACAGTGTCCCCTGGTCAATGAAACGCCTCAGCTTCTGTCATATCAATGCAGACGTCCACCAACCGCAATGAATGCAATGGTGGGTGAACGTTAGTAAGGAAACCCAAACGGCCATATCTTGCAGACACGTGGCGGCCCCGGACCACCCCGACGCAGGGCGTCGATCTCTTCCCTTAGCGAGGGGTCCGGTTATTATACAGGGGGTCCGGGACCCCATGTGGGGTCCGGGACCCTGCGGGGGTCCGGTCTCCTCGGGGAGGTCCGGAGTCCCGACTGCTTGCGCACGAGTTCCTGCCTTTTCCGGGACACGTGGTGTCTCCGGACCTTTCCCAACTGAGGAACGGCCCAGGCCGCTGCTGGGAGAACAGGATTCCGGACCGCAGGGGTCCGGTTGTTTGGATGTAGTTAAGGATAACTATAAGATCCTTGCCTAGACACAGCAAGAGGGGGTACCCCAGTCCTGGGGTACCGACATCTATTGTCATGTTGCTTGTACTCAAAAATGTATTACACACTAAATAGTCGACATATCGCTCGCTTTGTCGTTCACGATATCACGATGATCAATTTAAATTCATATTTGACTAACTCTTCTAAAATCATATCTCATGGCAACTATTGTTTACGATTGTCGTGGTGCTGCAAACCACAGCCGGGTGGCGGAAGGCACCCGCCTAAGCCCAGAGGGTGTGTACTCGGGGAGTCGGGGGTTAGCTAGTCTTAGATCGATCTCACTCAAGAACACGATGAACACAGCAGGATTTAGAGTGGTTCGGGCCGCCGGAGCGTAATACCCTACGTCCACTGTGTGTTGTATTGCCTTCCCACGAGAGTGAGAGGGTTGCGAGAGCTTGAGTCTGTCTGGATGAGCTTGTGCTCCAGAGTGCTTCTCAGTGTGCTTGTGTGAACCCGTGTTCTAGCGGGCGTGCTCTCCCTTTTATATGTCCAAGGGGAGCACGTACACTGAGCGGGGCCCCGACATGTGGACCCGGCGATGTATTATAAACTACACTTTGGCCTTCAATGCCTCAGATCCGGAGATCTTGTCGTCGGCTTCCGTGCGTAGCTTCTGACCAGGGATGGTCTTGAGCTGTCCTGTCAGAGTAGAGTCTAGCCTCTGCAGCCGCGCGTCGAGGTCATGATGAAGCGCCGAACTACTGACTCAGTCCACTGTAGCAGCATGCACTGTTGCTTCAATCAGTAGCTGGTCATCATGACTCGTCGCCCATGCGCGCGGCGCTGAGTCTTTAATGCTTGTCTTGGTAACTGACGAGCCGCTTCGGTATCTGGCGATACACAGTGTGGACTGACAAAAGCTGCCCCGTGCCCAGAGGCAGCAGAGCCTGCCTCAACCACTCGCACTTAATGCGGGTGGGTGAGGGAGCTTCCAGTGGAAGGCTTGCGCCCGCGTCCGCGTCTGCGTGACACGTGGCGGCTCCGGACCCCTCCCGAGCAGCTAGCTGAGCCGAGAGCTCACGGGGGTCCGAATAGGCACGTGGAGGTCCCGGACCCACCTGCGGGGGTCCGGGTCCACGGTCACAAGTGCCGATCATTTTCACCTCTGGGACACGTGGTGGCACCGGACCCGTCCCCGAGCGGGAAGCGGGTCCGGGACCGTTGGTCCGGTGAGATGGAGTCGGACCCCAAGGGTCCGGCTGCTCAGCTCCTTAGGGCGTAGTTACGGATAACTACGCGAGTCTTGGCACAGTAGGAGTGGGTACCCCAGCTGTAGGGTACCGACAGAGGCCCCCGGGCCCGCCTCGGGAGAGGCAACGAACCCGCAGGTGGGGCCACTACTGTGAGCAACTTGGCTGCTTTTGACGCCCAGCAGTGCGCGCCGCAAGAGTCTTGTCCTACGTCGTCCATCCTTTGGGTCACCTGCTGCATCATCACGTTTGGACCTGCACATGACTTAAGGTAGATGCTTAGTAGCGTGCCCACGGGTCCCAAATCCTGTTGGCTGTAATCCTTTGAGATAGACAGCTAGGTTCAGTGAACGGAGCTCGAGGGGCCGGCCTTTAGGTTAAGAGAAAGTCCGGACCTCCAGGTTCCCAGTCCTAGGTACTACGGCACTCATTCACAGGAGGTGGTGCGTGCAGGCTTAGGGTACGGAACCAGACTAAGCGGCTACACGGCTCCGGACCTCCCCGGAGAATGAGTGCGCTTCCCTGAACCTGCAGGTTCCCAGGGGTCCGAACCCCTCTCTTCCATGAGGGGTCTCGAGCTAAGTCACTAACTAGCCAACTCAATTCGGACCACAATCACCGCACAAGAGTAAGAAGCCACGTGGGGGTTAGCGCAAACAAAATGCGTAGATTGAAATTGGAATGTAACATCCTTAGAGGCGAACTGAGAATAAACTTTTCCTTTATAACTAGATGTACATGAGATGTGCGATGTAAGCCAGAACACGGGTTTATGAGGCCGGAGCTGTCCGGACCTCCGGGCCCCCAGTCTTAGGTACTACGGTACTCGCCGGTAGAGCATGCAGGCTTAGGGTACGGAACCAGACTAAACGACTACACGGCTCCGGACCTCCCTGGAGGGTGAGTACGCTTCCCTGAACCTGGTTCGCAGAGGTCCGGACCCCTCCACAGGGGAGGCTCACCGGACTGGACCACACGGAAGTACTACCTAGTTATAAAGGAAAATGTTTTATTCCCTGCTGGGCCTCTAAGGGTAGGACTTACAGAGATGTAGAGTCGGGGGTGCGACCGGAGTCGGCTTCCCGCCGGAGAGAGCCACCAGAGTCGGCTTAGTGCGACCGGAGTGGGCTTTTCGCCGGAGCGGGCTTGGTGCGACCGGAGTCGGCTTTCCGCCGGAGCGGGCTTCCTCTCATGAGTGAGGTATGCTGCGAGCTGGGATTTGTCGCTCCGCCGCTCGCAGCTTGTGAGGGGGCCCTTGACGGGCGCCCTGACTCTTGCCGACGTGCAGCGCGCGCCGCTGCCGACGGTGGTTGATCCACGGGCACGGTTGCCCCTGGCGCAGGAAGGCGAGAGGCGTGTGGCGCGGATGACGCCACACCCTCCGTCATCTCCACGTCGTCGTGGTGGTGGGAGTGCTCAACCACCCGAGCCATGGAGATGGGTAAGAGATGAGCTAAAACTAGCTAAAGCGCCCCTACCTGGCGCGCAAGATGTCGTGGTGCTGCAAACCACAGCCGGGTGGCGGAAGGCACCCGCCTAAGCCCAGAGGGTGTGTACTCGGGGGTTAGCTAGTCTTAGATCGATCTCACTCAAGAACACGATGAACACAGCAGGATTTAGAGTGGTTCGGGCCGCCGGAGCGTAATACCCTACGTCCACTGTGTGTTGTATTGCCTTCCCACGAGAGTGAGAGGGTTGCGAGAGCTTGAGTCTGTCTGGATGAGCTTGTGCTCCAGAGTGCTTCTCAATGTGCTTGTGTGAACCCGTGTTCTAGCGGGCGTGCTCTCCCTTTTATATGTCCAAGGGGAGCACGTACACTGAGCGGGGCCCCGACATGTGGACCCGGCGATGTATTATAAACTACACTTTGGCCTTCAATGCCTCAGATCCGGAGATCTTGTCGTCGGCTTCCGTGCGTAGCTTCTGACCAGGGATGGTCTTGAGCTGTCCTGTCAGAGTAGAGTCTAGCCTCTGCAGCCGCGCGTCGAGGTCATGATGAAGCGCCGAACTACTGACTCAGTCCACTGTAGCAGCGTGCACTGTTGCTTCAATCAGTAGCTGGTCATCATGACTCGTCGCCCATGCGCGCGGCGCTGAGTCTTTAATGCTTGTCTTGGTAACTGACGAGCCGCTTCGGTATCTGGCGATCCACAGTGTGGACTGACAAAAGCTGCCATGTGCCCAGAGGCAGCAGAGCCTGCCTCAACCACTCGCACTTAATGCGGGTGGGTGAGGGAGCTTCCAGCGGAAGGCTTGCGCCCGCGTCCGTGTCTGCGTGACACGTGGCGGCTCCGGACCCCTCCCGAGCAGCTAGCTGAGCCGAGAGCTCACGGGGGTCCGAATAGGCACGTGGAGGTCCCGGACCCACCTGCGGGGGTCCGGGTCCACGGTCACAAGTGCCGATCATTTTCACCTCTGGGACACGTGGTGACACCGGACCCGTCCCCGAGCGGGAAGCGGGTCCGGGACCGTTGGTCCGGTGAGATGGAGTCGGACCCCAAGGGTCTGGCTGCTCAGCTCCTTAAGGCGTAGTTACGGATAACTACGCGAGTCTTGACACAGTAGGAGTGGGTACCCCAGCTGCAGGGTACCGACAAAGATAGACTTCGAGCATCTTCTATTTACAAATTACAATAGTAAAATTCCATGTTCCAACCAAGAGAATCATTACTATTTGTGAAGAAAATGCATCGATCACTTTTTTCTTTATTTCTATTCCTAACAACAGTATCAATGAGTAAGATGTTGTGTGACAGTGGTTACTATGACGCGTTGGCGTCGAACTGCCGTGGGTTCTCATGTGACGGTGAAACAGCGAAAACAGGAGGGTGTAGCCTGTGTCCTCGGAGCAAAATGACTGTCCCGCACGCGGTCGCATAACGAACTAGCTCCCCTCCCTCTCCCAGTCTCCCTCTCTCGCGTCTCCAGCAGCAGCAACACCGCCTGCCTCCGCCTCCATTCCCCATTCCCCATCACATCACATCTGCCCCACACCAACCCGAACCCTAGCCAGCGTCCCGGTCGCGGTGCCGGCCTCCGCGAGCCGCAGCGTTGGTCTCCCCCCTCAGCTTCAGAGCTTCTCCCCGAGATCGGCGGCGGAATCTCAGGAAGGGGTGGTGGAGGCGGGGCCATGAGGCTCCATGGCTGAGGATGCCTGTGCTGCGTAGCGCGGCGCGGAGGGCCCGAGAGGCGCAGGGGAGTCCGGCGGCGGCAGCACCGGCACCGGTGCCACCGCCGGCAAACACGAGGCGGAGGGCGACGAGGGCCGCCGCAAGGGCGGAGGAGAGGGAGCGGGAGGAGATCAGGCCCGCGGAGGTCGTCGCGGGGGAAGGCGGCGGCGACGGAGACCAGGGTAGGCGTGGAATGGACGAGCCGGACAGCGGGGCGCGCAGCGCCGACAGGCTGGTAGCCGATGACGAGGGCGGCCCTCCTGTCCCTGACACGGTGAGCTGTTTGTACGGTGTTTAATTATGCCTGCTGCGGATTCTGTTGAGCTCTGTGATGGTACTCCTTAGATGATTCCGAGAAATGAATTTTTGGTTCAGCTGGTAAAGCGTCCGTTGGTGTGGGCAGTCTGTTTGATGCTTTTCCTGCCCAAAGGCGTTACCTTGTAGTTTGCTTTCAATTGTTTGATTTCCAAATGATTTCGTTTTAATCCTTGCCTGTTTGTTCTATAAATACAGGTCCAGGTGGGAAATTCACCAAAGTATAGAGTCGACAGAAAGCTTGGGAAAGGAGGTTTTGGCCAAGTATATGTTGGCCACCGCATGTCAGCTACTGGTCCTGGTGCAGTTGAGGTACTAGAGGATTTTCCTTTTTACCAATTGTTTTGGGAATCTCGAATCGTTGGTTGTCTTAGCACTGGGATTAAATTGTCATCTTTTCTATCCTAGGTGGCATTGAAGTTTGAGCATAAGACCAGTAAAGGATGTAACTATGCCCCTCCTTATGAGTGGGCAGTCTACAAGTAAGTGTATCTATGATCTTATGTTCTGGGTGTGAGAAGGTGTAAGTTTTTCTGGGATTTGCTTAAGGCACACGTAGCTGATCAGCTTTCATGGTTATTGCGCGTTTAGTGCCGTCGGTGGCATTCATGGGGTTCCTCGAGTCCACTACAAAGGACGCCAAGGGGAGTTCTATGTTATGGTATGGAACTTAGTTTGGATTATTAAGAGTATTAGCTTCTTTCTTTGCGATCATTTTGAGAAGCTGGTTAACTTGGTTTTAAAAGTGCAGGTTATGGATATGCTTGGACCCAGTCTATGGGATGTTTGGAATAATAACTCTCACACGTGAGTCATAGTTTTTGGGTCAAAATATTGTCTTGGCTTTTAGTTTACCTATAATATCATTCCTTTGTTATGCAGAATGTCAGTTGAGATGGTTGCTTGCATCGCTATTGAAGCTATCTCCATACTTGAGAAAATGCATTCAAAAGGGTCGGCACCACTAATTATTCTTTCCTCATAGCACCTTGTTCTTCATGAATTTGTTTCTTCTTCTGGCAAAGTTTAAAAATAAAATTGTTTGCAATTTCAGGTATGTTCATGGGGATGTCAAACCAGAAAATTTCTTGCTAGGGACTCCAGGGACACCTGAAGAAAAAAAACTCTTCCTTGTTGATCTTGGATTAGGTAAGTTAATTTTTCTTGTTATTGATCAACCAACAGCTTGACAACGATGTGAATTGAGCTGTTATGTATATAGACGTAGACGACAGATTAAGGCGTGGGAATAATTTCTTATTCTTTGATCTTCTGATGGCAGCTACGAAGTGGAAGGACAGTGCGACAGGACTCCATGTTGACTACGATCAACGACCTGATGTTTTCAGGTGACAATATGAAGCCTTTATGAATTATGATAAGCAAGCTTTATGTTGACCCTTGCTCTTGAATGATGATGTCGATTATCCTGTCACATTTCCTGTCCAGTGATGGTTTGCCGTCTCCCAAAATTCCTGGATCTAGCCATTACATCAGAAAATGGCCACACTTGTTTCAGCCAATCATTAGTATACTCCCATTTTGTATTCTCTCTGTGCATGGATTGGTGCATGTTTCCTTAGCCTTGTAGAATCACTATAGTTTTTACTCTTCTTCAACAGCATTGCCACAACAAATTCACCTATCCCGTTCACTAGTGGCTAAAAGGTCCTGATCTGCATGCCTGTAAATAACATTGGAGTCACCGGACATGGAATCACTCACTTAGTCTCTTTTCAGATACAAAATGTGCTATCAGTGACAAGTAATTCTGTGGTGCTTTAGCGGTTTTACCTCTCATAATTACTTTCACGTACAGCTGGATCAACTGAAGGGATACACCAGTCTTATTACTATGTTATTGCTGCTATTTCAGGGGAACAGTTCGCTATGCTAGTGTTCATGCACATCTTGGGAGAATAGGTAGCAGGAGAGATGATTTAGAATCTCTGGCATATACAGTAGTCTTTCTTCTACGAGGACGTCTACCTTGGCAAGGTTATCAGGTAAACTGTGGGCCCTCCAGTCCAGTTGTATTGATTTGAGCGATGTACATGTGTACCTGATTTTTCTTTTGCATCTCCAGGGTGAAAACAAAGGCTTCCTTGTCTGCAAGAAGAAAATGGCCACATCTCCAGAATCTCTCTGTTGCTTCTGCCCACAGCCCTTCAGGGAGTTTGTAGAGTATGTAGTCAACTTAAAGTTTGATGAGGAACCCAACTATGCAAAGTGTGTGTCGCTTTTTGATAGTGTAGTGGGCCCAAACCCAGATATCAGGCCAATTAACACTGATGGTGCTCAGAAGGTAAGTTCATGTTTTGCAATCTGGCATTTCAAAACACATTACTTAGGTTGCATCTAATCTCCCTTGGAACTCTCTAAAGCTTATACATCAAGTTGGCCAAAAGAGAGGCCGCTTATTGATAGAGGAAGAGGCAGATGAACAACCAAAGAAGAAGATCAGGATGGGAATGCCCGCAACACAGTGGATAAGTGTTTATAATGCTAGGCGGCCTATGAAACAAAGGTAAACTCGTACAACGCCCAAAGTTTATTTAATGGCTAACATTATCATGTGTCTTAGTGGGTGAGCAAAAGTAATGGAGCCTATTCTCTGAGTTTTGCAGGTACCATTACAATGTTGCAGATTCAAGGCTTGTACAGCATATTGAAAAAGGGAATGAAGATGGCCTCTTTATCAGTTGCATAACATCTTGCTCCAATCTCTGGGCTCTAATCATGGATGCTGGCACTGGGTTCAGTTCTCAAGTTTATGAGCTTACACCACATTTCCTTCACAAAGTGAGTGATCTACACCTTGTTTCATTCTAGCTTGAAACTTTTACAAAATAACCACTTTGTTTATCAGGTAAAGTTACTAGGTAAACTGTTCTCTAACTCTAAATTGCGAAATCTAATGGTTGATTTATTTTGATATGAAGGAATGGATAATGGACCAGTGGGAGAGGAACTACTATATAACTGCACTTGCTGGAGCAAACAATGGCAGCTCCCTGGTAGTGATGTCTAAAGGTAAAGCTAAAGCCTGCAGTAGTAAAGCCCCTTTCTTACTCCAGAAATATTCTTTTGACTACTTGGTAAATTTACCCAGGCACAACGTATACGCAACAGTCTTACAAAGTTAGTGATACTTTTCCCTACAAATGGATAAACAAGAAATGGCGAGATGGTTTCTATGTTACTTCCATGGCAACTGCTGGAACTAGATGGGCAGTTGTCATGTCTCGTAATGCAGGTTTTTCTGATCAGGTATCAGTTCTTTTTCACTCCACCTATCCCTCTGCATTTATTTTTTACACTTGGGTTTGAATTTTTTATATTGATCTATTGGTTTGTATGCAATTAATTTCCAGGTTGTTGAACTGGACTTCTTGTATCCCAGTGAGGGAATCCATAAGAGGTGGGACAATGGTTACCGCATAACCGCGACTGCTGCAACTTGGGATCAGGCTGCATTTGTTTTAAGTGTGCCAAGGAGACGGCCTACTGATGAAACCCAAGAGACATTGAGGACGTCTGCGTTTCCTAGTCAGCACGTTAAGGTTAATGAGCCTCTTGTATCTCATTCAGTAATTGCAACTCTCTCTTGGTTCTGATAAACCGTACTCTTGTTTCGTTGCAGGAGAAATGGTCCAAGAATCTCTACCTAGCATCAGTATGCTATGGGCGTACTGTATCCTAGGAATCTTTTCACGCGGTTTGGAGCCATTTTGTGCTGAGTCCTGTCGGCGTCATCTTTTGGTCTAGCTAGCTCAGTGTAGCAGTTCCTATATGCGGTCTAGTTCTGAAGGCGACTCAGCCTTACCCTGACCGTTGTTGCGAAGGCGTCTGCTCATTGTTCCTGATTATAGACTAGCATGTACAGTAGTAAATTTTTTAGTTGGTTTTAGCTGTTAATTTAGCCAACTATTAGCTGTAGTGTAAGGCTTGCCAGATGTGTACACCTGACCAGTTAGGTCACTGACTGGCCGGAGTGAAAATGCAAATATCGGCAGGACTGTCTTTATTCATACTGTTATGTTCGGGCTTTTTTTTTTTTTGCAGTGATAAAAGTTTCCTTGACCCAATCAATGCCCTCGCTGTCATGGTTTCCATATTCCTGCCCCTTTGGGAACAGTCTACCTATATCAAGATAGTCTAACAGATTCTTAGACCAGATTTTGGTTGATAAACCACCAGAGTTTTCCACCACAACAAAGATGTTTGCCTTTTACATGTCTCTTCTTTATTTAATTTAGAGTAAATTGCATCCTAGGTCTCCAAACTTGTCTTGCAGTTTCATCTAGATCCTCATCCACTTTTAAATCGTCCATTTGAGTCCTTAAACTGTTTTAAGTGGTTCATCCTAGATTCCAAACGCAACACATACACATAATCATTCAAAGAGGATCTGACGGTGGCAAATATTTGCAAAAAGGTCCTCACATTCTCTACATTTTCCCTCATTTACTCCTTTCTCTCCCTCTCTCCCTTTATTCTCCATTCTCCTAGTTTGGGCCGAGCCAAGCATGCTCCACCCGTCCACCGCTGGCAACATTTTCTTTTAAGATTGCTGAGAAGTACAACTTTTTGGTCTTAGGCTGTGTTTAGATCCGTAAAATGATGGTAAAAATGGTCACATCGGACACTGTAGCACAATATAGCACTTTTCGTTTGTTTGTGGTAATTGTTGTCCTACCATGACCTAACTAGGCTCAAAAGATTCGTCTCGTCGTGTACATCAAAACTATGCTAATAGTTTTTTTATTTACCTACATTTAATGTTTTATGCATGAGACAAAAGATTTGATGTGATATATGAATAGTGAAGTTTGGAGAGAAATTTTGGAACTAAACACAGCCTTAGAAGACCGCAAGTTTGCTGACATCGGAAATAAAGTAACCATGGAATATGAATGGTAAGAAAACAAGATTAGTTTTTATATCAATGTTAACTTATTTCTTTATATCCTTTATTATAATTTTTACCCCCCTTTTTTTACTTTGGTTGAGAGGAATATTTCGTATATTGGACTGGGCTGATATTGTTAATGCGCATTTGTACCTGGACCTGGGATTGTAGATGGCTTGAAGCTGAAGGTGTCTTATGCTTTATATATATTACTTGCATGGAAACTATTAATATTGACTTAAAAAAGAAATAAGTTGATGTTGCAGATGGTAGTAGCTGATTAATTGTAGTGCTCACGGTAACTGTTATGTTCTGTCATTGAAGGGTTTGCCTAAAGGAAGAGGGCTACTTCTGCTTACTGAAATGAGCTCTGCTGGCAACCTTGCTCAGGGAGATTACACTGCTGCAACTGTAAAGATTGCTGAGCAACATCCTGACTTTGTGATCGGGTTCATATCAGTAAATCCTGCATCTTGGTCGGTAGCACCATCAAACCCAGCACCTATCCATGCGACCCCTGGAGTTTAGCTGGTCGCTGGAGGAGATGCTCTTGGGCAACAATACTGCTACACTCCTCAAGCTGTAAGTACAACTGTGCCTATGCAATTAGTTTGGGTGCCTATTGGTCTATTGACATGTCTTGAATTGCTAGGTTTCAAGAAGTTTTTCAGAGTTACAATCTTTAAAGCACCATATCTGTTGGCGGCTGTTGATCACAATGTTTCAATCTTTAAAACATACCGTTATAGAAGACCATTGGAGTAATATGTTCTATTTGTGCAACACCGCGTAGCTTGAAATACGCTATAGTCTTGATAATGACGTTGAATGGACTTAGCTATATAAACAATAGTTTTGCTTTCCTTCAGTGGTTTATGAAAAATTGATAGATCCAAAAAATTTACCCTAAAACCCATCACATTTAATGTTTGGACACATGCATAAAGTATTAAATAAAATTTGTTTACAAAACTTTTTACACAGATGAGTTGTAAATCGCGAGACGAATCTAATGAGTCTACTTAATTCATAATTTGCAATAGTGATGCTACAATAATTATTCGTTAATTATAGATTAATTAGGATCATTATATTCATCTCGCGATTTACAACCCACCCGTGCAAAAAAAATTGTAAATAAATTTTATTTAGTACTTCGAAATAGCAAAATTCTGTTTCAAAAAAATTACGCCAGAGGAACTAAACACGGCAGAATCCACCTGGTCAACTTCGCTTCACGCTTGTTCGCTTCCACGTGCTTATCCGGTGGACTGCGCTGCAACTGAGCTAGCAATCTTCTCCGGGACGCTTTGACTAGAGAGCGACTCAAACATCGCGATCGCGCCGGCGGACAGCGGCAGCTCTCCTCGCTTGTCGTCTTGCATTTCGCTAGCAGTCACCAGTAAAGTCACACGCTCAAGAGTGAGTGACCATTGCCTTCCACACGACGGTCGTCGGGTGGAACGAACATGCGCGTGAAGGAGATGTCGACGGCGTCGTCGAACGCCCTGAAGAACGCGCCTCGGGCCGGCGACCATCCCCCGCGGCCTCGAGCAGCGTCGAGCTCTCGACCCCGAACGCGACTTTGCAGACGCTGTCGAAGGTGAAGCGCTTGCGCACGTCCTGCAGGTCGATCACCGGCCTCGCCGGAGTCCGCGAGGAAGCAGAAGCCGGCGGTGCAGATGGGCCCGGAGGACGCGTCCCGAGAAGTGGCGCAGCGAGCGACTGAGGCCGTGTTTAGCTCCGTTGCTAAGGAATTTTACTAATCTAAAGTACTAAATGAAGTCTATTTATAAAAGTTTTTGCATAGATGGGTTGTAAATCGCGAGGCGAATCTAATAATACTAATTAATTCATAATTAATTAATAATTAGCTGATGGTTACTGTAGCATCACTGTTGCAAACCATGGATTGAGTAGGCTTATTAGATTCGTCTCGCGATTTACAGCTCATTTATGCAAAAAGTTTTATAAATAAATTTCATTTAGTACTCCATGCATATGTCGAAATATTCGATGTGACGTTTTTTGTGTTTACGGAGTTTACAGGGTCGGATCAGGACCTGATCCAGTTGGCGGCTCTTTACCCTTGGCGCCCGCCAATACGCCTGAACTTTTTTGAACTCTCAATGTTTTGTTTCTCTGAATTGAAGCGGGGGAAACCTCTTTTCTAAAAAGAAAAAGAAAAAGTGGCACTGCGAGCGGGATGTGCGCATGCGCTGGAGGCTCCAGAGGCGGCCGTCGGCGAGAAAGAGTCCTCGGCCGAGGAGGTTGACCGCGAAGCGCGCGCCGCGCCGCCCTTGACGTAGTTGGGGAAATTGGCGCGCAGGAAGTGGTCAACGACTCCTGGGCCCGCGGTGGCGAGTGGCGAGGCCGAGCGCGCCGCGCACCTCGATGGTGGATGCTGGGGCTGCGGCGAGGAGGTCGGTGGCCTAGTCGAGGAAGCGGTGGAGGTTGCGAATGAGGGGCACAACGTTGCCGAGGACAGGGTTCGGGTAGGGGCCGTGGTTGCGGCGCCTCCGCTTGCCACAGCAGACGCACGGCGCATGCAGACGGAGAAGGACGGCGACGGCGAGGAGGAGGAGGAGGAGGACGACGACGAGGAGCGGCACGACAGCGGCGTCCATGGCGTGAGCAGAGCACGTGGTTCTGTTGTGTCTTCGTGTCAATCCATTTGCAAATTAGCTTCGCTGTTCACGGCCGGCGACGTGTTGACGTTGACTTGTTGAGACGGATCGGATCGGACTGATATGTCTCCATCATGGTTGGCGGTGGCAGGCAGCCCACAGGTGTTTTGTCGACGAGCCGAGCTCGATGAGCAGCTAGGAGGTATGACTTGGCCGCAGGCAGGTGGCCGCCACAGCTCGGGAGACCACGCGCCGTCTCCCTTTCCGGCCGCCTCCTAGACGGGGCGGCCGTGACCAAAGCTCGAGGGATCAATATCTCTATATGTATTGTCATCAAGGGTCTATACGCGAAAATGCCGCAACCCAATTCACCCACTGCCTCGATCTGGGCCGCAAAAACGATCTAACAGTCAGCCAAGGCCCAGGACTGGATCCAATCTAGGGGGTGTCGTAAAGCTAAACTATATACAGAGGGGTTGTTGCTAAAATTCCCTCGTGATCTTTCCCGGTTTCCCCCAGCTCCCGGCTGGGGCTCTGACGCGTCCCGTGTCCTTCCTTGTCATCGATCCCCTTTAATAACCAATAATATTTTTACCCACCAGCCAACCAGCAGTAATTTTCTTTCATAACAAATCAGCACCAGCCGCAGCCAGCAGAACAGAGTGATATGTCTCCGTGTAGGAAAAAATGGCCACGGATCACGGCGGAGCCTTGTTTGCCGGCAGTACGGATTCGAAAAAAAATCTAAAAAAACAATAGGATGCGGAACTAATCTTAGAAACCCTATACAAAAATTCACACTCTGTTCTGCTGGCGGCTTCTTCAACCAACTAATAATATTTTTTTTCTCACACCAAAACAGCACCAACCACCAGCCAGTCAGCAATAATTTTCTCTCACAACAGACCAGCACCAGTCACCAGCCGCAGCCAGCAGAACAGACTTTGATGTGATCTATGGAAAGAGAAAATGGAGAAAGTTTTGCTTGGGGTGGACCGTAAATGAAACACCTTCCACCCCCATCACCAAATAATCGCCATTTGCTGGTGGCTCAGGCCGTCAGGCGCACAAAAAATCAGGAAGAGGGGACATGGAGTTTCTTAGAATCCCACAAAATTTTAATGTCTTATGTGATCTGTAGAGGGAGAAAGGAGAACGGAAAAAATCAGTCTGGGAATGAAACAACGACGACCCCGCGGCCACGGGATGTCCTCATTTGCCAGTGGTAGAAGTTTGCAAAAATTTCAGCAAAAATCATGCACGTGGGAAGCGGATCGCCGAACCATATAACAAAACTAGGATGGTAGGCGCGATAACGCTGCGCCTGTAGAGCGTTCGCGCATGCCAGTGTGCATTTAGTTGCACTTATCATGTAGTTATATGTCTGCAAGTACAACTTGTAGTTAAGTAAGATAATTATGGGGTTAAGCATGGAGGATTAACATCATGCAAGTGCAGCACAGATACTTGTTTATCTTAACAAAGAATACCAATTGATTGCAATGACCTTATCTGCCTGAATGTCCGAAGCAAAGGATAGTTGACAAATGTAGCATGCTGCTGATCCTAACATCCCTGTTTCAGAGCCTACCTCGGCTTGCAAATAGCTCAACTCATAACCAAAGTCCCATGAGCACAGAAGCACATAAAAAAATATTCAACATACAAAACCTATTACCATAGCCATGAGATATGTAATACCCCTACTGATGACATTTGTCCTCTACACAATCACATACATTTTAAACAAAAGAAAATATGCTATCAACATATTAGTTTTGACATAGAGGTGCACATTAGTGGAAGAGATAAACTATAAATTATCTGAACACATAAATTTGGCAACTAAAAAACAGCTGGAAATGGATACCTGACCTTATGTCTATTGTCCTTGAATCCTTGATGTGGCCACAAGAATTTGAAGAGGCAGGGTGTCCTACTCCAAGTTCCCACAAACAAAAATATTTAAGGTCGATCAAAACATATATTACGCTTTCAAGTTTTCGAATACTATTCGATAATTTATAAAAAAACAATAATAGATTCTTTTATCAAAAAAGATGTCACACAGGACCAAGACTTCTCTACTTTTTACAACCTACAATCCAAATTCGGCCCAAAAAAAGTCTTACGAAAGAAGGTAGTATGTTAAAAGAGAGAAATTTTAAATTTTGGTACTGGATCCTTCGCTCACCTCCACCGTGGCAGCAAATGTCATTTTGTGTTGAGCCCCGCCTAACCAGGTTCACGGACAGAAGGCATAGCCGAAACAAAAAAAAACAAAATACAGCTTGAGATTGTTAGGGAGTAAAATTGCAACTGATCTTGTACCTTTACAAAATCCTACTTGCTGGACATGATAGGAGACACTGAAGGTATCACAGAATGCATAGGCAGTCTGAAATTCTGAATAGGCTTTCAGATTTAGTGTCATTGCTTGTCAAAGAAATCCAAAGCATGAGTGAAAGCATATAGATCATGTACCTCAACCTCAGTTTGCCAAGCTATGAACAAATCTAGAAAAAAAAAACTCACCTCAGTTTGCCAACCTATGAGTAAATCTAGAAACAAAACACAAAAACTGAAAAATTTGAAGACAACCAAGAAGACTATTTGAACCGCAGCTGTTAGCAAAATGACTTGCTCTATCACTGAACAAAACTGAAGGACTAAGCTAATTATTGATATTGAGTAATCCTAAAGGTTGTGCAAGTCCCTAGCTACTTTTTATATCATGACAATTTTTGCACTGGATCTTTGTTTATTGAATAGTGAGAAACAATATTTTGAAATAAAAAATGTCACTCAGGGCCAAGGCTACTCTACTTCTTACAACCTACAATCCCAAATCGTCAAACAATCTTACCAAGAGAATAGATTCAGACACAGGTGACTATTCAGTGAAACCAAAGATGAAATATTGCATCAGGCCTTCCATATGTCAAGGTATAGGGAACGGTCAATTTGACAATATGAGGCAAGCAATCCTAGGAACTGGGAAGTTCAGAATCAAAGGTGAAGTTCAGAATCAAAGGTGTAATTGTTAAGATGAACGGAAGAACTCCAAATGGATGTTCGTGGTATTGAAAAGAAGAAGAAAGTGCAGAAGAAGAAAGTGCAGAGGTGGCAATGCGCACACATACTTGCAGCAACATTCTTGTTTCATGTTCGTGATTTGCCCCAGGAACACACCGAATGGCTCGTCTCCGCTGATGGCAGCGGCAGTAGCAAGGACGGTGACAGTGGCAACAAGGCGAGGCTTCTTGGTCGTGTTTCCTGGTGCGCGTGCATGTTGGGGATCCACCTGCGGGCTCGATGAACTCGGGCAGCGGCACAGGGAGTGTGGCGGCACTGTCGGGCATGGCCGTAGATGAGCGGGGGTGAGGCGGCGGACTGGGACTTGGCGAGCTCGAGGCGGCGGCGGCTGACCTCCTTGCAGTACTACGCCTGGAGGACCTCTATCACCCTCTCGACGGAGGCCGGGGACGCGCCGGCGGCGGACTCGGAGGCAGCGGCGAAGGCGTCGTCCTGGACGGCGGCGGCGGTGTGCTCGGCCTCGGGCTCCGGAACGGCGCCGTAGTGCTGGGAGAGGACGATGGGCGCCGCGAGCGTCTGCATGAGGCAGCACACGACGGCGTCGTGCGTGCGCTGCGACGGCAGCCAGATGGTGAGCGACGGGAGCAGCGCCTCCGTGGCCTTCGCGGCGGAGGCCGGCGGGGCGGTGTCGGCGGATCCCTCGGTGGGCGCGGGCTGGGTGCCCTCGGCTGCGGTGTTGGGGGTATCCTCCGGCTTGCTGTGAGTGTCCTTCCGAAGAGCCCACCATGGCTTGCTGTTCAAGCGGCATTGGCTTGGGAAGTGTCGCTCCATGCTGCAGGAAGATGGGCAGCTTGTTCGACGCGGGCCGCCCAAACGGGAATCGTGGAGACGATGCGGGAAGCGCGGACCGGAGGCGCGACGCCTCTGCGAGCCCGGACGCCACTACCTGCAGGGGCAGCGACGGGCTGCAACGAAGCCGCCGAAGGGGTAGGCGCTGAGCGAGGACCGGTGCCCGCCCTTCCCGCTGCCAGCGACAAATCCGCCTCCTCCTCCGCGGCCACAACATCGAGCCTTCTTCACGGCCAACGGGGGAGGAGGGCCCTGTGATCGAGCCAAAGGGCTGGCTCGGAGGAGGCCGGCGATGGCGCTGGGACTGCGAGGTGGAGGAGGCGACGGCAGCAAGGCGAGGCAGGACGCGACGACTCAGGCGGAGACGATTTGGTCCGCGGACAAGCACGACGCGCTGGTCTTGATCTCCCTTCTGCCACGAGCGGCGTACGACCGACGCGACCGGCCGGAGGCTGCCGCGTGCACAGCTACGTGCCGCAACGTGAACGGCGAGAGCAGGAGAGGTGTAGGGTCGAGATGGCGGACTAGAGGGGGGGGTGAATAGTCCTTTCTAAAACTAATTGCGCCGGCTAACCGAAACTTATGCGGAATTGAAACTATTCGCTTAGCCAAGACTACACCCCTCTAACTATAACTCTAAGGCACCTCCAAAAAGATCCTACACAAAGCAAATGGAGTGCCAAGCTAGTAAGAGCTCTCTTAATAATTCTAATGCCAAGTCACACAAGCCTAAGCACTAGTACTTCACAAACCGGGGGAGCTCCTACACAATTCTAATGAGCAAAAGCACAAAGCCAACCTAAGCTCACTAGATGCTCAAGGACAAGGATACACAATCCAAATCCAAGAGCTCAACTTGCTTAGTTACACAATCTAAGCAAGAACAACTAATTAAGCTACACAAGCTAACTAGATACACTAGGATCTCTACTTCTAGCTACACAAGCAAGAAGATGATTAGCAAGCTACACAAGCTAACTAATCACTAGAGAGCAACTACACAAGCACAAGATATAGAAGAATGTAAATACAATGCTTGTGATTTGGAGAATGCAAACCACCGAGAAGAGTAGACAAAGTTGACACGGTGATTTTTATCCCGAGGTTCACTTGGTTGCCACCAAGCTAATCCCCGTTGAGACAAGCTCCAAGGTTGCCGCCGATCCTCTTGCTAGTGGTGACTCTCAAGTCACACTCTCCCACGTGGAGTGCTCACACCGAGCTCTAGCATATGATCCGGCCGGACCACTTGTTGCTCTTCACGTCTCGCTCAACTAGAGTTGCTCTTTGCGGCTCCCGCGGGGTGAGCACAATACCCCTCACAAACTCTTCTCCGGAGCACCGCACAAACTTCTTGCGGGCTTTCAACGGAGTCTCTTGCCACCAAGCCGTCTAGGAGGTGGCAACCTCCAAGAGTAACAAGCACACCGGCTTGCAACACGATCACCTAGTGCCACTCGATGCAATCTCTCAAAGCAATCGCACTAGAATCGCTCTCTCACTCGATCGGATGATTACTATCAAGTTAGAGTGAGTAGAGGGCTCTCAAGCACTCTCACACATGGACACCAAGTCCTCAAGGTGCTCTCGCTACTCAAATGGCCGGCCACACCCTCTATTTATAGAGGGAGGCCCCAAACTAGCCGTTACACTCAAATCCCGTGAAAACTGAGTTTTCGCGGACTGTCCGCCTCACAAAAACCGGACCGTCCGCCATTTAAAACCAACGGCTAGAACTGCAATGATTATGTGTCAGAGTCGACCGTTAGAGCCCCGGGCGGACTGTCCGCGCCCCTGGGGCGGACTGTCCGCGGTTCAAAACTTCGAACCAACCGATTTGCAAACGTCTCTGACTAAATCTGGAAGTTACCGGCGGACTGTCCGCTCCCCAGGGGCGGACTGTCCGCAGTTCAAAACGTGAGCACACACAGAAACCGCAGTGTTTCTGTCCCAGAAATTTCAGTAGGAGGCGGACCGTCCGCCCCCAAGGACCGGACGGTCCGCAGGTCATTTTGGGCACCCAAGACAGAACAACCAAGTTTCTGCGCCTGTTTCAGCTTTTAAAGGCGGACCGTCCTGCCCCCATGGACCGGACGGTCCGCAGGTCATTTTGGACCACCCACAGAGGCAAAAACGGTTCTGTTTGAGCTCAACCGAGATAACGGCGGACCGTCCGCCCCTCAAGGGCGGACCGTCCGCAGGTCTAGGGCGGACCGTCCGCAGGTCTATTTCCAGCAGAAATGTAACTCGGTAAAACGGCCATAAATCTTAGCTCCGATGTCCAAATTAGGTGATCTTGGACTCTATGGAAAGCTAATTCAGAGGGCTACACAACCCAACTGAATTCTTGATCCAAAACACAATGGATCAAAGCAGTATTCCACTCCAAGAGACAACCTAATTTCCGGAGAAAACCAAAAGACCTTTCTTGCTTCCCAAAGTTGATCAACATCAACTCCAACTCTTTCTCCTTTGCAAATGTGCCAACACCACCACGTGAACAACACCATGTGCATGTGTGTTAGCATTTCACAATCATTTTCAAAGGATTTTCACTTGATCTCACCACGCCACTCGATCCTAGCAACATCGCAATGTTAGATCGCTCAAGTGGCACTAGATGATCGATATGCAAACAAGTTTGCCCCTCTTGATAGTACGGCCATCTATCCTAAATCCGGTCATGCACTTCTCTACACAACCTTTGACCGGTGAAATGAAATGCCCTACAAGTCATACCTTTGCCTTGCGCATTCCATTTCATCTTCCCAAATGTTGATGCCACACAAGCACCAAACTCCATCAAGCCTTTTGATCATCATTATGAGTCAACACTTGGCTTGATCTTTCTTAAATGATATGATCCACTCCATATCATCACATGACTTCTTTGGTCCATCGATCTTGACCTTGCTCGCTCTTCACCGTTGCCTCGGTCCATCGGCGCCAAATCTTGCCCAAGCTTCACCGCCTCGCGGTCCCTCGCTTCAAAGTCTTGACTTGCCCTTCTCCATTGCAACCGGTCCATCAAGCCAAGCCTTGTCTTGATCTTCTCCACTTTGGTCACATAACTCCATGTCATGTCTCATATGCAATGAGCTCCTCGATCACACAATATGAGCATAGCATCAACACTTAGCCATTTCTCCTCCATGTCACATGTTGCTCATACTAGTGTCTTTGTGTGGACTAATCTCCTGTGTATCTCAACATAAACACTTATTAGTCCACATAAGTTGTCACTCAATTACCAAAACCAAATAAGGGCCTTTCAATCTTCCCCTTTTTGGTAATTGATGACAACTCTACAAAGATATGGAAATTAAGGATATTCCAAGCTAGCACTTCACATACGTGTAAATAGCTAACTTGGTTTGGATTTTATGTTTCTTATCCACCATTAAGACCACTTGTAAAAGATTGGATAAGCACCATAAAAATCCAACTTGGTAGTGATAACTCCCCCTACATGTGTGCTCAAGAGATTTGGTTTTAAACTCACACATGCATAAATATGAAATTTGTGGGATTGTTATCACTACTAAGTGATGCTAAGGTATATAAGATAAACCTTTGAAGCATGATACCAACTTGAGTTGCATCCTTGAAGTTCATTCCTTAGCATCAATGAGTAACTAGACATTCATCAAAAACTCAAGATACCTCATGAGATCAACAATATTAGCAATGCTCTTGATTCACTTGTAAAAAAAAGTCTAGCTACAATCTATGCATGCTAGTTATCAAATCATCAATTAAGTTCTATGACTAGCATACATCACACACAAGCAATGCATATATAAATTTTAAAACTTATGCAAATGCAAGCAAGCACATGAATATGCACATATCAAATGCAAACAACTAAGTTCATGAGCTTGCTCCCCCTACTTGTGTGCTCCTCTTGTCCAAGAATATTGATCCTCCTCAATATTGCCCCTCTTGATCCATGTCCATGATCGTACTCTCATCTCATCTCTCCCTTTGTCATCCAAGGATAATTCATATCTTTGTTCATTTCTCTCCCCCTTTGTCATCAATGACCATAAAAAGGGCCGAAGCCACATGAAATTGGCCATGTGAAGATCAATGGCTACCACTTGAGGTTATACCTCTTGTACTTATAGGGTTACCACTTGAATACCCCTTGTAGGCAATCATATGAAGCGTTTGTGGTTTGATACAAAGAATTGGACTTGGGTAGATGGTTGAGTCTTGAATCTTCATTTTTGATGGACACTTTCAATTTGATTGGAATTGACACCACTTGTAACAACAACATGTGGAAGCATGAAGATCACCTTGAAATGCCACATGTAGGATACTAGTAGGATCCTTGACCTTGATACTTTGTAGTGGGGCTCCTCCCCCTATGTCAAAGAGTTTTGTCAATCTACTTGAATCTTGAGCTCTTCTTGATGAGGATAGCTTTCTTAATTTGAATTGATCACTTAAAGTTGAGGATCACTTGTGGAACCACCATTGTTGTACTAGATCTACTTGAATGAGTACCACTTGTATGACCATGTATATCACTTGTAGAGATACAATGATATACCTTTTGTTGAATCTAGTATCATTTGTAAAATTATGATGGATCACCTTGTGGAATTTGACATTGATAACCAATTCTTGAACTAGATTGTTTCCATGAGCTTCTTTCTTTTTGACTTGATCTAGACTACTTGCCCAAATAATTCAACTCGGTTTGAACCAATGACAAGCTTCTTCACACCTCATTCTAAGGGTTATCTTGACAATGTTGAGTTAAACACTTGAAAGCTCATTTTCTAGATCAACTACTTGGGTTTACTAGCTCATGAACATGTCATATGTTACCACTAGATCATATCAAGCATAGACGCAATAGTGGCATCATAAAACATTTAAATTTATTTTATTTTTCATGAATGATCACTATATATGACTATATGCATTAATCATGTCCTTAGCATAGTATGAATGCATATGTCAAGCAATTTCACCTTGCTATGTTGGAGTAGAGGATAGTCATTAGATTCCAATTTAGCCCTCCAACTAGTATCATGAAGTCCAATTATAATAGCTTGGTGAAGACAATGAATGTCAATATGAAAACCATTCTTCACCCATATGAAATAAATATCCCTTATCATCAAATGCACTATCTTGTTGTGGTTGGCTTGCTTCATCTCTTTGATCCTTGCTTGCATGAGAGAATACCATTTGAATATCACTTGAATTTTCATGAATCTCTCTACTTTGGGTGTTGCTTGTTTTTTTTTGATCAACTCATTTGATATTTTCAACTAAGAATCTCCAATGACTCTAGATCACCACTTCCATATTAGCCTTCCAAGCACCTTTCTTGTCAATCCTATTGTTGGGCGACTTGGTCCCTCTCTAGGGAGAAGTGATCTATCCAAGAACCATTCTTGACACTCATTTGAGATGAATTTAGTTGATTGATCAGACAATGGACTTGTTATGATGAGTAATTTTGGAGTCTGCTCTAAGTCCTTTTCTTTCTACTTGAGGTTGGTCTTGATTCTCAACTTGAGTACTAAAAGTGTGCCAAAAATACTTCACAATCAAATGGCCTTGTACCCAATACTCGTCATGCTTCTAGATTATTTCAAAACCAAACCTAGGTTCCTCAACCACTTGTAAAGATGATCAACTTGAGGACCTTTCAATTTAAGTGACTCAAGATTAATCCAATATTTGTCACTTTTCTGGGCAGATTCAACTTGTCTCAGGCGGACCGTCCGCGGTATACTTGGCGGACCGTCCGCGCTTGCATAGTGGGCATATCATCGGTGTAACCGAAGCTTACCGGTGCATCTGGCGGACCGTCCGCTGATCCATGGGCGGACTGTCCGCGCTTTAATTTTCTGCTGATCAGAGCCTCTGGTAAACAAGTCTCATTAACGGCGGACCGTCCGCCTCTTACCCGCGGACTGTCCGCACTACCAAATTTCAGACAGCCCAGAATTTTTCCAAATTTCACAATTTCAACTTTGAATTGGGATCATTGCTCAAATAAAATTCCAAAAATCTCAAAACTAGCATGAACACCATCCAAAGACTCATATGAGTGAGTAAGAACGAGAAATCAAAAATAAATCAAGTAAAATCAAGGAAACTCATAAATAGCCCATAAAAGCCTCAAAAATTCAAAATTTTGTACCAAGGAGTGCACAAAAGAACCAAATGTCATAAGAACTAGTTTTCAAGCCACATTTGAGAAGAAAATGACTTTTAACTCATTTTTCAATTTGCAAAAAGATTGTTCATCCAAAAGCAAGGTTTAACACAAATAAGTTAGCAAGCCAACAAATATTTCCAATGAATTTCTCACAACTAGAAAAAGAAACTTGTATGTTGCAGCACTTGGACTTCATTGTTTTGATTTGGCATTGGGTTGTATATATGCAAAGAAAATTTGAATTCCTTGATTCAATCATAAGATCAAGAATATGAATTTTATTTGAATCAAGCCTCCAATGCCTTTGGTACCTACACACATTCATCCACGTTTTGATGGTACCCAAACTAGGTTGGGTCCTCTCAAGTTAGGAGCAACATACTTTGGCAATGCCTTAGTATGAATAGCGGGATGTTTTGCAATAGTAACAAATGAGGTACCATTACCATCCTTTCTAAGCATAATATTTGCATCAATTGAAATAGGCTTAGAATTATTACCTAAGGGACATGAATAAGCCATGTGTCCCCTTTCCCGGCATAAGTAGCATCTTCTCTTTTGTTGAGTCTTTTCTTCCTTACTCATTTGATGCTTCTCATTGCCTTGCTTCTCATTGTTTGCTTGAGCCTTCTTCTCAAACTTGTTTGGGCAACCCGAAGCTAGGTGACCCAATATTGCACAACTATAGCACTTGATGTGAGCATGTGGATTCTTATCTTGAATCTTGTTCTTGCTTAACATCTTGGCATCTTGAATATGAGTTGGATGCCTTGCTCTTGCCTTGCCACCCCTTCTTGTTCTCTTTTTCATCATCTTCAAGTCATCAACTTGATCATCATGGTTGATCTTGACTTGAGGTTGGGGTGCCTTCTCTTGCTCAACTTGTGGTTTTGGTTGAGGTTCTTGTTGCTTCACCAATTGCTTGGTTGGGCACATTGAGGTGAGGTGACCCCAAGTGCGGCACTTGAAGCATTTGACATGTTTAAGCTTCTCTTCTTCCTTCTTCAACTTGAGCTTTTCTTTGTTGGGGCAACCATTTGCAAGATGTCCCATCTCATGGCATTGAAAGCACATGAAATGAGATAGCTTCATTTCTTCTTGCTTCTTCATCTTCCTATTATATTTATTCTTGCCCCATTTCTTGCCTTTGGTTTTGCTCTTGTTGGAACCAATGCCACTCATGTCACCGAAGCTTCTTTGATTTTTTATTATGCTTTCAGGGGTGACTTTTGATTTTGTCCATCTCTCTATCTTGTTGCTCAAATCCTTCACTTGACTTTGGAGCTCTTTGTTTTCTTCTACAAGGTTAGTCTCATATTGCATAGTAGAAGAAGAACAAGCATCTATATGTGAAGTACATGGCATAGACAATAAATCATCACATGAGGTGGATACATGTTTCTTTCCTACATCACAAGGGTTAGCAACATTTTGCAATTGATCTTTTAACCCATGTGATGAGCTCTCACTAGTTTTAATTCTTTTATTAGAAAATTTGTTAGTGAGTAAAGCATGGTCTAGTACCAAATTCTCATGAGCAACACTAAGCTCCTCATGAGTCAATTTTAGCTCCTCATGTGAACAACTCATGACATAAAGTAGATGCTTTTGTTGTTCACATGTGTCTTTGAGAAAAGAGTTTTCTTTTTCAAATTTGATTGTTTTGGCTAACACTTCCTCAAATAATTTGGTCAAGCTAGCATATCTACTCAAGAGCTCATCATATGAATCGTGGAGACGATGCGGGAAGCGCGGACCGGAGGCGCGACGCCTCTGCGAGCCCGGACGCCACTACCTGCAGGGGCAGCGACGGGCTGCAACGAAGCCGCCGAAGGGGTAGGCGCTGAGCGAGGACCGGTGCCCGCCCTTCCCGCTGCCAGCGACAAATCCGCCTCCTCCTCCGCGGCCACAACATCGAGCCTTCTTCACGGCCAACGGGGGAGGAGGGCCCTGTGATCGAGCCAAAGGGCTGGCTCGGAGGAGGCCGGCGATGGCGCTGGGACTGCGAGGTGGAGGAGGCGACGGCAGCAAGGCGAGGCAGGACGCGACGACTCAGGCGGAGACGATTTGGTCCGCGGACAAGCACGACGCGCAGGTCTTGATCTCCCTTCTGCCACGAGCGGCGTACGACCGACGCGACCGGCCGGAGGCTGCCGCGTGCACAGCTACGTGCCGCAACGTGAACGGCGAGAGCAGGAGAGGTGTAGGGTCGAGATGGCGGACTAGAGGGGGGTGAATAGTCCTTTCTAAAACTAATTGCGCCGGCTAACCGAAACTTATGCGGAATTGAAACTATTCGCTTAGCCAAGACTACACCCCTCTAACTATAACTCTAAGGCACCTCCAAAAAGATCCTACACAAAGCAAATGGAGTGCCAAGCTAGTAAGAGCTCTCTTAATAATTCTAATGCCAAGTCACACAAGCCTAAGCACTAGTACTTCACAAACCGGGGGAGCTCCTACACAATTCTAATGAGCAAAAGCACAAAGCCAACCTAAGCTCACTAGATGCTCAAGGACAAGGATACACAATCCAAATCCAAGAGCTCAACTTGCTTAGTTACACAATCTAAGCAAGAACAACTAATTAAGCTACACAAGCTAACTAGATACACTAGGATCTCTACTTCTAGCTACACAAGCAAGAAGATGATTAGCAAGCTACACAAGCTAACTAATCACTAGAGAGCAACTACACAAGCACAAGATATAGAAGAATGTAAATACAATGCTTGTGATTTGGAGAATGCAAACCACCGAGAAGAGTAGACAAAGTTGACACGGTGATTTTTATCCCGAGGTTCACTTGGTTGCCACCAAGCTAATCCCTGTTGAGACAAGCTCCAAGGTTGCCGCCGATCCTCTTGCTAGTGGTGACTCTCAAGTCACACTCTCCCACGTGGAGTGCTCACACCGAGCTCTAGCACATGATCCGGCCGGACCACTTGTTGCTCTTCACGTCGCGCTCAACTAGAGTTGCTCTTTGCGGCTCCCGCGGGGTGAGCACAATACCCCTCACAAACTCTTCTCCGGAGCACCGCACAAACTTCTTGCGGGCTTCAACGGAGTCTCTTGCCACCAAGCCGTCTAGGAGGTGGCAACCTCCAAGAGTAACAAGCACACCGGCTTGCAACACGATCACCTAGTGCCACTCGATGCAATCTCTCAAAGCAATCGCACTAGAATCGCTCTCTCACTCGATCGGATGATTACTATCAAGTTAGAGTGAGTAGAGGGCTCTCAAGCACTCTCACACATGGACACCAAGTCCCCAAGGTGCTCTCGCTACTCAAATGGCCGGCCACACCCTCTATTTATAGAGGGAGGCCCCAAACTAGCCGTTACACTCAAATCCCGTGAAAACTGAGTTTTCGCGGACTGTCCGCCTCACAAAAACCGGACCGTCCGCCATTTAAAACCAACGGCTAGAACTGCAATGATTATGTGTCAGAGTCGACCGTTAGAGCCCCGGGCGGACTGTCCGCGCCCCTGGGGCGGACTGTCCGCGGTTCAAAACTTCGAACCAACCGATTTGCAAACGTCTCTGACTAAATCTGGAAGTTACCGGCGGACTGTCCGCTCCCCAGGGGCGGACTGTCCGCAGTTCAAAACGTGAGCACACACAGAAACCGCAGTGTTTCTGTCCCAGAAATTTCAGTAGGAGGCGGACCGTCCGCCCCCAAGGACCGGACGGTCCGCAGGTCATTTTGGGCACCCAAGACAGAACAACCAAGTTTCTGCGCCCGTTTCAGCTTTTAAAGGCGGACCGTCCGCCCCCATGGACCGGACGGTCCGCAGGTCATTTTGGACCACCCACAGAGGCAAAAACGGTTCTGTTTGAGCTCAACCGAGATAACGGTGGACCGTCCGCCCCTCAAGGGCGGACCGTCCGCAGGTCTAGGGCGGACCGTCCGCAGGTCTATTTCCAGCAGAAATGTACCTCGGTAAAACGGCCATAACTCTTAACTCCGATGTCCAAATTAGGTGATCTTGGACTCTATGGAAAGCTAATTCAGAGGGCTACACAACCCAACTGAATTCTTGATCCAAAACACAATGGATCAAAGCAGTATTCCACTCCAAGAGACAACCTAATTTCCGGAGAAAACCAAAAGACCTTTCTTGCTTCCCAAAGTTGATCAACATCAACTCCAACTCTTTCTTCCTTTGCAAATGTGCCAACACCACCACGTGAACAACACCATGTGCATGTGTGTTAGCATTTCACAATCATTTTCAAAGGATTTTCACTTGATCTCACCACGCCACTCGATTCCTAGCAACATCGCAATGTTAGATCGCTCAAGTGGCACTAGATGACCGATATGCAAACAAGTTTGCTCCTCTTGATAGTACGGCCATCTATCCTAAATCCGGTCATGCACTTCTCTACACAACCTTTGACCGGTGAAATGAAATGCCCTACAAGTCATACCTTTGCCTTGCGCATTCCATTTCATCTTCCCAAATATTGATGCCACACAAGCACCAAACTCCATCAAGCCTTTTGATCATCATTATGAGTCAACACTTGGCTTGATCTTTCTTAAATGATATGATCCACTCCATATCATCACATGACTTTTTTGGTCCATCGATCTTGACCTTGCTCGCTCTTCACCGTTGCCTCGGTCCATCGGCGCCAAATCTTGCCCAAGCTTCACCGCCTCGCGGTCCCTCGCTTCAAAGCCTTGACTTGCCCTTCTCCATTGCAACCGGTCCATCAAGCCGAGCCTTGTCTTGATCTTCTCCACTTTGGTCACATAACTCCATGTCATGTCTCATATGCAATGAGCTCCTCGATCACACTATATGAGCATAGCATCAACACTTAGCCATTTCTCCTCCATGGCACATGTTGCTCATACTAGTGTCTTTGTGTGGACTAATCTCCTGTGTATCTCAACATAAACACTTATTAGTCCACATAAGTTATCACTCAATTACCAAAACCAAACAAGGGCCTTTCAAGAGGCTCCGGCGGCTGATGCCACACGCCGTGGGCCCCACACGAAAACAGTAGCACAGGCCTCCGGAGGACACGCTTTGGTTCAGCGATATAGGTTTACTTATTATTTCAGACTCTCTGATTTGATCTGGACAGAGAGAGAGAGGGAGAGAGGTGAAAAAGAAAAGTTTTTGTCTGGTGGAGGTCGCTAAATGAGATAACGACCACCCCGCGATCACCGGATAATCCCGTTTGCCGTTTGCCCGTGCGTAAAAGTTTCCATAAAAAAATGATGGGAATGGGGTACGGTGTGGTGAATCATTCTACTGTGTTTCAGGCTCTGAGGTTGTCTGTAGCTAGAGACCTAGAGGAAGACCTAGAGACGGCCCTATTTAGTTAAAAAAATTTTCTACAGTACCCGACATCGAATATTTGGACACATATATGGAGCATTAAATGCAGTTGAAAAAAATAACTAATTACACAGTCTAACTGATTAGCACGAGATGAATCTTTTAAACTTAATTAGTTTATGATTGGACATTAAAAACTCGACCTGCGAGGGGCTAGCCGCCCCCCGAGCATTTTTATAAGAAGGAGGCCTTCTAACGCAGGCCGAGAAATCCCCCGAACCCCGGCTCTTTCTGACCTTGGGTTTGGTGCCATTTCCTGGAACCGTTACCCAGGCCGGGACCGTTACCCACTAGGCCGGGAAACCATGACGTCAGGCCGGGCCAGGCTGACTACACAGCCCAAGCTATCAGGAGCACAGCGAGGGTTTTTTTTTCCCACAGGCGGGGAAATTCGCCCCAGTGGGGGTTCGAACCCCCCACCTGTGGAGTGCCGCCGGTTGCTTCGCACCACTCGGGCTAACAACCTTAGGCTTTATGATTGGACATTATTTGACAAGTAATAACGAAATGTGCTACAGTACCAAACCCCAAACTTTTTCGCAAACTAAAAAATAAAAAAGAAGAGCAAAGCCGCAGCCCCAAGGAGCCTGCTGCCTGCAGCTACCGGCCGGCAAACAAAAACACCGTTTTACTTTTATCAGCGAAAATTGTAGGCTTCTAATCCGTGAAGATGATAGGCTATATCGGCGAAATCTGCTGTGTTCTTGCTGGTTTGCACCATGTTCTGATATTATTAATTCACATGGTCAGCCACTCAGCCCGACATCTGAACTTTTTATGGTGTCAACGCACTATCAGGCCGCGAGAGCAGTTTTTCGCGATGCTTGGTCTGTGGAAATGCAGGCTAGGTTTCGATTCAGTACTGTCTGTTTTGAGGCAAATTGTTCGGGAACTGACGAATGAACGTGGTTCTGCATCTTTGAGGTGATGATGAGGTGCACTGCTGCGTTCGGTACGACAACAGGTTTATCATGCTTAGCCTACATGGTTAGGTACAACGTATACAAAAGGGTATGTGGTTGTAACTTGTAATCCGGCAGTGTGTGTATACTTCAGGTGGTCCATGAACTGGGCAACTGGCTACTGAAAAAGCTCCCAACTCATAGGCATTAGTGCACTAAGGCAATAACAAGAATTTCTTGGAGCTGCGATGAAGAAAATCCTCAAGTTTCTGTTGAGCAGCAGTAATTGGATAGACTGGTTGTTTTTGGAAACGAAGGATGGCATTGCAAGTCGTGGTGGTAAATGTCACGGCCCACAAGTCGACTGGGCCGCACGGGTTATTGCAGCGCACAGCTACTGTAGCGCCGCGGCACAGGATCTTTAGTTCCACATTGAAAACGGTGAGGGAGCCGAACCAGCTTAAATTGCCGGTCCTTGAGAAGCTAGTAACTCCGGTTCGAACCTTTTGCGCGAAGCGAGGACGAAAGCGTAAGAGAGTTATTTAGCATGTGTGATTTACTCAACGTGTAGAGTAGATCTGTTATCCCGGGCCGGGTCGTTACAGAGACACAGATGCCACCGGCATGTGGACGGACACACATGAGCTGCTGACAGTGAACCCACGGACGTGACACATGGGATCGTTAGCACTAGACGTATGGGACATGACCAAGAGAAGAAATCCTGCTCCTTTGTCCCGTATGGGTAAACTGGTTCGACGGAGACACTAGACGTATGGGACATGACCAAGAGAGGAAATCCTGCTCCTTTGTCCCGTATGGGTAAGCTGGTTCGACGGAGACGTCGAATCCTAACGGGGGAGATTGCCACGGCCCACGGGCCGACTGGCCAGCGTGGGTTACCGTAGCGCACGGCTACTATAGCGCCGCAGCACATGACCTTTAGTTCCACACTGGAAACGGTGAGGGAGCCGAACCAGCTTAATATAGCCGGTCCCTGGGAAGCTAGTAACTTCGGTTCGAACCTTTTGCTCGTAGCGAGGACGAAAGCGCAAGAAAGTTATTTGGCAGGTGTGGTTTACTCAACGTGTAGAGTAGATTTTAGCTGTTATCCCGGACCGGATCGTTACAGTAAATCGATTGCGAGAAAGGATACGCTCTCCTGATGGATTAGTTTTGGGCTTATCGACTAAAATAAATTAAAAGGATGTATCAGGTGTAAACCAATTTTTTCGTGCAAACTATAGAAACTTCAATTTGTGCAATAACCTGATGACCGTATCCTCGCATACTACTCCGTAGAACACTTCAAGTTCAGACTCAACAGAAAAGCCTACAAAGTACTGCAAGGCGAGTTGATACAACTCCTTCCAACTCTCTCGTCGCTCGATTTGAAATCCTTTACTACAACCCGCGATGGTTTCTGATCTGATGTTGCTGCCTGGCCTTCAGCTCGCAACATTGGTTGGCGCCGACCACCGGGGCGTGCCTTGACGTGTTCATACATACTCGGCCCAGCACTCGATCACTCCGTCTGCGAACCATGGGCTTCCGGTGTCGCGCTGCAGCCTGTGTACCAAACCACTGCGCTTTTGCCGTAACAGCCGCAGGCTGCAGGCCTACCAATGTTCAGATCAGGAGCAGCGCGGCAGTTATGCAGAGAGAAACGCTGCGCCGGCGAGGCGGTGATTCGAGAATTTCGTTTTCGAGTAACTAACCATAGGAATGAATCCGACATTGATCTGATCGTGGGCAGCAGAACATGGAAACAAGAACACGTGAGCCGGGATGGATGGATGGATGGATGATACACCACAACCTCCTCCAATGCAAGCATGGAAACGAATCCTGAAGGAAATAAGATGATGGCGTCGATGCTCCCAACCAACTCCCTGAATCATCAGGCCCTTTTTCTGGTTAGACAGGCGCAGCCGCGCAGGCTGTCGCTTTGCCAGTCGAGCGAGCGAGCGCGCGGCCGGGCTGGGGCAGGGGCAGGCGGCCGTGCCCCGGCGCCCGTACCCCTCCTGCTGCCGACCCGATTCGCAGCTGCGGCGGCACATGGCATGCCGGCGCCCAGGCCCCAGCCCCCTCCTCCTAAAAGCTTCGAGCAAGCGGCGGGCGGGGCAGCCGGCAGCCAGCCTGCGTGTCCTCAATCACACGCTCGCGGCGCCGTGCGTGCTAGCCATTGCTGCTGCCGATGGCGCGGCTGGCTGGGGCGTGGGGTCCGGCCGGAATGAGATGGCGTGATCAGTGAGCTGGGCGCGGCGGGCTGGATGAATCAATCAGATCGACGATCGGATGCGTGCACGAGCCGGGCCATTATTGCGCCATGTGGAGGCGGCATGGCTAAATCAGCGAGCTCTCGCCGGCGTGGAAAAGGAGGTGGTCCGGCCGCCTTTGATTTGATCCATGTTTCTTTAGTTTTCTTGCCAAGACAGCGAGAGAGAGTCTCGATGTTCTTTCTCTTTTTTTTTGATTTTTTTGCTTGGTTTGTTTACTTGCAAATGAGATTTTGAACGGGGACTAAACCGTTCCACGTAGAACTCATGTGCACTAGCACTGCACACGCTTGGTTGATAAAAAAGTAATGTGAAATTGCAGCTCGAGAGACATTTTTGCCGCGTGTTTTGGCTTTTATTATAACGACCGTAGCGTATGACCGACCAAATATGTGGCGAATACGCTTTGGGCTGCCACCGGCTCTTGGGCCATGGATGAGGTGGAGTGGGTCGGTGAAATTTGAAAAAGCAAGCAAGCCGGCATCCTCCTGGTCGGTGTGGGCGGTGGCGCTAGGAGATCCTCACAGAGCCGAGCGCCCCCTCCAGTTTTTAGACAAAACAATTGAGAAAAAAGTTTTGGCCAAAGTATTTGGTAAAACTTTTATAGCAGAAAAAACTTTATGAAACATTTTGAAGAAAACCTCTTGCATCCAAAAGTTTTGTATAGAAACTTTTAGAAAACAAAAACTTTTCTCAAATGTTTCCGAGAAAAACTTTGCATCCAAAAATTTTATATACAAACTTTTGACGAAAAATTTGGAGAAGCAAAAATTTTGCGGGGCGAATTTAAATCAATTTTTTTTAAAAAGTTTTGAGAAACAAAAATTATAGCGCCGTGTGTTAGTTCGCAGTTGTGACGCGTTGTGCACCGGTTCGCAGCATCGACCACAAGCAAGCCTACATGTTATTAGGTTCCGCGTGGGCGATACGATCTACTCCCTTCGTCCCACAAAGATTGTTCATTTAAAAAATTCAGACATACTGCTACTAAAAAATAACCATGTTACCTATAATTAATTATAATAGTTGTCGTGTTGTTTATTTGACTCTAGATTCTTAATAAATGCATGCGTTGGAACCAGAATAATAAACATTAATTATGGGTATTTGATTGGCTCTATTGCCCTTGTCTATGCAATTATTTTTTAATATTTAATATTTTATTAATTATATAAATTTACAATTTTTTAGGATAAAATTTAAAAGCTAAATGAATAATTTGAATTTGCAGGGCGGAGGAGTACTACGACCCACCCACCAGGCCAGCAAGCTAGGGGAGAAGAGGAGAAGAGAGCCGGCCAAGGCCGTGGCCGAGCCAGCCAGCAGTGCTCCGCCTGCCGTCCCGTTCATCATCATCGCCGCTCCCCTTCCCTATTTACGCTCGCCACTCTGTTCCAGGTGGCTCCTCCTCCCCCTCTCTCGCTTTCCGGCCTCCCCTTCCGTCTCTGATCCACTGATCACTCCCCGCGTTCCGCTCTCCCTGATCCGGCGATCGGCGGGGAGCCTCCTCTCCCGGCGCGTAGATCGGCGACGACGCACGCCCTCCGCCGCCGCCCCGCGCCGGCAGAACGCCACTCGATCCAGATCCAGGTATCGCCTCTCTCTCTCTCTCTCTCTCTATCTCTCTCTCTCTCTCTCTCCCCAATTGCGCGTCTCTGCGGAAGAACAGCAGCACAGCTCGGGGAACGCGCAACTGGCGTTCTGATGCCCTGGTAACTGTCTGCTCAGGTTGTTTCTGGTCTTCCCGTGAATCAGCCCTTTGCAGTGATTGGTCCGGATCTGAGGGAGGTGAGCATCAATTTTCGTGGTTCACTATTTTGTTCTTTCCATTACGGCACGCCATTTATCTAACATACAGATCCAAAATCCCTTCTTGGTTTTGTGCGGGGTTGCAGATCCGTCAGTTCTTGGGTTCCTATCGTGGTGCTGGTTCGGATCTCCCTGCTGCTTGTTCTGTATATGCAAACCCCTCCCCCTCCTTCTCTGCCATTTATCTAATCAGCTGACTTTTACAAGAGTTAAAGCTCTATCTAGCTAAAGCTACAATTTTGAATCACGATAATTTTCCATACCTTGTGCATTAATATCCATATTATCTGGTTCAGAACTTCTTTATCCGCCTATTTGTAATGGGTATTTTGGTTTTAATATTTTTCCTTTTTTATTGTTTTCTTGATTAAACACACTTTCACATTTTTTATTGTTATTTTTTTTCCATTTTCAGCATATGGTTTGTCTCTAATATTCAGCACACTTGTTGTGCAGCGGAACTTTCTGCTACCATCTTGTTTTCTTCAAAGTAATCCCAGAAACGTTGCTTCCATATGTCAACTGCAAAAGTGCTAGATCCTGCTTTCCAAGGAGTTGGCCAGAAAGTGTATCCTTTCATTGTTTGTCAGTCTATTCTAGTTACATTTTGAGAAATTGGCTTTGGTAGATTTTTTTCTTCTGTTATTCAAACTTGCAATCTAGAACTTGTTTATTAAATATCAATGCATCCCTTAGCGTCATCCAGTGGGACAGAAATATGGCGTATTGAAGATTTTAAACCAGTTGCATTGCCAAAATCTGATTATGGTAAATTCTACTGTGGAGATTCATACATAGTTCTGCAGGTGCCTGCTTGTGCTTTATTCTCATACCCATTATGAAGGTCTTCCTATTTTACCATAAGACAAAAATATTAACTATTTATGTATTTTTTATAGACATCCTGTACCAAAGGCGGCGCGTATCTGTATGATATCCACTTCTGGATTGGGAAAGATTCAAGTCAAGTATGCACGTTGAACTTAATTCTGTATTATTAGTACTACTGCTTGCTTTTCTTGTGACTACTGTTTGTAATGCAGGATGAAGCTGGGACTGCGGCCATCAAGACAGTTGAACTGGATGCCGTCCTTGGAGGTCGTGCAATCCAACATAGGGAACTCCAAGGTTATGAATCTGACAAATTCTTGTCATACTTCAAGCCTTGCATTATACCTTTGGAGGGCGGTTTTGCTTCTGGGTTCAAAAAGCCTGAAGAGGAGAAGTTTGAAACACGGCTGTATATTTGCAGAGGGAAGAGAGCTATACGAGTTAAAGAGGTATGGAAGATTCATGTGCTGCGCGCCCTTTTCGATTTTCTGCTCAATAATTCCGGGATGCTGCCTTACTTGTTCAGGTTCCCTTCGCCCGGTCATCGTTAAATCACGATGACGTGTTTGTCTTAGATACTGAAAATAAGTTATACCAATTTAATGGTGCTAACTCCAATATCCAAGAAAGGGCCAAAGCATTGGAAGTGATCCAATATTTAAAGGAGAAATATCATGGTGGTGTGTGTGATGTTGCAATTGTAGGTGAGGGACATAACTTTAGATTGGCAAATTTGTTGTCCATCTTTTGCTCTACTTATGGTTTAGTTTATTTTTATATCAGATGATGGGAAGTTACAAGCAGAATCAGACTCTGGTGAATTCTGGGTCCTTTTTGGAGGTTTTGCACCAATAGGGAAAAAACCTGTGAGTGATGACGATGTTGTTCTTGAAACTACGGCACCAAAGCTCTACAGGTATTTCCCGTGTCAATCATTGTTATGAAAATTGAAAATCATGCGGTAGGTGGTTGATCCATAAAAATAGTCGAATTAACGGTTCTCTTTTAGTAGCGTAAAGGTAAAGGTTACTGCAATGAAAGAATTACATTCTTTTAAATCATGGTCGATTTCTGTAAACCATATCAATGATTCTGTAGTTTCCCATGCAATTGTACCTCCTAGATATAAATGGGATAAGGTACCTAGATGTATTCTGATTTGGCAGCTTTGGTTTAATATGCACTCCGTCTTGCTAATTTTGAGATATTACCTACTTGAGAGCAGTATTATCTTTTGGAGCCACAAAAATAAAACTTTAATATAAATAACTAAATGTTTTCATCTAATAGCAAAGTTTCATGGTTTGATGGTCACGTAGCAACTGCAAACTAACTGTACCGTACTCTGCATTCTTTAGTGCATGGTTTTTTTTTATTCTGCTCTGATAGGCTATCAAATTGATAATTGCAGTATCAATGTCGACCAATCTATGCTAGAAGCAATATCATATATATAAAAATTTGATTACTGAATCCATGCCATGGCTCAGTTGGTGCCATAACTATGTTTCTGTGTTCCCTTAGAGATTCTATCATATTTTAAGTTCTTTATGATCAATTGTGCCTTCTGTATTTTACCGGCCCCTTCTTAATTGTAATGCTGTGAGGGGGCAGTTCTTCCTCCACCGGTTGAGTTTTTGTTTTTATTATGAAATGTTCTCCATGCAGCATCAATGATGGTCAAATGAAGCTGGAAGAGGCAGCTCTTACAAAAGCTATGCTTGAAAATACCAAATGTTTCTTACTTGATTGTGGTGCTGAAATATATGTATGGGTCGGCCGGGTAACTCAAATGGAGGATAGAAAATCTGCCACTAAAGCAGTTGAGGTAAATTCCTGAACAGTTTTTCTTTCCTCAGCCCCCACCCCCCACCCCACACACAATGCTTTCATTTCTTGTAGGTAATACTTTCATGGTTGTGTCTTTTTCAGGAATTCCTTATTAATCAAAAGCGTCCAAAGACAACAAGAGTTACACAAGTCATTCAAGGTTATGAGAGTCATGCTTTCAAGTCCAAGTTTGAATCATGGCCAATGGGCAATGCTGCTGGGAGCCCTGGCGTAGAGGAAGGGAGGGGAAAAGTTGCAGGTACGTCATCCAATTATGAGGATAACGAAATTTCCCCCTAGATTACCGCTGATAATATTTTTTATTTTTCAGCTTTGTTGAAACAACAAGGTGTAAAGGGAGCTGCAAAAAACACCGCTCCAGTAAATGAGGAAGTTCCTCCTTTGCTTGAAGGCGGTGGAAAGCTCGAGGTTGTATTGATCAATATTCCTTTTTTATGAGCTGTGTTGTTTGAAACAAGTAAACTGAAAAGACATTTAAGGGATATGTCCTTACCATAACAAATTGTAACAGGTATGGTGTGTTGATGGCAACGCTAAGACTGCTCTGCCGAAAGAGGACATCGGAAAGTTTTACAGTGGAGACTGTTATATCATTCTCTATGCATATCATTCAGGCGACAAGAAAGAAGAATACTATCTCAGTTACTGGATTGGGAAGGATAGTTTGGCGGTAATATACTTTGCATGCTGCCAGACTTATGTTGTTTGTCTTAAACTGTTCTTGCATCCTTTCTCCCTTTCTACTTTTGTGCTTAGAATTTCATTGTGTCGGCAACGTTTCCTTTTGCTGGTAGAATGTCGGCTGATGAAATTTAATGTTTTTAGTAAAAACATTTTTTAGACTTATAACCAAACAGTTTCTGCTCATCTGCAAAGCTAGTGGCATAAATTCTTTTGAAGCTAATTTGCACTTGTTCTTTTCCTTTTGCAGTGTTAACTTCTGACTTTTACAAGTGATCTGGATCTAACTTATGGCATTTGCTTCGCAGGATGATCAAGCGATGGCATCTCAGTCAGCTAATACAATGTGGAATTCGTTGAAAGGACGGCCTGTTCTGGTGCTGCATTTTATTATTTCAGATATGCCTGAGCTATTTGTTCAAAAGAGACAACTTCTGAGTTATTGATAGTTTTTTTTGTAGGGTCGCATATACCAAGGGAAGGAGCCACCACAATTTGTTGCTCTTTTCCAGCCCATGGTTATCTTGAAGGTATATGTTAAGCCTACCAAACATAATTAGTTGTGTCCCTTTTATGTTTTTTTTTCAGTAATGGTTGTCTAGTTTGATTCCATGCCTATCTAAGTAATATATATGGATAATATGTATCTGGCAAATCAATAAATTATGTAGGGTGGAATTGGGTCCGGGTACAAGAAGCTTGTAGAAGAAAAGGGTGTGACTGGTGAGACTTATTCTTCCGAAGGCATTGCTCTATTTCGAGTATCTGGGACATCGACCCACAACAACAAGATTCTTCAAGTTGATGCGGTACTACCTACCTCTTTCTACTAGATGATGTTGTGGTAGGTTGGAACTGCAGAGATATATAGGGGTAGATGGAGGCGTGCTCACCCTCCCTGTGGAGGCTCTGAACAACCTGATTAAGTGGCTAAATATCTCTTTGCTTAACCTGAACAATCTCTACTCTGCTGCTTATATAGCAGAGGACTAACAACCAACTCCTAACAAACTGGAACTCCTTTAACAAACTGACTAACAGACTAGACCTCCTATCCTATTTTCTAGCCGCTTGAACCTGATCTGGCCGGTTGTTGCTTCTTGCGCTTGCACTGATACTGGACGCCAGTGAAAGCGTCCACAACAGATGAGGATGAATCTTTCTATTGGAAGCTTTTGGATAATGTGTAAATTGTGTAGTGTTGTATTACAGGATAATATTGACTCGACAAATACCTCCACAAAGAGCTTTAATGAATTTCAGTTGATTATCTTTTAGCTGACTAGTAATCATTTTATAGGTGGCAACATCTTTAAGCCCAACAGAGTGTTTCGTATTGCAATCTGGAAATGCTATGTTTACGTGGCTTGGCAATTCTAGCACATATGAGCAACAGCAGTGGGCAGCAAAAGTTGCTGAATTTTTGAAGGTATGAGAGCACCTTTGAACAGCTTGAACCCAATCTATTAAAATTTCTATCACACTTTTTAAGTCCTATAAATCAATTGAGAACTTCCAAAACTTTGTGAAGCTCTGCTTTTTCTCTCGTTCAATATCTGTTGCTAACCTTTGATGTTTCCAATCTTACAGCCTGGTGTTGCAGTGAAGCATTGCAAGGAGGGGACAGAGAGTTCTGCTTTCTGGTTTGCACTTGGTGGGAAACAGAGTTATACAAACAGAAATGCTACTCAGGATATTATTGCTAGAGAGCCTCACTTATATGCATTCTCATTCAAGAATGGTCAGTTGTTGTAAATTTCATACTTTCATCCAGTTTTGTATCCATACAAAGTTTCTATTTCCTTTCATTCATTTGAAATATCTGGCCTAATCATCATTTGGTTGCTTGGGTTTGTTTGTGCTACAATCTTCGTCATTGACCAGGGAGATTGGAGGTCAGTCCTCTTGCACTTGCTCTCCTTAGATCTATTCCTTTGTATTGCACAGTTCCAGGTATGTGATTTTATGAGCTGCTTCAGGTTACTGAGATCTTCAACTTCTCCCAAGATGATTTGTTAACTGAAGACATGATGATACTGGACACACATGGTGAGGTCTTCATTTGGATTGGTCAATGTGTGGAATCAAAAGAGAAGCAGAAGGCATTTGAAATTGGCCAGGTATCGACTGAAGCAGAGACCTTATTCAGTATTGATCAGTTCCAGTTTGCTGCTGTGGTACCTTTATTCAATATGCAACCCCTTGTTACTTTTCCCCCAGAAATACATAGAGCATGCAAATTCTATTGAAGATCTTTCTTCATATGTACCACTATATAAAGTCATGGAAGGGAATGAGCCATGCTTCTTCAAGACGTACTTCTATTGGGACAACATAAAATCTGTGGTAAGCTCTTGGAAACATTATATTTTATCTTGCCTTTTCTGTTCTATCTGATATTAATCATACAAGAGATATTAATCGATTGCTGCTGAAAAGTTAAGGTTTTGTTACAAACTGCACCATATTAAATAATAAGTTTCATACTTCATACAGGTTCATGGGAATTCCTTCCAGAAGAAACTCTCGCTACTTTTTGGATTTCGTTCTGAGGTAAGCCTGAGATTTTTAGTTGAAGATACAAAGTTACATATGTATATATGCTTGGTTTTCTTGAACAAGTTTCTTCGATGTTAACCATTCAGTTTTTAAGTTCCTTTTAGGCGATGGACTTAATATATGCATGATTAACCATTTCTTGAACTGTATAAAGGTTCCATTGAACCAATACTCGGAAATGCAAATAAATATTCAACAAGTGCAATCTTTACATCATAGTTCTTTTGTAGGGTGCACCTAGGAGCTCTGGTAATGGTGGACCCACTCAGAGGGCATCTGCATTAGCAGCTCTATCATCTGCATTTAATCCATCATCCCAACAAAAGCTGGTAAACTTTAAATAGCTGATTTGATTCGTCATAGTATGTATACATTTTGGCTAAAAGAATTATACATTCTTTATGAAAACATCAATGTAACTAGCTTCTTGATCTTTATGTCAGTCTAATGAGAGGCCTAAAAGCACAGGCGATGGACCCACTCAACGTGCCTCTGCACTTGCTGCCTTATCAAATGCATTTAATCCGTCCTCAAAACCCAAAACTCCCACCCCACCTCCATCTCGTTCAGGTCAAGGATCTCAAAGAGCAGCTGCTGTAGCTGCATTGTCCTCTGTGCTGACTGCTGAGCAATCTGGATCTTCAGAAAATCTACGAGCCAAGGCTAGCAGCACAGCAGATAAGACAGGTAGAGCTACACGTTTCTTTCCAGTACCATTCTTCAAGGAATCACTTGTTAGGCGTTTTGAGTTCTCTGATTTGCTTTCCTCGTTTCTTCGAAATGTTTCCTTTAAAGGCTTGTCCTTTTTGTTTTGCAAGTGTAGCCTTGGAGCACTAGTCGTCTATTTGATGTTGTTGGTACACCTGACGAATGGAATGAATCATACCTCCTTACTGGCATATTTATCACTTCAATGTTTGACACCCTTTTTCAATGCAGATGTCGACAGGGTTGTAATAACTCAATCTGGTGCATCTTCTCCTCAGTCTGAAGCTGGGGAGTCCTCTGTGTTTCACCAAGAAAAAGATGTTGTAGATGGGGCACCATCTGAGGCTGATGGAGCAGAGGCTGAGGCCCCAGAGGAAGAAACAACAGAGAATGTGGGTGAAGCAACCTTTAGCTATGACCGCTTGATATCCAAGTCCACTGATCCTGTTCGTGGGATAGATTACAAACGCAGAGAGGTTTGTCCCCGCCCTCATTCTTAAAGTTGTGAATTTCCGTTAATGACCTTAGGATGTGAATAGATATTGAATTGTTTCTTGGGGTTTCATGCATCAATAAGTAACTTTACTTTGGCTTTTGGCTGCAGCTAAATTGTGTGCTTCTGTTATATGATGCATTTGGTTCTCTTTCGACAACTCCTTTACACCTTTCTATAATCATTCGTACATATATTCTACTGTTGCTCGTCCAGCCAATTCTGTTAATATTTGAGTTTGCTTGAAATGAGCTTTACATTTAAAGGAAAGCATGTGAGGACATCAGTTCAATTTTAATTGTACTACTCTATTGATTTTGCAGGCATACTTATCAGATAGCGAGTTTCAAACTGTTTTTGGCATGACTAAGGATGCATTCTACCAACAGCCAAATTGGAAGCAAGAACTGCAGAAGCGAAAAGCTGATCTCTTCTGAAGAGAACAAGCTTCGTATCTAGTGTCCGCTATAAAATTCTATCGTCTTATCGTGAATGGTGGTCCCACGGGAGTAAATCTATCATATATTGTCAGTCATGCTTCTTTCTGAGGACAGGCTACTGGTGGCTTTGCTCAATTGGTTTTTTTTTTTTTGCAACCAATTTTATAGGTCAATTCTTTTATTTGTACATGGCCTGAGTTGTGCTGCTTGCGAGGTCCTTATACATACTCTAGCTTGCTTTGTGACTCTGTCCATATGTGTATATAAATTTTTTTTCATTGGTTTGTTACGTATGGGCATTTCCTGGTAGGTCATCGTTGTATTGTCACTCAGGTGCATTGCTCACGAAATACTTGTGCTATTTGTTTGCTGTTTATGGTTGACAATTGAACGCCTCTGGTTGAACTTATCCACCCGTACAAATAAGTGGCCACCTCTGACCCTGATTTGTGAAGACAGTGATTATTATATCATATCTATTATCTAGTACCCGGCACAAAGGACGTGCATCCAATTTTAGATCACCAAGATAATGGACATGCAAAAACAGTTTTTTCTGGGAAACTGCAGCAGCAATTCAACCAGAACCAGGAGGCAGACCTTCACGAACGCATGTCAGACTAAGCAAGGAGCTAGATTAGTCCATCCCAAACACTCTTTGAACCAAACGCTGCAAAAATGGAGCGGCTCCGTCCCGAACTGAATCATCTCATGAACCAAACGCACCCTAAGGTTCCCAAACGGAATTGAAATACACCATTAACATGGGAACCACACTATTTTCATTCATGCTCCATTCATCTACAATCTGGCAGGCTCCTGTCATCAACATTACATTGCCTCGCAGGCAACCTTGCTATATAATAATGCGTTATTGCAAGTAACATACGCGGGAAAAGTGGTACTTGCTCGCCGTTGCATCCATGAAACTGTGGACAACACGTGTAGTCTCATGATCCATATCGTAGGCAATCAGGCTCCGCCGTCGTCTGTCAAAGAGGAAAATCACATTGCAATCCGGTAGCATATATTTGCAAGTTTATATATATCGACATACTCATATCGTGTATTGGTAATAAATAAATGTCGATGGATGTTTTCTTGTCGTTGATGGAGTCGTTCGAGCTTTCAGTTCTCATTTGACGTAAGTCTCATTTTACTGCTCTTTCAGTTTATAATATCGACAATGTTTTTAAGAATTAAGTAAATCTTACTACTAATATATGCTTTACCATTTTGCAAATATGAAAAAAAAATTAGCTTAAGGGCCCACCGTATCCCGTTCGCTCTAGGCCCTCTTAAAACACTAGAGCCGGCCCTGACCGGGAGACACGTCACACGTACACTTGAAGCGATCCAGGCCAGCGGTCTCGCCGGCAGCCGCACAAGGATCTCGATCAGGAGGTCGTCAAGGTACGACGACGCGGGGTTCCGCTGCCGCTTCCGCCCGGCCATCACTCCGAGCTGCCACGTGAAATCGATCGCCGATGATACATTACGTTTAGTAGACGCGTTCACACGGCTACCCCGGGAAAGTAACTGTATCAGAATTTATTCAGAGGACCGACTCGAGGGATGCAGCTCCCTGTTTATTGCTTTCTATTTTTGTCGAATGTTGTTGGATAGCACTATTTACCATGCGTATATGGATGAGACGTTTGATTAGTACCATCTGTGGTCAGGCCTGTTGATTTTTTGATATTGGATCCAGTGTATACGAGCAACACTTTCCCTGGCCAAATTTGGTTAGTACTTTTTTCCTGACATTTCAGCTGACGAACAGTGGCAAACAAGTTTTTGCTGTTACTTGCATGTTCAGGCAGGGGAAACAAGCCCCGCAGCTGCTGAACTGAACATCACCAATAGGAGCATGAGAGGAAGAAATGGTAAACCAGCACAAGGCAAGCTGCTACGATGATCTGCAGATTCAGCGGGAAGACCTTGCCGCCGGCGCCCAAGTTCAGGGAGTCCTTTGCTGCGCTGACCGAGGCGCAGGAGAGGAAGAACTCTGCCGACACGGCACCGTCCCCGCCGTCTCCTTGGCGATCGTCGCTGCTGTAAGCTGGTTTCCCAGACACGCTCTTGTAGAGCCCACAGCTCCATGCCTGCATACATGGAAGTGGAACAGGTGAGTAACGCAGCCTGTGAAGTGTGAATCAAGAAGAATACTGATGTCGGTGATGGCAATGGGCCTGTGAATTATAAAGTTTCAGTCAATTTCTTGTTTACAGGCTCTATTACGTTTGGACACCGTTTTGTGGCCGGCCTTCCTCTTGCCCGATCGTTTTCGCAATTTTAGTAATGATGTGTTTGTCACCTGGAGTTGCTCCCCGACGGTGACCACGACGGCGCCGTCCAGAGGCCGGAACCTCGACCAGCCTCGCCGGGAGAAGACGTGGAACCCCGACGCGCCGGGGCAGAGGTGGAGGGCGAGGGCGCGCGAGCAGCGCGAGCTCCGAACCAGCATCCGCAGGACGTCATCTTGGCTGACCGGGCCGGACGCGCTGCTGCCGTCGTGTCGGTGCTTGCGGATGCAGAGAAGCGAGGTGTTTCCGTCAGCCTTCGCCAATGTTGCTTCTGCGGCGTCGGCGGCTTCCTTGTTGCCTTGCTGCAAGGCGTGCAGGAGCATGGTTGAAGCTTGCTCAAGCTGAGCGAACAGGTCATCTGCTGTGTTCCTGCGCAGTGTCAAAATCAAGGATGGGATGGATGCATGCCATCCAAAAATTTCAGATCGATTATGAGTTCGCACCGGAAAATTGTTCAAATCGTCTAGCCTTTTTTTGGGTCACCTGCACGGTGCAGCCAGTCTCGCAACATTTTGAGTTCATTAACTAACTTGCTTTGTTCATACCTGATTTGCTTGGCACCATTTCGCAGCGGCCGATTTCCCGCCATTTCTCCGTCTCCTTCGCCGGGCGGCCACCACAGCTCCTCGATATCCTCATCTCCTCCGCCACCCTCCCCCGACGCTGGCGATCCTTCCCTCGCCGTCGCAGCACGTAACGCCCCCAGGACCAAACCCGCGTCGACCCCGTGGCCGACCACCTGGAAGCAGCCAAACGCGACGGCCGCCGACCTCAGCGCCTCCACCGCCTGCTGCGCGCCTTCAGCCACCGGCGACGGCGAGTCCAGCACGCGCACGTCGATGACGGGCGGCGCCCACGCCGCCTGCTTCTTCCTGTTCCCCCGCGGGCCGGGCCTCTCCGGCAGCCGCAGCACGGGGACCCTGGCGGAGCAGCGCAGGAACCTGCCGACGTCGTCGTCATCCTGGCACTCCCCGTACCCGGACGACCCCGAGCTGCTGCCCGCGAGGACGCCGGTGACCGGGGACGGCGGCGGCGCCCGGAACTCCGGCACCGGCAGCTCCCGGGGCCTCTGAAGGTAGGTGACGAAGGACGCGGCAGCCATCACCATCAGCGGCGGTATAAATGGTTCTGGTCTAGTTCATGATGCTCTAGATTTCTAGCAGGTTATATATATAAACACATGCATGGCTGAGCTCGAATGCAAGATGTGCCAAATTATTCTACCAGTTTCTAGTGCGTTTGAGTTCTTCAGTGGTATGGTAGGGACATGAAGTCATGAACATGAGCGTGTGGGGATCAAAAATCAAAATGGGCGCACAGAGGAAGTGGGGCTCCCTGAGCTTCTTTGGTGAGCTTTCTTTGTGCGGTAAAGAGGGACAAGGGGGGAAGGGCGTCGGCAGATGACAGCTCGAAAGAGGAGAGGGTGCGGGGGCATGCATGATGCCGCATCATTGTGCCAGGGGGGCGATGGAACTGTATCTGCGTACGACTGAGTATCCTTTCGTTTGTGCGTTCTGTTGAAGATGTTCTGGAACGCGACGTACTAAAGCGCTTTTGTTTCTGTTGTGCTGCTTTAATTTGGAGGGTTTGATGATGATCTAGCGTCCTTCTGTACGTGCATTTTAGTACTTTAATTTGTTTGTCGATTGTAGCTGTGGCAGGCAGTGGGAGGGAGAGGGACCATCTTCTCGTTTTCCTCGAACTAACATCGGCGTCTCACCCAATCCTCTTGCAATGTTCGTGTCGTTTATACTTTTATTTACTCTCGCGAGATATTCAAAACCAACACGAGGCCGAGCAAAAGTTTCAGAGCACGAGATGAGGACCAGCAGCACGCATTGATACGTGCTCCGTAGTTTCGGATGCCACTGAAGTCGTAAACGTTGCGATTTGCAGCTAATGGCAGGTTCATTTAAAGCCATTCATCTATTGCCTATTAAAGTAAATTTCTGTATAAGAAATAATTAAAGCGGGGATAGCTCAGTTGGGAGAGCGTCAGACTGAAGATCTGAAGGTCGCGTGTTCGATCCACGCTCACCGCATTTTTTTTAAGACTATGGGTCTATGGCTACATGTTTACGGTGGCTTTGCTCATTTGCACGACTATCACCTTTATCTTTCCTTTTTTATTTTTTACGAATTCTGTGCTCTCATCATCGGCAACAATCTGCTGCTTTTTTATTTTTTACGAATTCTGTGCTCTCATCATCGGCAACAATCTGCTGCTTTTGTTTGTGCTTATCGCCTGAAGTGAAGCAGAATCACCTTTATCTTTCCTTTTTTTATTTTTTACGAATTCTGTGCTCTCATCATCGGCAACAATCTGCTGCTTTTGTTTGTGCTTATCGCCTGAAGTGAAGCAGAATGAGATTGGACACCTGGAGAAGCAGCCGCTGCTGCCATTCGCCTTGGCCTCAGGCGTGAGCCGCCTGAACCCACACAATTCACAATGGCACAGCGCGCGCCTGCTATCCGCTGTACGCTGTACGCTGTACGCTGTACGCTGCACGCGCACGGCAACACAATTTCGGCATTTCCCATCAAATGGCCAGCCTGTCTATAATCGGCTGAATGCCCATTATCATTACTCAGCAGATCGTTGACAGGTGATTCCGGTACAGCGACACACATATACCCTACACCAAACCACCCGTTGTGTTTCAGCACAATCTGTCAGCGTCAGATTACAGACGCGTGGAAATGGCATTTGGGGGCCCGACCCATACGCTGGAGTCTTTATTCCTCTACCGCCTTTTGGGGGGTTTCAGTGAAGAAACTCCTCCTGTAACCTGGCTTCCCGTAGATTTAGTGCGACCTGGTTAGCGAACATGAGTTTGCATCAGTATCATGGGATACGGATAGTACCACGCGTCGAAATGCAATTTCTGGATGCTCGCAGCATAGATCAGCTTAGGTAGCATGCAAGTGATTTGCGTTTGTATTGTACCTGGAGGTTTTAGAGCAGACTCCCTTGGTTTTGGCTTGGAGTTTGCCGGCTGCCCATTCTTTGTGAGGAACAGTCTGGCTATCCTTGATGGGGTCTTCTGCCTGTAATTGTAGGGCATCGTTTTAAGTTGCAGGATTCGTCACCGAAAGAAATATGGGATGCCTTATCGATGATGAAGTCAAGAGAATGATGGCAAGGAAGATAGATGTGGAAAGTGGAAGCGCTCAATGGTAACATACATCTGATCTGCTGCTGCCTCGGAAGCACCGCCAATGGAATACTCTGTTCCTGCTACTGAGCAGCCGTCATCAGACACATTATCTTCACATTCAGCTTCACCTGATCCCGCAGCCCCTGTAACAGTGGCCAAGTGTGTCCATTACTGATTCCATTGACTACTGCATAATTTTGAGGCATGGTGAAATCCTGTCACAAGACATAAACGATCCATTACCTGATAATCGCCGGATCTGTTGTCTACTGTCATTTCTATCTGTTGATGAACTTGGAGATTTGGATTCCTCCTTCAGGAGCTGCTCAATTTCCATATCTTTCCGTGATATCGTGTCTTTCAGATATGAAACCTGGACACAAAAATGATGAAATGCTTCTGAAATTAAGATAACCAATGGAACATGCAGAAGCTATCTGATCTGATTACCTATGAATCACCGATACTTCAAAATGGATGCCATACCCGTATCCGATACGGCGATACGCCCTGATACGCGTATCGGGAAGTATCGAAAAATTATGATTTAAAAATAAAAGATTTAATTCCCGATACTCCGTCTGATACTTCCCGATACTCCGTCCGATACTTTTGGGCCAATAACACCTCATTTGAAAGAGCATCGGGAGCCCATCAACGTAGGCCCATCCAGGTTGAACTAATCATTTAGCTATATTTGGTTGAACTTGAACATTTACTACGTATGTTGGCTCTTTGGAAATGTAATATTTATTATCTATTTCGTTCTTACGAATTATTTGACAATTTACATTTTTAAAAATATATATACTTGCCGTATCGGTGTATCCTTATTTTTTGAAAATCGCCGTATCACCGTATCGCCGTACCCGTACCCGTATCGGCGTATCGCGTATCGGTGATACTTAGCTGATTACAGTAACAACTACCAGATATTAGCCTTATTAACAGAAATACACTTTTTTAAGATTTTGATATTAATATGTGAAGCAATAAACTTACTATAATGTTTAATAAAGACTCTTTTCTCCAATTAAAAAATTAATTCATATAAGAAGAGAGTGTACCCCTTGAAACTGATCACTGTAAGTTAATATGAAGCTTACTAGTTCTCAAAGCTAAAGTGATGTTTGTATAAAACTTGCTATTACTGTTAAACTAGTGAACACAAATTATCCTGATCTATGAGAGTCAGATAAGAGAGATAAAAACCTGTTCTAGCAGCTCCTTTATATCTTTGCCCTCTTTATTACTTCTTGCAGCACCTAACTCGACTCCAGAAACCCTTTCAGCAAACTTCAAAGTGCTCATTGTTTCTGAAAATGATTCGGTATCAGGATTTATTTGAACAAACATCAGTGTCTTTGCTTGTCCACCTGCAAGAAATAGAAAAGAATTATGATAAGTAATTGCCCAAAAAGTAATAACAGCTATATGTTAGCAACCCCCGTCCCTCTTTCTTTTTTGAGGAACAACTATATATTACCTAAAGAGCTTTGTAGAACTTGAGTCAGCTTGCTGTTTCTGTACGGAACATGGGCATTTTTTTGTGCCAAAGCAAAAATCACATCACCAAGGGCAGACAGGGATTTGTTTATATACTGCGCTTCTTTTAATCTTTCTCCAATTGCTTCAGATCGCTCAACTCTTTCACTCCCAGCAAGATCAATCAAATGGAGACATCCTCGAGAAGTAGAACCATTCTTCAAATCCAACCCTCTAACATGCACAGTTAGAATGCTGCATGCAACAAAGTTTCAGAACATTATATTCCAGAATTTTTAAGGTTTGACTTTAACAATCAATTATTGGCACATACCTGTGAGATCGACTGCTCCTTTCATTCAGAGCTGTTGATCCAACTGCTCTATTTGATTGTCCAATTTCCATCAAGTCTAGCACATCTGATGTTGATTTGACTGGATGTAAGCTTGCATCTGGGACGACAAGTCCATTCGGCTGAGAGGTACTCCAAATTCCAAGTGTTTCTTTATGTCAAGAATAACAAATTTTTTTCTTTGCATATCAGTCAGTTGGAACATTAAAATGGAGCCATGTGAGAGATCATAATACTCCCTCCGTTTTTAAATATGTGATGCTTATTTTCTTGTTCTAACAACGCATATTTAAAAACGAAGGGAGTACAAAATAAACATGCTTTTGGTGGGGGAAGGATATCTTTTTTGTGCAATATTATTGGATAGAAGATCCCGCACTTGTTCGTTGTAAATCTCAACCATTTGCACTTCCACCTCATATGAGAAAGCATTCCTTCTACTTAAAGAGATGTCGAACAAGTCATTTAAGGCTCGATAGTTAACACCCCAATCTTCTTTCGATGTGCCCGGTCCACTCTACGGAAATGATACCAAGCACCAATTAGTAATATCCCCAAGAATAGTATCAGTTCAACTTTGTTATCTTGAGTCTTGATTTCTTACCATTGTGTAAGTTTTTCCTGAACCAGTTTGACCATAGGCAAAAATGCACACATTAAATCCATCAAGTACTGATCTGATCAATGGCTGGATGTCTGAGAACACTTCAGCTGAAAGTTTGTAAGAAATGTTGGTGAGCTATATTCAATGACATGCCTTTTTTAACTTCAAATTGCATCACTAGCATACATGAGATATACCTTGAGAAGCATGCGTTTTAAACACCTTGTTAAACTTGAACATTCGACACCCATCCTTCCCTTGTTTGAATGGGTTTGTGATGATGATCTCACCATTTTCACCAATATAATCAACTGTAGTTGTTTTCCCATCTTGACCAGGAAGAAATGGTCTGACACGGCAATAGACTCGGATATTACCTGATAATAAACATTAGAGTACAAAGGAAAATGTTAAACAACAATAAAATGTGCACAAATGTAGACATATCGTTGTGCAGAAAATTACCTTTTAGTTCCTGTACTTCATTAAATAACTTCTGATTTTCAGCAAGAACCTTATGGTAATTGTTGGCAGCATCTACTAAACCTTTTAGATCATGTCCTAAACAAGTTTGGCAAGTTAAGAAAAGAAAAAATATTTTATCAGCAAAAATAGAAAATGTATGTGTGGGACAATGCCGCTATACAAATCACGAGTACCCTCACATACCAATGTTAGATATTTCGTCCCTCCATTTCATTTGAAGGGTAAACATTTCCTGCTTAATGGACTGAGATGATAACCTTATATCCTAACATAGTTGAATAATATAAGTGAGAAGCATAAATAATCTACAGACAATGGAAAATTGATATAAAAAATAAAATAACCTTAATTGACATTTTTTGATTATCCATAAAACTCTGGAAAATGTTTGCCTTCCTGCTCCAAAGTTGAGATTTCAGTTGGGAAGCAGACTCAATCTCTTCAGCTTTCTTTTTTGATTGCATTAGAAGAAACTCAGCTTCTTTAATTCTCGAAGTCAAGTGTTCCTCCATCTGCCTAGCTTCTGTTTCCGTTCTCTCACGGTAATGTTCATGCATCCTACTCAAGATCTGTATTTCTTTCTGAAGAGAAGCTATTGTATTCTCTGCGCTCTCCTTTTCCCGGATCAGCCGAACCATATCTTGTTCGTCTAGTTTTCTTTTCTCATCAATTTTTGATTTCTCTACCTATGTGAGTAAAACAAACAAATTTATGATATGTTCACTATAACTATGAGCACCAAATGTAGTACAATATTCAAAAGTGATCCAAGCATCATACAACCAACAGTTTTTTCATTTTTTTCTAAATACTGATTGAAGCAACATGGTTAGAAAATTTTTTAAAAAAAACAGATTAGGATATTTTGAATACCTCCATTAGCTCAAGCCGATTTACTGTCATCTGAAGAAGAGCAACATGTGTCAATAACTAAACACAATAGTGATTCCTGTGATAATTTTCAGACCATGAACAAATTCGATAGCTACCTCATTTTCTTCATTTGTTCCATTTACTAATGTCTCGAGTGCTTTAATTTTTGAACGGTACTTGTCTTCCCGTGTCTTTATGATGCTATTTTGCTGTGAAAATAAGTGATCTGTTTCAAGTAGAATTTATATGACAGGAAATGGTGAATTCAAAACAAATGACACACTTACATTTCTTATGTGATCTGCTTGAATAGCAATGCGGTGCTCAATCTCTTGAACAACATTCCTTAGCAAGTAAACAACACGCTGAGACAAGAATAGACTGGATTTAGTCATCAATAACTGATGATAAATAAACACTGAGATTCCAGGCAGTAAGTTTATTGAAAGTCCCTGAAAACAGACTTACATGTGGTATTTCTCCTCTTTTTCTCTCAATGCTCTCATCTAGAATGCCATTAACAATTCTAAGAAGTGATTGAGTAGGTGCGTTCTGATAAAGGATAGTTATATTAATTAATAAAATGGCAGAGATAAGAATAAAAAAAGTGATGACATGGTCTGATGCTAAAGAGTTTACATCTAGACTACTTGGATGCATCATCTCTGAAATTTTGGCAGCAGGAAGATCAGTGTAGGGGCCCCGCTTAAGTTGGAAAGCATCATGGACCTTTTGTCCTGCAAAGTAAGGTAAGCATGATGGGCTGTTAAGTCTTGTTTCTTCTGTTGATTTCAGCTTCATGCTGATTTATTTTAATAACGACCGGACTGTGCCCCATCATGATGCAGAGACTGGAATTAACATGCCCTTCTTTTTTCTAAAAGAAGGGTGAGAATGGCCATATATAAACATGGCAAGGCACTTAAGTCAAACTTAAAGTGAAGAAACAGGACTAGAACCTGTAAATGTAACCTGTCTATTAAAGATACACAAGCTAAGGGTACTCGGAAAGCATGAATATGAAAGTTACCAACATATAAAGTCATTCGTGCTGAAGTGCAAGATGCCTGATTTTTTTTCCTTGGGAAAGGGGGGATTACTATATATATGTGAAGTCCAAAGATAAGTTAGATATACCACCGGCAACCAGTCATTAATGGAAATTTTTCTGTTTAAACTACATACTTAGAACCAGATACACAGTTCATTGCCACAAATGATGACGCCTAAAGAAAAGACATATGCATACCTGAATGAAGATTGTTTCTTTGTTGAGACTTCAGATCCCAGTGGCCCTTCTGTCTTTCTTCCATGGGAGATCTTTTCCCCGGCGTCACAACCGAAATTATAGGCCCATCGGATTCTCGAAGTTCCAGTCTCCTTCTAAGGGGTGTCTTAACATTGTTTGAAATGTTTTGACCTGATCCTGTAGTCACATCATCCTTTAGAGTCAAGAGACACTCCACTACAGAAGACACTGATCCCTGTAATCATTGAATGGGCAGGGTTAACAAAAACTGACATGAACAGAACCACAGACTTTCAATTGACAACTGTGAAAAAAGTCTCTATCAAAATGTTGGACGTACATATACCCCAGGACCATTTCCCAAAAGAAATCACAAACTATGAACTCTACTAACCATCTGAGAATGACACAGATTTCAAGGGGGTTTTGAGTCTATGCTGTAGGGGTGAAGCTCTTATGGATTTTGGTGAAGGTTTGATATAATTCTACAGGAGAGTTGTAAGATCTAAGTGCAACACTTTTCAACCTTTCCAATAGCAACTGAGGTTATTGCTGCTTTTCAGTCAACCATAATCGAGCTTAGTGGTACATCTCATATATAGCCATATTTATGGACATGGTTGTCAAAATCTCAATTACCGATTTACGCAGTTACAATCAGAACCAACGGGTATGGTTATGCGATTCTTGTCAATATAATCTACCACTCTATGATTTTTAAGTTTATGATCCCATGCCAAGATAGCAATCTTACCTAAAGACATCCAATTTGACTTAAAAATCCACAATTTTGATAACCTTGGTTATTTTTTTAGATAATGGAATATTCCGGCCTCTACGGTTATGAATACACAAAATCTTCATACTGAAATAGACCCACCGTTGCTAAGCAAGGCCTAAAATAGTAGGCATTATTGCCAACATGGTATTAAGGACTAACACCAACTATGGCAACAACCATTATTAACATACACCTTGAAAATGAGATGGTGGCACCATTTAGTTCAAATAAAACGCATACTGGCAAGCACTATGTATACCGGAAAACTACTTCACAATTTCACATAACATGAGTAATCTCACCTCCTCCAGATCCTTGATGCTGAATCCTGGTAGCCCCATCTCCGCGACAACAGAGAGGAATTTCTTCACATTCGACCTCTGGTCTGATGCGTTACCACCCCACATTCCCTTAAAAAAAAAGAACTCAAATTTAGATCAGCAAGAGTAACACGCACCAGAAGTTCAGCACCCCGGAGATGACTGAACTCACCTCCTGAACATCAGGCATGAGCTTCTCCGCAATGTAGCAGAGCGCGGTACCGTCGATGAGGTACTCCCGCAGCTCCTCATCTGACGAATCCAATGGCAAGTCGAACTCCGGCAGCAACCCACCAAGCCAATCTATCACCTCAGCACGCCGATTGGCTAGAAATAGTTTATAACCAAAAGGAGCAGTCGTGAGAAATGCGTGCAGAATCGTAAGATTGAGCTCGCAAATTAAAAATTTAAAGCCTCAGCACATCACTAGAGACGAAGATCAAATTTTGAGCTCCTATACAAAACTCTGACAAGCCAATGCTCAAGGAAAACTACTGCATCGCTCCAACTTAGACCTGAATCGCTCCAACTTACCAGTTTTTACAAAAGAAAAAAAATCAAATGGCATACTAAACACATGAAGCTTTCAAAGATCCAAACTTTGGGCTTTGGAACTTGAATTAAGGCGTTAGACCATTCCCCACAGAAGAAAAGGCAAAGGAAAAGAAAAAGTGAAAGCTCAGATCGGCGACCATCCCACCTGCATGGAACTCGCCGTACTCGCCGTCCACGTTCCCCATCCCTCACCGCCGGAACCGGAGCCTGCACGGGTCCGAAATGCAGGCCGATCTGGGCCCAGATCGAGCCCTCCGGCGGGCAGGGCGGCACGGGTCCGGCCGAATCGAGAGGCTTGGAGGCAATGCGGGAGGCGGATCGGCGTGAGCTCGGGGAGCGTTTGGCCTGGGTTTTCTTCGCGCCTCCCCTCGTCGGCCTCTCGCTGCGACTTCAGCAGCTTCCCTTTCCTCCTGCGACTTCCCCGCTTCACTGGTTAGTTGGATTTTGATTTTTGTGTTTGCTTGTGCGTTAAGGCCGGTAGTCAGTGTAATAGCGGCAGTACTATGCTGTCCCTGCCAGTGCCACCCACCTTGAAGGCCTTCTTTCGTTCTCTTCAAAATTCCAAAATTTTATAAAATTTTTGGTCACATTGAAATTTTTAACGCATGCATGAAATATTAAATGTAGCTAAATAAAATAACTAATTATACAGTTTGTCTATAATTTACGAGACGAACCTTTTGAGGCTAGTTAATCCATGGCGGGACAGTAATTACTAAATACAAACGAAAGTGCTACAGTGCTTTGCACCCAAAATTTTACGCGTCTAAACAAGACCGAAACATGCGTGGATTACTGTTACCACAGGCTTCGCACGGTCTGAATCAAATTTTCGGTTGTTGTGATAGTCTACCGTTCGATACAGGTTGCGCCGATGGTATGAATATGCCTAAGACTATTTGCACTGGGATCCTATAAAGGATCCTAGAGGAGTCCTATACCGAAAAAACGACTGTAGTGCCATACTTTGAAGCATCCCCTACCCAAGCGGACGATCTCGTTTTCCCTAGGAACAGGGGACTTGCGGGACTTTTGCAATCGGCCAGCGTGGCGCTGGGCCCCGCGCGCCCGCTCCGGCGGCCTCGCCTTCGTGCCCAGAGAGGGAAGAGGGAAAGGAGCGGAGGACGGGCGACGGGAGAGCACGGGCGGTCGCCGGGGAAGCGAGCCGGTGACCTGAGTCGCATGATGTGGCCGGCGGGGAGGCGTGGATCTAGTCGACGACGCCATGGCCCCGCGCGGGCTACCGCCATAGTCGCCTGCATCCGGTCGCCGCCCTGCTGCGTCGTGCCCGCCGCCGGCCGCTCCGGCAAGGAGGGAAGGGAGGCCGCCATGGAGGCCTGCCGTCAGAGAGAAAGAGATAGGAGGAGCGAGGTAGGACGCGCGCCAGCGAGAGAGGGCGCGCGCGCCGGTGAGGGAGGAGGATGGAGGACGCGCGGGCCGCCAGGCTCGTCCCCTGTCGCCGCCGCCAGGCTTGTCCCACGCCGCCGCCGCGAGCAGAGGAGGGCAAGGCCGGCGGAGAGGGGGCCCTGCAGGACAAGGAGCTCGCGGGCCCCGCCACAGCGCCCCGCCTCGCGCCTCCGCCCCACACCGCCATGGCCCCCGCTTGGCTGCAGGCCGCACCGGATCTGAGCCATCGAGGGGGGAAGCTGCGCGCCCCCGCCATGGCCCTCCACCGCGGCACGCACCGCGAGTCCTCGAGGCGGGGCTCCGCCGTGCCGCCAAGCTCGAGGCAGGCCTCCGCGGCGCCGCCGAGCTTGAGGCGGCCGCCATGGCCCCGCGCCGGGGCGGGTCCGGCCGCCGCACGATGGCCCCACGCGGCCGGTGCGCGGCAGGGAGGCGCGGCGAGGGTCTCCGCCGCGTGCGGAGAAGGAGGAGGAGGGAGGGAGCCAGGGCCAGCGGCGGTGCGGGGAGGGAGGGAGGCTGGTGGAGCGAGCGGGGATGGGAGCAGGGAGAGAGAGGGGGAGGGAGAGGGCGTCGGATAAAAAATTAAGAGAGAGAAAAAACTGACGTGTGGGTCCCGTAGCGAGTAGTTGGTATAGAAGAGAGATCTAGAGAATGAATGAGTGCAGAAAATCTAAATATAGAGAAGAGAATCTGAATGACTAAGACAAAAATATTCTCTTAGAGAATGAATTTAGAGGATCATGAGTGTGAACACCCTAAATAGCCTACCATAATGGACTAGATTTGTAGGTACGTACTACATGGTACTCCTTCAATGAATACTCCTCGGTTTTTCTCCAACTAATTTTATTGTTTTGTGGGTACGCGAGTGTTTGCACCCGTGACGTGTCTCCAAAGGATTTTATTGTCCAAAATTACCGAAATATTAGTGCTACCAGGATCCGTAATAAAAATCGACTGGGTACCTAACCTAACAATATGGCATTGCGCATCGGCACATGTCGACGCCGCGGGTGATTATTCCAAGATCCAAGATCCAACACCGCAACGTGCCCAAAAGAGAGGAAACCCAAAGGCCAAAGAGAAAGAACCAACTGGTGACGCGGGAAGATTGCCCGTAGAAAGAACCAACCGATTCCGCAGTTGACGTAAATGTCCGAACCGACCGCCGAGGCGTAGGATGTTTTTCTTTGGGATTTCCAGATTTTCTTGTCGCTGTGAGTTGTTGAACAAGCCCAATGCTAATTCGCTTTTTTTGCTTTTTTTTTCCCTCCCTGCCCCAACGCTACGTGACACACACGCCTCGGCGGCTTGGTGGCAGATCTGAGTCTTGCTGCCCGGCAGAGGCCCGCAAGGCGATGGTTTCGGGCATCATGTAGCTCTGCGGCAAGCGGAAACGCAATGTGAAAATACAGTGCATCGGCGATGAAGTTGAACAACGACGCAGTACTACAGTTACAGTCAAGTACAGGCGTGGTCTGTTCGGTTGGTGCCCACCTCGCACCCCGCCATGGCGTGTCATATCAATCCCTCCCACCGTCCCGCGGACCACGGCAGCGTGGCTCTGGCGCCCAGGGCACGCGCATGCATCTGTCCAACGCAAAGCACTGTGCCGTGTCGTGAGGCCACAGGTATTCCCCCGGAGCCCAGGGCCCAGGCAAAGGAAAAGGATCCATGCAATGCGACCTCACGTCTCTCTGACTGTCCTCGCGAGCCGTGACACAACCCGAAACGCTCCGGATGACAGATGGGGGCAGACAAAAAATTGCAGGAACTATAGAGGAAAAAAAAACAGAGAGCGCAATACTCTTTGTAGTCTTATTCCACCGTTATGTTACTATCATCTTTCGTGTAGACTTACATAGGTTTCTCATCTCTTATCCTCCTTTCCTCTTTCTGTCCTTTTCTCTCTCTCTCTCTCTCTCTCTCTTTTGGAAATGACAATCTATTCTTATTTCGGTTATACCACATGCGTAGCATCTCTTGTTTGTTTCATTTACGCTGGCCCCTAGTCAGCAGCAGGGCCAGATAGTTGTGGCAGCCGGAAACCTATGTCCAGGCAATCTTCTTGCGCCATAGTCCATTTACTGCAACTTGTAGAATGGCAAGGGCCAAGGCTCCGTTCTTACATAGCAGGCCTGCTGGCAGCTCCGGCGGGACCGGCTTGTCGCAGCAGCTGCGCGTACATAAACACAAACTGAGATGCTAACGATGATGTTCACCTGCCATGAGTCCTGTTTCATGGCACAAGTTACAGAACAGTGGATGACATTTTTTTCGGGAAATGGTTACCTGAAAATAGGCTTCTAGTTTCTGCCTCAGGACACCATGCTCCATCTTCACTTTCTGAAAAGATTTCATACAACTGCAAACCAAAACATGGAAAACAACAGCTTTCTTATTACATGGACCAGATATGAGGGCAGTTCATCTTTGTTTTTGGATTTTGGAAAGGACTTGTGAGAATATCTCAATGGATACAAACAGAAAAGTGGTAGACTTCAGGGAAAACTTTATCAAACCTCCAAAAGAAATGGTTCTTCAAATAAGAGACAAAAGTCTGAAAGAACTAAGGCATCAAACAGGATGAGGAAGGGGAAAGAGAGATTGAAAGAACTAAAGCATCAAACAGGATGAGGACGGGGAAAGAGAGATACCCTTCTGCATTTCCTTGCCCGCAATAATCCCTGAATGACATGCACTCACTGTTCATCCTTGAAGCACCAATGCTGCATCAAGTTTTGTAATGTCAAACACATGCGCAATATATAAAAGGGTGCCTAGCTTGATTGGTTAGGTAGTCTTAGTAGTACTCCTCGGGTCCTGAGTTCGACTCCCGGTGAGAGCGAATTTCAGACTGAGGTAAAAAAATCGGTATTTCTAAAGCACATGGAAATAGGTCCCGGCTCACCCCGGCCCGCTCTCACACGGGTTACGGTATGTGTTACGACGCCCCTGTGTAAGGGTGGAGCAGGGGTTCGGGAGTTTTCTCGACCCGCGTGAGATGTCTTCTTCTTACATTAATGCTGAGTTTTTTTTTGGTCAGACGTCAGGGTTATGCTTTCTTAAATCTGAATTCAGAACCATGCTACGCTTACAAAAGTTCACTGGCTACACATATTATGCGTTTGGTTGACATTGAAACATTAATCTCACATCTCACAGTCTAATAACAACACAAAAAAATACCGAGTTTTTTCTGGGACAACAGACCACCATATAAAGCCTTCAGGAACTTTGGTTTACATGCATATAACATACTGGAGATTTCATTCGTGAGGCATTAATTTGAGATGTTTCAGATTTCCCCCCTTTTTTAAAGAAGAAGCTGAAGCATGCAGCAGGTGATGACAAGAAAATGAAGAGCACACGTTTGTTTAATGGATGATCTCAGCTTTGCAGGATATTCAGTTATACTCCATAGTCTTGTTGGTTCTCATTAGTCATGAAAACAATAAGGGAAGCTATGTGTGCAGTACTGAATCAGTCATACACCATGCAGCATATGCAACTGAACAAATATATCCAGGTAAAACTCTGGATCTACCTGGAGCAGCTGCCTTTTAGTTGCTGCATGTATGCATCCCACTTGTTGAAATCTTTGGGGTATTTTTCCCTGCAGTGCCACAAAGTTTCAATTAGTCAAGCACAGCACTACAACCTGCATCAATTGTCTTCTTTCTTTTTCATCAGAAAAAGCCTTCTCCTTGATTAAGTAAGTTTCACTACATAGTGCTTACAGTGCTTGCTCAATGTTGGATATTAGCCTGGCAGAGTCCTTGAAAAACAAAGTAACGACCTCTTCAGCAAAATTAGGACTAGCATCATCCTGCAAGTCTTCCACCTGACAAAATTGCTCATCTAGGTACCCCTGTCAGTGAAATACAGGTTACTGAATCAGCAAGTGATAGATAAAAAAAAACAATAAAACTGTCGCTGTCATGAATGGGATCAAAAGAAGGCATGTATATACATATGAAGAATTAAGATCAAATTTCTAGTGTCCTTGAGGACAGTGGCGGAGCCTGAACAACAAATCAGGGGGGGCCAGTCTTGTTAATTAAACTGCTAATCTAATGAACAGTACCGAAGTTACTGTTCAACTAGTGGAGATTTTCGGGGGGGGGGGGGTATGGCCCCAACGACGCTCCGCCACTGCTTGAGAAAGCATTAACATATACTGATGATAAAGAAAACCTTTCAGAATACATGCCTGATCAAAGAGACTCTTTTTCATGGATGCGGCTTGGCGTCGCAAATTAGAATAATCCATTTGTATGAATGAACTAGGAAAAAGGTGGCAAGGCGAAGATGATATAGATAGGAACACACTTCACAAGTCACAACACAATATAACAGGTGGGAACTACGAGATATAGAAAGTCGAGCGCGCTGTATGCTTATATAGTCGAGGAGGCCGTTACTATTCACCCACCAAACATAAGTGAAGCTCTAGATATTCCAATTTCTGGATAGCAAATGTTAGCATCTTGCGTGCGCAGGCGATTTGATTGCCACGGTGTGCACAAGCTATCCACATTCTGGAGAGCGACTTGAATAGATGCAGATTCTTGTAGCCTGTATCTCTTTTTGATCAGAGACATGCTGCTGTACAGCAATCATGAAGAAAGCATTTTAAGGGAGCTTAGGCTTTATCAAGAGTCAAGATTAGTTTAGTACTCTACAAACAGAAAGAGTTAATCTGTTTCATGACTTTCATTTGGCTTGCTGTCAAGGACCCATTGTTGGACCACCAACCGCCTTTCCAAGCGTGGGCTGCCTCAACCGGCTAGGCGCCCCTCTTTGTGACCAGGATGAAAAATCAATTCAGCACTTACTGGTGTCTTGCGTGTGATTGAAACTCTGGTTTCGCTACGCAGATCGTACGAGTGTGTGGGAGGGGGACGAGGACTAGGAGAGCGAGGACGGTGGCGAGGGCGCGAGGCGCCGTGGTGCTGCACGGCGCAAGGAGAGGGGTGGCGATTAGGGCTCCCAAGGTAAGCCAGCAACAACTAGTTGCTTCTGCTTAATCTCCAATAATGAAAGTTTACAGACTTTATAGGACTCTAGGGTCCTATTGGGCCTTAGGCCCGCGAACCACATTGCCCTCCTAGCTACTTGGGCGACGCCTTGCATACGTGATGCCCGTCATAACAGCGTGTTTGCCCGCTAAGTTTGGACAGAAATCATACAGAGGTTGGGGCTGGTTACAGTAGCACCATAGCCTTCAGTTACTCAATTTTCAAGCTGGTTGTGTTTGGCTCTCAAAAACATTGCTAAGGAAATGCGCAAGGGATTCAATTCATTGGCTATCCTGGTTGCTTGGAAGATCCGGAAACACCGGAATGAGTGTGTCTTCAATGGTGCTAATCCTAGTGCTTCTTTGGTTCTGCAATCAGTAGCAAATGAGAGCATCATTTGCTGCTCAGCTGGAGCTTGTGCACTTGCAAAAATTTCTGTTGAGTTTGCTTAATCTGGACTTTTAGTCCAAAATAGGTGCTCTGGCAGTTTTTACCTCCAGTGAATGGTGAGCATGTAACAACTTTATATGTGTGTGAGTGGGTGTGGGTTGTTTTCTGGGGATCCTTGTTATTCCTACTTCGTATTTTTTTCTCTCTTCATAATGAAATGAAATGCAGTTCTCCTGCTTTTTCGAGAAAAAAAAATCTTATCCATTGCATCAGGACTCCTTTCATAACAAGTTTCAAAAAAAGGACTCCTTCCATAACAAACATGATCCACAAAGATCAAAAAATTAGCTCAGCATTGATACTAGACTGCATTGATACTACATAGAACAGGATACGAGACTGCATTGATACTACACTTGAAGTGGAAGTTCAGACCTAATACAGCGGCCTAGGAGTGCTAATGGATAATGGCCCTAGTGCTCTATTCATAATCCAACTTGGCGCTTATATATTTTTAGCTCAAAATTGTATAAGATTAGAGCCCAGTTCTTTTTTAGCTCAGCCCTTAGATCATCTAGGCTGAAATTTGAGGCCCTTTACCACCCCTCTACTGCCAAATTTTCTGTGTTGAATTGCTAAAAGAAAACATAGGCATATACTACTACTACAGGTGTAGTCCCAGGCATGGCGATCAGATCGGAAAAGAAGCAACAGTTGTAAATTAATCAAACATGGGCAATCCTATCATTTGAAAAGTGCACATTGTTAACATAAAATCACAAAAAACTAACAGTTTAAACTTTTTCTACTACCATTTTAGGTGTTAATTAACTTTCTAAATTAAACAGGAGATAATCATGAAGTCAGTTAAGCTAAAGCAAACTAAATTACTTCAAAATCACAACAGAAAAACAGTTTAAGCTTTCATTGTGATCAGCCTCCAGACTTAGAGAATCATGCAGACACTACTGGAAAACAGACTATGGGAACCGGTTGGAAAAGGCCTTAGGCACCGATTTTCCAACCGGTTCCCACAAACCGAGACCAATGGCCTCGCCTTAAGACACCGGGTTTTTCAAGCGGTGCCTTAGGCTTCCATTGGTACCGGTTGGAAAGACCAACCGGTACCAAAGAGACTGCCACGCTGACGCAAGGTGGCAGCCCCTTTGGTACCAGTTAGTATTTCTAACCGGTAACAATGATCTTTTCATTTTTTTTCCAAATCCAGTTTTGTTTGTTATATTTATTACTGTTTATTCTTTTATAATTGCTAAACGCACTCAAGCTCTACAGTACTATACGTTCATTGGTCGTTCGTGTTCGTTTTCAGAGAATATTTAAAACTAACTAAAAGTGAAATGCGAGCATATAATTAAGCAATTAGATGAACTAATATATTTACAAATTTACAAACATCAAGGCATAACGTTTAAAAATATTTACAAATGTACAAGTTATGTTTGCAGTCCAACTACTGGTCCCCTCAGGAGGTCGATGGAAGTCCTCTATGGATATGACCGTCGTGGTAGAACTCGCCTCTAGGATCCAAGATCTCGTTCAAAATGAATCCGGCGAGCTGCTCGCACACGGCGTTGATCCGATCAGTAGAGTAACATTCATCCCCCATTTTGAGACATCTATCATTTAGGAAAAAAAGGATTAACATCATATGCGTTAGTACAATTATAAAAATGTACTAGTGAACGGTTTGGACGTACTCTCGTGTCTTCATCAGTAGTCTTCCTGCATGGAGTCATGATGTGCAAAGTAGTCGCATACGTAGTACCCGCACCAATCAGTTCCTTATTGTTGTCTCGCACACTTAAAGAGAAACAAATAAATTACTCAATTTAGAACAATTTGGGATTATATACTTAACTAGACAAATTTTTATGAATCAACATACCGGATAATCCATGTTAACGTTCAGTTCGGGCCTCCATTGACCACGTCCTTTGTTATTTTTCACAAATTTTTTCCAAACCCTGCACTCATAGTTAAGTTTGATATTCAAGAATTGTTATTAACAGAAAAAAAGATATGATTGTGCAAACTGAACTTATCTGTTCAAGGGGTCTAGGATATGTTGGATTGCGGACTTTGGATTTCTCATTGAGTCAAAGACTATAAGATTGCCGATCTCTACGGAAAGTATGAGTAAAATCCAATGATAACTGTAGATATAGATAGGATATATACATACATGCATTAGACGACTTAGTATTTATTTAGTAATATAACAGAGGATTGAGTCGACCAAGGCTTACCCAAAGTTGTATGGTATGAATATATAGGATTTGTAATTTTGTCTAGTCAACGAATCGTACATGTTTTGGCACGTTTCCTTATAATTTTCGTTGAGCACTTTCTGGTTGACTAGCAAAGGAGACATGAAGCTGATCTGATGGTGCCATCCATGTTTTCGGCTTCTTTGGGTCTCCTATCTAAACGATACAATAGAAATTTTATAATGCACACATATAATTATGTTCTTGTGAATAAAAAGTATTAATGTAGAGGTAAGTGATACTTACAAAACCCAAATGGTGATGATAGAGACGTCGAGGGCTTGTCGATGGTAAATGTGATATAAATTTTCGAAGTACACCCAGAAGTCGTCCTCCCCGAGGAAGAAATCATGGTCACGATACTTGACTCCAAACATTTTTCCTTCGTCATTCGACATTCGCAGGTACCATCTATGCAAATTGAACATCTGTGTGCCTAGACTTTTCTCCTCTTCCTCAGTGACAAAAGGTTTTCCATGCTGGAATGGAGTAAGAATGGGAGCGACAGGGATTTCCGCCTCCACTTGCCCCGTTGCCTCCTCTAGCGTTAATCCAGTTTCAGAAAGAAATATCGCGGCCTGCAGGTCCGCCTGGAGTTGTACGTCCGTCGGGTGTAGGAGTGGCAACCCTGGCACCCGGAGGGGCTCGAATCCTTTCTGTTGTGTGCCAAGCTGAGGAATGGTCTTGCCACATTTTTTCTTCAGATTTCTCACCTTGTGTGCTTTTGTCAGAGTACGATCATAGTCCGAGGATAAGCTTTTCGGTTTTGGTGGGTTGTATAGGTTTGCGAGAAGCTTTTTCCCTAGTACTAGAGGTACATTTTCCCTCTTCGGGGGGACTTTAGGCTTCAATTGTTCTTTTATATATCGAGCAGTCTCCTCTTCCAACTCCTCAGCGGTTTTTCTCGTAGGTTAATATTCTTTTGACCATTTTCTGCTTCTTCTTTGAGGGTCCAAGCCGTAGAACACAGATAACCTTGATATGTGTAAATCAAATGTTATAGCTCGAGAAGTGTTTACATGGAAAGACAAGAGTAAAAAAGGTCAAATTAGCTATCTTTGTTTTGTCAAATGAATTTGGTGTATATCATCTTGATTTACAAATAACATACAGAGCTCAAAAAGTTTTCTGATATTTATTGGAGGAACCTTGTCTACTATCCTTTTTCCACATACAGAAGGACAATGAATCAAAATTTGATTTGTGGCAGAAGGACACATGTCGCCTTAAGAATGGTCACCAAGGGAAAGAGACACCAGCATAGGAATGAGCAGTGTGACTGCACCTTGAGATTTTTGTGAAAATGGAAGCACCATTCGGGGGAAGGTAGTGACTGAATAGCTTGCGTATAGACAAAGTTTGCAGTTTATTCATCTGTTGCGATGGCAGTGACCCATCCAACATTTTCTTTTCGCCAATATCCATTTCCTGTACAGGCTTTCTGTTTGTTTCGAATTTCTGATCCATGCCATATTCCTATCAAGTTGTGATGTTGACTGGGGATGAAGAGCAATCATCAGATCAATCATTGAATGAATCTCTTTTACCTCTTTTGCAAAAGGCTGTTGGTTTTGCCACGTGGTCCAATGCTTCCGAGAGAACATTGGCTTGGGACAATTTGATCGAACTGTTGAGGTCTGTTTCTTTGTCCTGCTTTTCTTTGGCTGAGGCTCAAAGTTAGCATCTTGGAACTATTTTTATTCGCCATCGTTCTCCTAGATTTTATCATTGCATTATGTTTGAACTTTAGGGGCACAAAAAGATATCTTATTCCATATTTCCCAAATTGTCTGATTACATCCTATCCTGCAATTTCTTGCGTAATCTTAGGATGTTTTTTTTAGAAGCATGCAGTAGTATTCTCATGCCCACATAACAGCTAAGAGGTAGCAGTATAAGGTAAATATACTGATGTGAAGTAATCGACTTAGCAGTATAACGTAAATGTACTGATGTGAAGTAATATGAATTTCTTAAAGGAATACCCAGTAAATGACAGTTTGGTGATGATTAGCATAGAATGAGAGCATTGAAATCTCTCAAGTGAATATCTCTCTTTCCATATGCAAGTTCAGAAAATTAACTTCATTTACTGAACTTGCATATGGAAAGAGAGATATTCACTTGAGAGCTTTCAATGCTCTCATTCTGTGCTAATCATCACCAAACTGTCATTTACTGGGTATTCCTTTAAGAAATTCAGATTACTTCACATCAGTACATTTACGTTATACTGCTAAGTCGATTACTTCACATCAGTATATTTACCTTATACTGCTACCTCTTAGCTGTTTTGTGGGCATGAGAATACTACTGCATGCTTCTAAAAAAATATCATAAGATTACGCAAGAAATTGCAGGATAGGATGTAATCAGACAATTTGGGAAAGATGGAATGAGATATCTTTTTGTGCCCCTAAAGTTCAAACATAATGCAATGATAAAATCTAGGAGAACGATGGCGAATAAAAATAGTCCCAAGATGCTAACTTTGAGCCTCATCCAAAGAAAAGCAGGACAAAGAAACAGACCTCAACAGTTCGATCAAATTGTCACAAGCCAATGTTCTCTCGGAGCATTGGACCACGTGGCAAAACCAACAGCCTTTTGCAAAAGAGGTAAAAGAGATTCATTCAATGATTGATCCGATGATTGCTCTTCATCCCCAGTCAACATCACAACTTGATAGGAATATGGCATGGATCAGAAATTCGAAACAAACAAAAAGCCTGTACAGGAAATGGATATCGGCGAAAAGAAAATGCTGGATGGGTCACTGCCATCGCAACAGATGAATAAACTGCAAACTTTGTCTATACGCAAGCTATTCAATCACTACCTTCCCCGGAATGGTGCTTCCATTTTCACAAAAATCTCAAGGTGCAGTCACACTGCTCATTCCTATGCTGGTGTCTCTTTTCCTTGGTGACCATTCTTAAGGCGACATTTGTCCTTCTGCCACAAATCAAATTTTGATTCATTGTCCTTCTGTATGTGGAAAAAGGATAGTAGACAAGGTTCCTCCAATAAATATCAGAAAACTTTTTGAGCTCTGTATGTTATTTGTAAATCAAGATGATATACACCAAATTCATTTGACAAAACAAAGATAGCTAATTTGACCTTTTTTACTCTTGTCTTTCCATGTAAACACTTCTCGAGCTATAACATTTGATTTACACATATCAAGGTTATCTGTGTTCTACGGCTTGTGCATGCCCACGTTGTCGGCACTCAGCAATTCCTTTTATAGCATTGAGAACTCACTTTCCACAACCTAAAAGTAGCATATGCATAGCACAACATGAACTGGATGTGTGCAGTACCTCCAAAGCAACTTTATGGATTTATCATCCACACTGCTCCAAAAAGAAACCTAGATGCTTTCTATGTTCTGTTTGATGTGTAAGCTCGATTGCTTTTTGGCACATTAGCAAGGTTCAAAAAATCGCTACGCGCTGTGCGCGCGCTCGAGCACGGTAAAAGAGTAATCGTGAATAATCGTGATTAAACGTGATTAATCGTTTGTACTAATATTGCCAAAAAAATAAAAAATGAGATTTTCAAGAGGTCTTACACCAGTAATTTCTTTCCTCTGGCCATCTTCTTTGCTGGACAGCAATTGTACCTACACAAATGACAACAACCTAATTAGTTTAACTGTTTAAGTTCATGAAAAAAACAAAAAGACAACAGCTGGACATTAACAATAGAATATGACCAAGAAAAGAAAGAAAGAATGACAATGAGCATGAAATTAACAGCTGCAGCCTGCAGCACACCAGTCCATATGAAGTAGCAGATAGCCACATGATGACATAGCATAGTTCATAGTTCAAATTTCTAACACGAAGAAAATAAGAACTTAAAAGTCATAGCAGCAGCTAGCAGCTAGCAGCTAATAGTACATAGCACAAATGCACAATCAAGCAAAATATGATAGGCAAACACAACATGCAGCAGCCCACAGTCCAGACAGCTTCAATCCTCAAAGGAATTTGCTCATAGTATTTCATCTTCATCATCCTCAAAAGGAATTTGCTCTTCCTCATAGTCACTGTCGGCTTCAGATTCGAACTCTTCTTCTTCATGTAAATCTCTAGGCTGATTCCTTCCACTCCTACGAGGTTGAAGCTGCTCATCTGCTCCCACTGCATCTCCAAGGATACGCCATGTCATCCCAGTTCCAGGAACAGATAGAACAGATAGAAATACTGAAATAGGCTTAGTATAGTACAGTCCATAAAGAGGAACAGAGGATTACCTAAATGGCTGTTGGCTGAATACCAAGGGGAGCGGCGGACAGGCAGGCAGGGAGGGACGGCCGCGGCGGACTACCACAGTGGAGTCAGGGGTGGAGAGGGGGAGGCACGGCCGCGGGCTGCGGCTGACCTTTCCCTACCGCGGACTGCAGACCAGAACGGCGCGGCGGACGGCGCAGGGAGGCGCGGACTGCAGAGGCGGGGAAGACGGCGCGGGGAGGCGAGGACTGTAGAGGTGGGGAAGCAGAGCCGCGGCGGACCGGAACGGCACGACGGACGGCGCAGGGAGGCGCGGCAGACGTCCGGATGAGCAGGGAGGCGCGGTGGACGAGCAAATGCGGCGGCTATGGATTGGGAAGGGCGCGACAGAGAGGTAACCCGACGGACCCGCGCCAATCTTTCCCGCCGCGCGTGATTCTTTCCCACCCGCTTTCGCGCCGCGCCGCGCGCCAATCTTGCCCCCGCTTCCCGCTTTCGCGCCCGTGGGAACCGCGCGAACGATTTTCGACCAGTTACGCGCGCGTTTCTAGCGATTACACGAGGCCGCGCGATTACACGCTCGATTAAACGCGTCCAGCGATTAAATGCTCGATTAAGTTGTAATCGACACATTTACCCGGCGCGCAACACATAATTGCGATTAGTCTTGCGATTAATCGCGATTTCTTGAACCTTGCACATTAGTATGCCTTCTATTTGCACCTAGAAAGCACCAACTTGACCAATCGTCTCCTTTCAAATTTACTTACAAATCAAAATATGTCCTCTTCTGTCGCTCAACTTCATTCAGAGGAAAGTTTTTTTGAGGTGAGGGTATAACCTGGGTTCACTAAAACACTAACCAAACAAACATTCACCAAGCTTTCGAGTGCACGATACACAGTAATCAAACACAGTATGATCTTTTGCAGCTCAGTACCCCCACTCACTGAAAGTCACTCCTCCAGATTTTGAAGTTGTACACGCAAGCTACTCCTATCCATGCATGATCTGTAGACGCTAGAGTCGAGCAGTAGAAGCTTAACCAGCACCTAAAGTTGGAGCGATCTTTTTCATCCGAGTACTAGAAAACAAAGATCACAGGGTCTTAGCCGTCATGCTCCCCCTAGATTGGTTTGGTGTCACCTCAGAAGAACCGATTCCCTCCTAGCGGCATCGGTAGGGAGCGTGGGGGAAAAAAGAAGAAGAAGAAAAGGTGCGGTACCGACCAATCGAGAGAGCAGAGAACGACACGTTGATTCCCGGACAGCAACCTCCCCGTCCGGATGAGTGCCCCTGCCCCGATCTCCCCCGCGCGGCGCGACGTGAGCCGGAGGTCAGCCGCAGGTTTCGCATCCGGGGATGCCGAGCGGGTAAGTGGGGGGCAAAAGACGGCGCGAGGGAGAGCGCAAAACCGACGCAGGAGGTAATGCCGGCGGCAGAGGGTGAAGTCGTTAGTGAGTTACCTAGTGGGGCGCAGCCGCGCAGGATGAGGGGACCGCGGCGGGTTTGGTAGGTTGTGCTGGCGGTGCGTCGCCGCGGCGAGGCGAGGTGAGGTGAGGAGGGCCGGGGCCCGCGGGGCGGGTGGGGTGGGGCCGTGAGGGCGACCGCGGACCACTGACCAGGCGCGGGCGGCGGCGAGATGGAAATGGAATGGATAGGTCTGGGAGGGCGGGCGGGCCGAGCGGGCTTTTATATAACTCCTAGAAGATATGGAAGATAGATAAGCTAAGTATTTATAAAGTTTATTAGATTCAATTAAATTCAATTCAACATTTAAAAATAACATATTCAACATGTTTTAAAAACACATTGCAATATTTTAGATTAAATACTACATTCAATATTTTTTACGAATTATGTCAACATCTCAAGAGAATATATTTAACATTTGCTAATACCTAATCTAATATTTTCTTATAAATCGACCATTCACAGTTTCTTCTCCGGCACTGGCGGCGGCGGGTGGCGGCAACGCGCGGCGGGTGCGGCGGTAGTCAGCCTAGCAGCAGCACGCAGCAAGGTCAGCTGGGCAGCAGCTCACGACGAGGGCAGCTAGGCGGCAGCTCAAGCAGCAGGCTCACGGCGGGGGCTGCTGGGCAGCAGTGCGGCGGGGGCAGCTAGCTAGGGGGCACGCAGTCGCAGAAAAGCAGCGCATGGGAGCACGAGCTCCGGCGACGGTGTTACGGCCAGCAGCTCGCGGCGGCGGCTTCGGAACTGAGCACCAATAGTTGCAATGGCGGCGGCGGGCGTGAGGCTGGTGGAATTGGATGACGGAGGTAACAAATCAAACGGAGGAAAATCATCTGTACGAATCTCCAATATTAGAAGATTGATAATAAAAAATTTTGTGGAAGATATATAGGATCCACCGGCGGGGCTGTGTGTATTTTTGCACCGGGCCTTGTATTCATGTGTGGGGGTGGGAAGGCCGGCCCAATGCTTTGGGTCATTGAAAAAAAAAACAGAGTCCATTAATGATTAGATCTTGGGCCTAGTCGCGTTGGAGTCCTTTTCCGCACACGGTACTAGCTCTACGTGCGCCACTGCTCCGTCCTCCCGCGCGCCCCGGCAGCCGCGACGCGAGCTCCGGCGGCCGCGGCGCGTCCACCGCACACCCCGGGCCCAGCGCCCCCTGCGCCGGCAACCACGCTCCGCTGCGGCTCCGCTCGCGCCGGCATCGCCAGTCGCGCCTTGTCCGCGTTGGCGGCTGCCTCACAGCCACCCTGCGCCAGGTCCGCTGCGGGCGCCCTCACAGGTCTGCGGCGGCGGCGAAATGGCGGATCCGGATTGGATCCTGGAGAGGGAGCGGAGGCAGATGGAGCAGATCCTGGAACTGGACATGGAGGAGCTACAGGTCGAGGAGGTCGACGACGATGGCTCATCCTCCTCATCCTCCGTCGACACCTTCCTCAGGTCCAAACCCACCCCTGACCCTCGCCCCTTCCTTACCATTCCTTGCGAACCCACCCCTAACCCTCGCCCCCTTACGAATCCTTGCGACATCGGGGTTTTGCGGTCATAGAGTTGTATAACCGATGGTTTTAGTATTTATGAAAATACATTATGTCGGTACCCTGTACTAGGGATACCCACTCTTACCGCAGCAAGGCAGGACCGTTATCCGTAACTGCGCGGAAAGGACGGAGTAGCCAGGCCCCACGGGACTGGCTCTTCCCTCGCCAGGCCAACGGCCCCGGACCCGTTCCCCGCCTAGGGATGGGTCCGGAGACGCCACGTGTCTCTAGGGAAGGGAAGCTCCATGTCGACAGCCGAGGCCTCGGACCCCCGTAGGGGTCCGGGACCTCCTGCGTCCATCCAGACCTCCCGCACTGCGTGGGGGTTCGGAGCCGCCCCGTGGCCCGGAGGCACGGGTTCGAGCGCGAGCCTTCCGCTAGAAGACTCGCGCGCCCGCTGCATTTAATGCAGCTGGACAAGGCGTGCTCTGCCGATGCGGCACGCGAGACAGCCTTTGTCAGGCCTCACTGTGCACCGCGTATTACCAAGGTGCACAGTGCAGCCGCCTGTGCCGCACCCGCGCAGAGCCTGTCTGCAGCATTAGATGGATACGACGGCACGACACTTTTCCATCATGCCGCCTACGCCGCAAGCTACACAGCCCGCTTAATCTACGTGGCAGGCGACGCCAGGCATCGTCCCGACAAGACAGCGCCAGGACATGATGAACGAGGGACTCCAGGAGCAGGCAAAGGAATCCAGGAGAGAGATCTCCTTTGCCTGCAACGTCATAATGTATGAACAGTACGTTATTTTATACTACATCGTTGGGCCCACCTGTCGGGGACCCATCAGCCATGTACGCGCCTCCCTTGAGATATAAAAGGGGGGCGCTCGCTGTGCACAGGGGGCTCCCCAGACACACAAGCTCTCGCGAACTCTCTCTCTCGAGGGAAGGCAATACAACACACAGTGGACGTAGGGTATTACGCTCCGGCGGCCCGAACCACTCTAATCCCGCGGTGTTCATCGTGTTCTTGAGAGAGATCGAACTAGGACTAGCTAACCCCCGAGTACACACCCTCTGGGATAGGGCGGGTGCCTTCCGCCACCCGGCTGTGGTTTGCAGCACCACGACATTTGGCGCGCCAGGTAGGGGAAAGGCCCAGGCTGGGTGAAGGCCAAGGCCCGGCAGAGGATAGATCCATACACAACCAAGAACAATACTTCTCCCAGTGGATGTAGGGTATTACGCTCCGGCGGCCCGAACCACTCTAGATCGTGTGTTCTTGTGTGCTTGTCTCAGTGCCAGATTAGCCCAATCGCCTAGTACTTCCCCGAGTGCTCCCTCACTGGGAATAGACGGGTGCGTTCCGCCACCCGGCTGTGGGTACCCTAGAAATCCCACAACACATTACATTCTGAATTCAGAGGAGTTGGAGATTAGGATTGGGGAAATTTGGCAACCTTAAGAACATAGCAAACAAGCATCGAGCGTAGAATAATATTCGTTTCAGAGTTTCAACCGGAGATAATTAGTGATCACTCGACACTCACAGCCAATGTTTAGTATTGGGCGTTCAATTGCTCCAAATCTTTTCAGCTTCAAGTGTTACTGTCATCACAAATTTGTTGATGTAGTCGACTTGTGCTTGGTGGTTCCCTATGGAACGATGGAGGAGTGATGAAGTAGCAATACATGGTGTCCCCATGTTTGCCATATTCAGATCACTATCTACTATGATTTCTATGCGCCTGTTAAAGTACTATTGGTCCATGAAATTTTCCCACTCTCTGTATTCACTTCATTGGTAAAAAGGAATTGGATTAGTTTGTTGCCACCCAGTGTTTGTGAGGCTTCTTGTTTTATTCTTCTCTTCTTCTTCACATTCTTTTATTGCAGAAACACACGTAGAGATGGAGGGATTAGCACTTCTGAGGAGCTTACAGTTGATACATCTATGGTTTCCTTGCAAGTTCACACCTATCTTGGTGAATATTCTTGCTAATCTTATCGTACTTTACAATCCTGGATTCAACTTATGAAATGCCTGCTTACTTTGCCAGAAGCGAAGGTTGATGGTACCCGAGGCAAATTTGCTTTCTTGGATTACGACAAAGTCCTCAACTTGCCGATGCTTTATCTTCAAGGTAGCTTCCCTGTTTCTTCTAGACCATGCAGTGTATGACAAAGCTTACCCCAATAATTAATCTGACTATATGGACAATGCTTATGAAATCGGCCATCCTGTTGTCCTTTCCAAATGGGCCTAATAGTGACTGCATAGGTGGTCATCATCTCATCATAAAACTATCTCCAGAAATGGCCACCTGTGTTGCCCTTTTTTACATGAATAGGGACTATCACGCACTAATATTTTACATGTTTAACATAGTGGAGTTATATTAAAGCTTATGCCATGAAACCTTTGCAGGTGTTGTTTTGTTCCCTGAAGCTTCCCTACCTCTTCGAGTAATTCAGCCTAGAATAGCAGAAGCTATTGACAAGGCTGTTAATCATGTTGATGCTCCATGCATGATAGGTGTGGTGAGTGCCACCCCTCGTTCTTATGATGCCTCTTGTTACTTTCGTATTTACAATTGACATCCAATGCCAGGTTCATGCTTATCGACGCGCAAATGATGGACATCACACTATTGCTTCCGTCGGAACAATGGCAGAGGTGGGTTTCTTTTTTCATAAAAGCTATTTCAGTGTAGACTCTGGAGTCATATGTGGCAATCCATTTAACACAGACATCAATCTAAGCTATTTGATTATTAGTCGTATACTCATATCATGTCTATCAGTGGTCTACCGGTTTTCCTCTTTATAGAATTGTTTCTAAATAGTAACTGAGTATCTGCCTATATGACACTCTGATAAATCATTTCAGATGAGTATATCAATATGCATGAACTTTCTAGGAACCAAAAAAAGGGTATAAATATCTTTGAGTCTTCTGTAATGATATACTAAAGTCTAAACCAGGGGTAACACTGCATAGGGTTAGGGCAGTGCATATGCAGCACAGAATTTAGGTTGCAGCTGGTTCATTTTGACAATATGTGTACCCAAAGTTGCTTATGCTAAAATAAGGTTATTATTTATGTTGCTGCAAGTATGTTAAAGTAGACATTGGTGTCATTTTGGTTCCAGCTTTGTCCCTGATTTATAATTCATTTGTAAATAAATATTAATGCAATCTAAAAGACATACATCAAGCTATTAAAATGAATTGATGGATTCCCATGGGACTTGAACATTTCGTTACTGGACAATATTCTTATGGAATCTGTGGCTATAGTTGACTATAGTGTTTCTTTTTTTTAGCTTCGGAGGAGCTATGGTTGAATATAGTCTGGAATAACCTGCAAACTGATTTCTGGTGTTATACATGGATCAATTGATGATACACAACATCTTGGAACACAAGCGTGCACTCCAAGTGTCATTTTTACGCTGCCAATGTCTCTGAAATTGACTTTTTGTTAAATTCTTTTACACTTTTTTTTTTCAATTTCAAAATCAGTAGGATCAGTAAGTTGTGAACTAAATATCGGGACAAGTTCTTAGTTATTTCTCTCCCAAACTATTATATTCACCGGTGTCACTTTCTTCTCATAAATGATTTTAGCTTATGTGTTTATTTTATTTCACAGATACAGGAAGTTCAACAGTTGGATGATGGTTCATCATGTGTTTTCTCTCGTGGTCAGCAGCGATTTCGTCTTGTACGTCATTGGTTGGACGTCGATGGAGTAGTAAGTCTCTATAGTTGAATAAAAGAAGCCTGTTGTTCCCTGAAACAGAGGAACAGAACATAATTTATGACATTTTTCATGTTAACACTTTACAGCCATGGGGTGAAGTCCGAATTATTAAGGAAGATACACCTCAAAGAACTCCAAGAGATGCTTTTGGACAGTTAGCTGCAAGTAACAGTTTCAGGCAATGTGCTTCATCAATACCTAGTGTATATGTGTCTGGTTCTAAACAACTTGATCATGTGGATTCTGAAGTAGATGTGGATTCTTTATCACCCACTAGCACGTCAAGTGATCAGTCAGTAACAGATAAAAGAGTACACCTTTCAGGTTTGGTAACTTGTGGTAGTTTGGATGAATCCTCAAATGAAGATGAAGATCCCATACGTGAACAGTTTTGTTGGTGCCTTGATTCTGTTAAACTAATTGATGGGTGCAGTCAGCAAGATAAGCATACAAACACCGGAGATTGGGATGATATTTGCTTCACGTCTTATTTGGGAGTAAGAAAGAAAAATACCGAACAACGGAGACACTACTGGGGTGGTTATAGCACAAAGATGGCATCACAGGCTCCATTGTCATTTTGGCCTCGCTGGACTTATGAAATGTATGATTCATATTCACTTGCTAGGAGAGCTGCAGGTATTGAATTCTCCACTTCTTTTTTAACATGATTGTAGCAAACTGAATCTATGTTGTTCCACATCCATTGATTGCTAACTGCATAATATTCCTTTCCATAGTGTCCATCACAAAAGTGTGAATCTGTTAAGCTGTGATTTAAATTTTAAGTGTGCTGTGTGTGTAATCTTACATTTTCTTTATGGCAGATTTGTGGAGACAGGTAATTGTAAACCCAAGCGTGGATGACCATGTGAGAAAGCCGAATCATTTGTCTTTTCACATTGGAAGCAATCTTCCCATCTCATTATCTCTGAGGCAAGAATTACTTGAGATCGATGGAATCTCATATCGATTACAGCGGGAGATTCAGCTACTCAAAGCTTTCAATATCTTACGATGTAGAAACTGTCTGGTAATGGTTTAATTGTTTTGAATTAGTTACTCTGCTGCAATACTGATCGTACTAGTATATTTTCCCATTCTAGATGGTATCCTGTTCTTCATTTCTGCAATCTGGCCACATGGTTTAGACATGTGAGTTTACATTTCTCTGATCTGCAGTTGCAGCTAGTTTTAAGAGTTCTTGTTGGCTTGCTGCAACATGCATAATGGTGACATAAGATGAAATATCCAGGTTTCTATAAGTATGTCCAGATTTTAGGGTTCATAAAGAGTTTCAACTTTTCCTTTTACATAGATTCAAGGAAGAAAACTTATTGCCTCCCTCAATGGCTAAAACCCACTGGGGAGTTGACTTTTGGGACCAGCATGGGAACCATGTATGGTTGGCATCTCATGATCTCATCTAATTTTTGTATCTGCAATTGTCCTGGTGATACCAGCTGTAAAAGATGAAATAATTTCAGCATAAGTTTTTACTAATGTGAGACGTGACAAGTTCATTTCTTGTTGCAGACTTCTATTGCAAGACGAAGTGACATGGTGATGATATCCAGTGTGGACGCTATTGGTTCTTACGGTTCTGTGAAAGAGATGATTACAGTACACAGTGTCACTAGCCTTGCACTGCGTGGTGACCCGTCCAGAGTTCACAGCTGGTTTCCAGGGTATGGCATTTTTTTCAGCTGGTTTTCCAAAATTCACGTAGACTGGCTAAGTTCTTTTTTTTTGTTGCAGATATATATGGACGATTGCACTGTGTGCTGCCTGCGAGTCCAACATAGGCTGGCTATTCAGAGCTGACAAGAAGAACCTGCATCCAAAATCTTTCTGGGGGATACGCATCTCGAAAATTACTGATGATATGCAGTCAGGACAGGTCTGATCAGATCATCCATATACGACTTTCGTGACAGTGAATTGCAGCAGACCATATGCTTCTTCCCTCTCTTCATTGCAAGGTGCAATTTGCCTGCTTTTACTTTCTATAAATACGAAGGGAAGAGTTTTCAGCAAAAGAAAGTTGGATCGCAAAAGGGAAGAGTTGTAAAGAAACCATGTTAAGCGTGCATATTTCACAATGCTGTACATATTCTTTGGGTTCGTTGTGGTTTGGCGGCGCTCAGAGTTTGCCGTTTGTGACAGCAGCAAGTAGCAGCTAGTGTTGTTATACTTGTGGGGAAACTTTGGCGATAGCAAAAGGGATCCAGTCATCCAGATGGTAGTTTTGTTATACTTGCTGGCTTCATTGTAATTCATGCTTCTATCACTGAGTTGAAAGAGTGAAGAAGTCTCCAACAATGTCCAGTAGATTTGTTGTGTATGAAAGAACATCAACATGCGTGAGAGGGCGGTGGGGATACAACAGCGCGTTATGTGAAACTATCAACTGTATCTTCTATCCATATGTCAAGTATACCTGTTACGCCAAACTGCATGTCACATACGCTCACATATGAAAGGGCTCCTAACCCGTAAAATGCGGTAAAAAAACAAATTTGACAAGTTTGAGGACCGCTGATTTTCCGTGTGCGGGTCGAGAAGCGAATGATTAGCCGAGCCGAACTGGTGCATGCATGGATTCGCTCGCGGCGATTCATGGAGGAAATCCGGTGTGTTCTGGAGGAAGCACAAGAGGAGCCTGATGTGAAGTTGAAGATAGTTGAGTGCCCCGTAGAAGAGGAGGATGAGCACGAGGAGGAGAGTGGCGGCGGCGACGACGAGGAGAAGAACTGCGGTGGAGGCGACACCGTGGGGGAGGACAGCGACGACGATGTGGGGGGTTGGGACGAGAACGGCGACCTGTGTCTGCCCTTCATCGGGTCCTGGGATCCTCCGGTACTAGTTTGCACTGCAGGTAAATGGTAACTTCCGCTACTCAAGTATTTTTTTGGAAACCTAACAACTAACCCTCTTTTTCTAGAACAAATAGAGCGCGTGTCATGCAAACGGTAGAATCTAATCCAAAACTGAAGAAACTATAGTTTGTTTATATAATTTCGTACCATATGACTGACTGGCGCAAAACCCTCGTTTCACATATCATGGGTTTTGCTTTTGCATTACAACGACACTCAAGCAGGTCCTTGATGAGTGCAACTGTTGTTTCTACAGGAGCAAGTTGTTCTAAAGAGAGAGCAGAGGAGATAATTTCATTAGCTGAAGAAAGGAATCATGAACTGATGAGAGAATGGTGTGAAATGGTTGAGAACAAGATGTCTCATTTGCCTGCGTTTCCTCTTAACTATTCTTCCAGAGATAACCACATGCTGTGTTTCTAAACATGAGTGCTACCACCTGCAGTATTGGACTGAAATTACTTCTGAAAGTAAGTGAACTAATGATAAATGTCTTGCGATTTAACTATCATCACTTGTGCAGTTCATTCTCATTTTTTTTTCCTACCTGCAGCTGCAGCAAATCATCCGTATTTCAAACCCTGTGAGATGATGCAAGTGTTTTCCTTGAGATTATCAAATCCTATAGATCATCCTGTTGATATTTATGGGTCTTTTTCTGTTCGTGATGGCTGGGAGCCACTCCCCAATTATCTATTTAAGCGCTCAAGAGATGATCCAGCCATGATTCCTGAGGTAAGTGATACTTGTCATTATCATGAATTGAAGTTGCATAAGAAGAAAACTAGAACTCTAATTGGTATCACAAATAGATTTATTCAGGCATATCTTGTTTTGACAGAATAATTCTTTATTACGCAAACTCTGTTATCCAAAAGTTGATCATTTGGACGCATAGCATGTCTAAGGTGGCACTCCCGTCTAGCTCCCTCCCCATTTCCTAGCCTACTGAGTGCTCAGTGTTTTTTATTATGCTCCAAATTGTTTGGAATTGGCCTCCTTACTCCAATTTATCTGTATATAGTAGTCCTGGTTCCAGGTCTTATGTTCAGTATGCCAAAGTGTCATTGTGTGTGTGAAAGTTTACATACTTGATGTAGAAAAGGGTATCTGTCACCTTTAGATCTCTAAACTAACTTGTGGTTCAAGTAGGTTGACAAATCTGAAACTGAAATTCATGCGAGTAACGGAAAATACTCCGTGCCCTCGTGGGCACCTGCCCCATTTAACGCTGTTAGTCTCTCGTTAGTTGCTTTATATCAGTGCACTTGTCATCTTTTGTCTTCTTCCGCTTGTCTTCTTCTGTTACATTTCTCTTGCTCCACCCACCCGATCCATACACCCAGCACACCCACTCATTTTAGGTAAAATGATCAGCATCATATATGTACCATCATATCTCACGGAGGCATTTTTTAGTCTTAACATGGATTCAGCAACATGTATAATAGGTCTTCACATGGATTCATCAATATGGATATTTTCTCTCGGTTATGATTCTGTTTTCACATGGATTCATCAATATGATCTTGTTAAAAGATGCCACTATCTTAATCATGGAAAATAATTTCTTTCTTTTTTGACATGGAAAATAACTAACGATGAATTATGATTCTGTTTCTTTAGACAAAATGTGATACTTGTGCATCATATTGAACCCTTCTGCTAGTGATATTATTTATAACATTTATACCGATCTCTTATTTAGTTCTAAATTCTAAATTATACAACTACAGAGTTGGTCTTTCCTGCCTCTTCGTAGCCCTTGTCGTGGGATATATGTGTTGCAGTATTGCTTAATAGACGTTGATCTTTGGATAAAAGAGGAAGGAGATGGATCTGCTGACAAGCAGTTGTTTGCGGGTATGCTGAATCGAACACTTTTTTGTCGCGAATTGGATCAAAGCTGATAGGACGGTTCCAGGGCGATTGTCATGGTATGGACATGCATTATGCATTTCTTCCTAAGGGGATTTGAGACTGCTATAGAGGTGCTCGCGGAAGCAGGACATGTATCGCATTTGAAATTCAGTGCTTCAACCAGTAGTTTTGATGATGAGATTCCACTATATGATGGTGCCTTTTGTGGAAGTGGGGTAGTATGTAAGCATTGCATGGCTGTGAACAAGAAAGATGAATTGCATATTGTTTTGAAAATGGACGGCTCGCAATACAAATGGACTTTCAAGGCAGGAGTTGGAGTGGTCGTAGCACCTGAACACCCGGTCCCTGGTTTTTCTCAGTATTTTGTCATGAATGTATCTTTTAGAACAAGGGGAAAAGCAGCATCTGGTTGGCAGTGGAGCTGCATCTGCAATGTAGTCTCCACGAAGGTGTATCTGTAGGGTAGCATGTTCGAACGATTGCCATCTGAATAATGAAGGCTCTCTGTCAGTTACTGAACAACATGGTATAAGCAATCAATGATATATATATATAGTAACTCATGCGCAAACAAGAAGCATATACTTCATTGATTCAAAATAGGGTGTAAGAAATGCTTAGGTGCCTGCCTTGAGTCTCAACGGGAGTAGAGTCTCCAACGTTCTCCGGTTCAAGCTCCTCTTGCTCCGGCGTCACGGTCTCTACACGAGTGCAATGATGCATGATAAATAAATATGCCATGAATGATTGACATGGTATGCAAATGGTATGAGAAGGTATGATTTAACATTGCAAAACTATGATAAAAATGGCTAGACATGTAGTACATATGTGGATTAATCATAGCTAAGAGTAAGGGTAAAGAACAATTAAATGCGGACCGTCCGGCTTGGGAGAAGCGGACCGTCCGGCTCTAAACGGCGGCCCATTTGGCGGACCGTCCGTCGGCCAACCGCGGACCATTCTGGGTCAAAAATATGGTTTCTGGGTGTTTCTGTGTAAGGCTGAAAAATGACCTGCGGACCGTCCTCCCCAGGGGGAGACCGTCCGCCTCACAAATTTTTGGAAGGTCGAAAAGTGTCCAGAAACGCTATGGGTCGGGTCGGGTGACTAGCGGACTGTCCGCCCATGATGGGGAGACCGTCCGCACCCCGGCCGAGGCTCACCGGTGAGTTTGCCGCCGGCGATTCCGGCCACGGTTTGGGATGGAGTTTGTTCCTAAAGGTTTCTGGGAGTGTAGGGAGTTCATTTTGGTAGCTAAACCGCACATGCATTAAGGTCTCAAAGCTCTAGGTCATTAATGGTGAAAGTGCTCTAGGAGGGCTTCATGGCTTAAAACCTAGGGCAATGGGGAGTATATCGGGGAGGGGATGAGCTTACCGGCGATGGGTGAAACACCGGCAAGGGCTTCAAGATGAGGTAGAGGGCTTGGTGAATCTCGAGCTCGTTCTTCTTGCTTGAAGCTTGAGGAAGAGGAAGGGGGTGGAGGGAGAAACTTGGGGAAGCTCCTAGCTCCAAGGAAGAAGATGAAGTAGAGGTTGTGCAACTCGTCGGCGTCGATCTCCGGCGATGCTCCGGCGAGGTGGAGGTCCTTCAATGGATGGAGGAGTGGTGGAGCTTCTCCATGGCTTGGAGTTGAGAGATGTAGCAAAAATGGCCTCTCATGCCATATTTCAATATAATATTTTGGTGATTGATATAGACAACACAACACTTGGACTAATATGATTGTTAAGATGACTATTCCCAGGCTTTTAGGTTCAAGTGATGACAAAGAGAATATAGGCGTAGCTAGGCCCGAAGGGCCGCCCCTACGGGGGTTCCGCTACCCGGTTAGCGGACGGGGGTTCCGCCTCTTCGGTCCAAAGGATTTGAAGATTGAAGAGACCGTGAAGAAACCAAGTCAAACCAATCAAGACAGAGATATTTTAATATCACCGGTTGAACCGACGCTAAGAAAATTACATACGTCGGTGCATTGACTTGGAGCACGTCTGGAGTTTTGGTAACACCGGTTGAACCGACGCCAGAAAAGTTGAATACGTCGGTGCAATGAACTCAGCAGCTGAGGCAAAATCTATACACCGGATGAACCGACGCTAGATATTGGTGAACGTCGGTGCAGTTGTCCAGAGAGTTAGTTTTTCAGCAACTACACTCACCGGTTAAACCGACGCTGCATCGGTTGATTACGTCGGTCGATTGAGGTAGCCGTTGAAGTATAACGGCTAGTTGGAAAATGTACTCACCGGTTAAACCGGTGATAACAAAAACGGGAGCATCGGTTTAACCGGTGATAGCGCTTTTTGTCAGCCTTTTTTTCCAACGGCTAGTTTGGGGTGTGTGGGCTATATATATGCCACCCCACAGCTCATTTGATGGTGCTGGTGACCAAGGAAGTATACAAGAGCCAAAGATCATCTCCAACCACCTTAGAGCTTCATTGTACATCATATAGGCTTAAGCACACTTATGAGAGTGCTTAGTGCTTGTAATAGGGATTAGTTCTTGCGAGAGCTCCCTTGAGAGAAGTCTTGCTGCGGCAAGCAATCTTTGTGATCCGTCGTGTGACCCTCCGACTTGGTGTGGAGTGGCAACGACACTTTGTGCGGGGGAAGATGAGACACCCTCCTTGGTGCAGAAACTCCGTAGTGGATTTCGGTCGGGTGACCGAGAGACGGTGGCGGTGCACGAGACTCGGTGTCTTGTGGGCACTTGCCTTTGCTTGCCGGCATCGCCTTGGTGGCGTAGTGCAAGACGGTGATCGGAAGAGCCTCGGTGTCCCGTGGACGTAGACGTTTGTGCCGAACCACGTTACATGACCGTGTCTACTCAGGAGTTTGCATCCATCTTGCACTTACCTCTTTACTTACCATATTACGTTTCCGCATTTACTTTATCTTGCGTGCCTTTACTTTCCTAGTTAGTTTGTTTAGGTTTGGCTATAGGTTGCAAGTATTTTGGGTAAGTAGAGAGTAGCAAAGATAAACCTTAGTCATAACTAGCATGTATAGGACGTGTTAGGTTTATCTTATGCAAGTAGTTTGAGCCCTAGGTTAAAAAGCGATTAGCGACCCTATTCACCCCCTCCCCCTCTAGGGTCGGACACCCCAGTGATCCTTACAAGAGAGGTTTTTGAGTGAATGGGATGAGGGAGAGAGCACGAGGTGCTCTGGTAGAAGAGGAGGCGTGGCTGACGCGTGGGGTCCGCGAGGGGTATGTGGCGCTAAGTTTCTGCGTGTTGGACACGCACGGAGTTCCACTGGCGGACCGTCCGCGAGTGGGGCGCGGACTGTCCGCTGGTGTTGACGTGGCATGACTTGACTTGGTCGTGGTTGACTAAAAAGGGGGCTGTGCTGATAAACTGAGGACGGTCCGCCCTATAGGGGGAGACCGTCCGTCCTTATAATTTTGAAAGGGCTTAGCCCCAAAGTTTTATCACTACTAAGTGCAATCTAATCATGGTTAATACTTGATGATGCACATGATGACATGATTAACCTTCTAATTAGTTTAGGGATGTTACAGGTAGCATGTTCGAACGATTGGCATCTGAATAATGAAGCCTCTCTGTCAGGTACTGAACAACATGGTGTAGAAAGTGCTGCTTTGCGTGCAAACTCTGCAGGTGGATGTAAGAAAGGTCTGTATAAGAAATACTTGTTGATGGATGATGCATCTAATTGCGGACAAAAATTTTATACTGCTCCCGTTTATTCGGCAGCTTCTCCCTGTGACCAACTGTTTACTCGATAGTGATTTTTCTCTAGTGCGTAGAACGTGTTGACTTAAGGGAAGACGATTGGAAAAAGCTGCCTGTGCTCCTCACGGAGGATTGGAGCAGAGGAATGGAAAACAAAGGAATTGTGGAAAATATATAGGAAAGGAAAAGGAACGTGGTATCAAAACAGCAGAGGAAGAAACAGGAAGAGCAATAAGACATTAGTATGTCACACTAGATTAATGAACGGATACTTTCGCAAAAAAAAAAGATCATGTCACATACGCTCACATATGCTGTACAGCCCCATGAACTTTATTACACGACTACATGAACATATGAACAAGCTGAATGGGCTCTTTACTACCGAACTTTACCAGACATTTTACTCGATGATCACAGGGAAGCACAGTGGCTCAACAATAGCTGCCACGGTAATAGGCATATGCATTTCCTCAAGTGGAGTCGTACAGAGTTCGTCCAGTGTCAGCAACTCAGCATTATCGTCCTTCATCTGTAAGATCGGTAAACAGGGGTGTACATGCAACTCTCAGCATACTTCACCAGGTCCTTTGGGCGAGGGAGCTGGCTAGCCAACCCTGCACACAAAAGCAGCAGAACGGAACGGCTTACAACTGCCGTCTCATGTTGCTAAAGTGCTAAAGTTTCAGCAAAATTGTAGCGGAGACAGCCAAAGATACCGAGGTCGTAGGCTTTTGCGGCAACGCGGGCAGAGATGTTGGCTGATATCTTCCTGATGATGGAAAATGGTGGGTAGATGAGGCCTTTGTCGATATGCTCCGGGGTTACCTGGTCAGCTAGTCCTTCAGCTGTATGATATACAGTGAAAGAGGATGCAGAATTAGGGACAACAATTCAATATGCATGTCGAGACGTGAATGATCCCTATCTTGAGCTATAGAAGATTGTGTTTACCAGCAGCAAGGACCATATCGTCTGTCACCCGGACCGCTCCTGAGATCACCACACCTAGACCAAACCCCGGGAAAATGTATGCATTGTTTGCCTGGTATAGTTCAATGTAAAGGTCACAACTCAATCTGTCAAAACTCAAAAACTTGGGAACTTCATTTATGCACAAGTCAATGTTTCAGACCTGGGCAGGCACAAACAGCTTGTCATTATACTTCACCGGGTCAAACGGGCTTCCACTCCCAAAGATCGCACGGCCCTGGATATACAGTATCATCTGATTAGGATATACTTGCGAGAAATTTGGTTCGTGGAAAGATGAAAGGTGTGCATGAAACACTACCTGACTCCATGTATATGCCTCTTCAGCAGTACATTCAGACTGTGACGTTGGGTTTGATAGAGCGAGGATGATGGGTCTCTGCGTTTCGTTGGAGATAATTAAAAGTACTGAACTGTACAATAAAAGCAACAACCTAGATAGCACAGTGATGTTAAGATTTACCTCATTAATCGAAGACATAGTCTCAATCACCTCTTTTGTGAAACTTCGACCCACACCAGCTGATCCTATTAGCGCGGTTGGTCTAATGGCCTGAAGAGCAGGTAAAGGATTTATGAACCATGAAATTCCACAATGAAGATTATTTTGTATCCCATTTGGTTTAGCCTTGCACCTTGACAGCGTCCAAGAGATCCTTAACGGGTTCATGCTCATGTGCGTATCGTTTCTTGAATGGCTGAAGAATCTCATTACGTGAGGCCACAACCAGTCCCTGCAACAAACAACGAACCTCTTTAGAGAGAGAGAGAGAGAGAGAGAGAGAGAGAGAGAGAGAGAGAGAGAGAGAGAGAGAGAGAGAGAGAGAGAGCGGGGGAGGGAGGGACACCATAATCTTTTACCTTCGAATCAACAAGCCAGATCTTTTGCCGAGCCTCTTCTACCGAGACCTTTCCCTGAAACAAATCACCACTATGGTCGTCAGCAAATGGCTGTAGGCATTCACTTCCGAATGTTCAAGGCTGCAACTTTTCCATAATCTAAAAAAAATGGTCGCCAGCAAATTCCTCCAGTAAAGGCGAGCTTAACAAGTTACTACCTGTCTGGATATCTCCAGAGCAACTAGTTCAGCGATGCCTGTACCAGCCTGCAAGAACAGACAAATGGGTATTTAAATTACAGTTTTCTATTGAACAGTAAAGTCAAACGACATGGACATTAGTATTTCCAAGTTGTAACAAACCAGAGTTAATTCTATACCACTTTATCAGTTTATGTGTTGATGTTCTTCAAAGTATTAACAATCTTGCGACAAGAAAAATCATCATTTTGGAATGCAAAAAAAACCATCATGTAAAGGAGGATTTCTGATACAATCATATCCCCAGGATACAGGAGGAGATCATTAGGACGTGACTATTGTAAAGAAGAACCAAAGGGAACTGATAGTGTATCAGTCCCTCAATCAGCTTTAAATCCCTACCAATCTTCATTTGACTATCAAGTTTCGTGTGAATGTGGTGTGAAGACAAGTAATATATCATGTGGTCTCATTTCGACATATTTAAGCAGTCTAAAGGAACGATGGTTATAAGAATTTGCCCTCTATTGTTGCAAACAAAGACCAATTACCTCTCCTGCACCAAAGAACAGGAATTTATGATCGGCTAGAGTGCCACCAACAGACTTCAGAGCAGCTATAAGCCCTGCAAGTACTACGGCAGCAGTTCCCTGTGAATATAATAGTCTCAGAGTTACAACCGCTGTCTAGAGCAAATTCAACAGCCTCTTATAGGAGCAGTAAGATAGAGAAACAATTTTCTGATATGATTACCTGGATATCATCATTAAATACAAGATGATTTGCCCTGTACTTCTCAAGAAGTGTAAATGCATTGTGATTCGCAAAGTCCTCAAACTGTAAACCCAAACCAATTTTTAGAAAAAGTAGGTATCATACAGTTAAATAAGCGACAAATAATTTATCTTTGATCATTTTCCTGACCTGGACAAGAACCTTCTGTCCATAGTTTTGCCTAACTGCTGTCATGAACTCATCCAGAAGTTCATAGTATTCCTAATAATGCAGATCACGAATCAAGACCCACAATTATTCAGGTAAACATCATTCATAATAATTGAACAAGCCTTGCCACAGTACTGCGAGCATGGAACCTGGCCAGTTGCTCTTCTTTGCTTTAACCCAATGTAGAACTCATCCTTTAGTAGATCTTCATTGGTTGTTCCCACATCAATGGTGATAGGCAAGCACTAGGACACAAAATGGGAGAACATCACATCAGGCTGCTAATTAATTGGGAATGGTCTATTCACATGTAAACTACTCACAGCGGACGGCCGGACACCTCCAAGTGCAGTATACAGTGCAAGTTTCCCCACAGGAATTCCCATGCCCTATACATATTTCACAAAACGAGAATTATAAGAGCAACAAAATATGTGCTTGCCAAAAATCCAGAAGCACAAATGGTACCCGACAAAGCAAGAATGCCTGAACTAAAACTAACCTGACAGCCGAGATCTCCCAAGCCTAAAATTCTCTCACCATCAGTAACGACAATAACTTGAATACTCTTCTCTGGCCAATTCCTCAATACCTCTAATATCCTCCCCCTAGCATGAAAAAATACCTCATAAGCACCACTAAGCCTTTAACACTCCCAGCATTCACCAGCAACTACTGTGTGAAGAGGAGGAAAATGACCCACTTCTCTTTGAGGCTGATGTACAAACCCTGGGGTCGTCTGAAGATCGACCCATACTTCTGGCAAGCCTCCCCCACGGTTGGTGTATACACAACAGGAAGCAATTCTTCCACATTGTCGATCAGGAGCTTGTAAAATAGTCTCTCATTTCTCTCCTGAAAAACACACGCATCATGGGAAAAAGAAAACACGTGCACCATGGACAGCAGAAAGAAAAAAAACTAACGATTGAAACGATTATTTGGTTGCAAATATTGTGAATCCAAATTTATTTTGGCGAAGTGGATGAGCTTACCTGAAGGTCCATTAAGGCCATGTAACGCTGCAACGGGACCTCAAACTGCCGAACATTCTGCAGCAGCCTCTTCTCCTGCGGGAGATGCACAGGCTTCAGAGAAATCGTCAACTGCCAAAAGTGCAAAGGCATACAAGGAGGAGAAAACAGCAGACCTGGAGATCCTGTGATAGCACTACCGGCGGCAACAATCCTCTCAGGTAGTGCGCGTCCCGCTCTTTCTCCGTGAAGGAGAGCCCCTTATTGTGCCTTGGATCCCTCAGCAGGGAGTGACCGCTGAAACCCCGGTAATAACGAAACATCACAATCTTTATGTGATATAAGAAGCGTCATCAAAGCAGAAATTGGAATACGAGTTGAATTTCGTCCAAGTTCGTGGTCCGACTACTCAATGATCTTCGTATGACATGTTGAAATGGATTGATACAAAGAGAGGAACTTCTGCTGACGCTGTCTTCTTAACGTTCACAGTAGAATCAAATCAGGTGATACCTGACCAAAACATGACAGGATGAACAGAGCAAAAGCAGCACACACACCTTGCGACGCAGACGGCCCACGGCGTGACTGGCTGGTCCTCTGTGGCGCGGTCCTCGCCGTAGGCGTCCTCCACGCCGCCGGTCACGACGCCGTTGCGGTTGTCCCCCTCCCTTGATGCCGCCATACCGTGCGCCTTTCTCGCGCCAAACCTCCCGCCGCCGCTGCAACAGCAACACCACCACCGCTGCAACAGCCTCTCCAAATGCAGCGCAACTGTGCCGCCAGCGGCGCGCTGGAGCTGTAAATATTCTCGGGCGCGCGAGGAGGAGCGCTGCAGCAGCACGGCGGACAGCGAGGCCATGGGGGGTGGCGCCGTGACGGCGACGCCCCTTGTCCGCCGGACACGTCGCGGGAGAGGTGGCGCCACGTACACCCGCGGTAGGCCGGCTCTAGAATGTGTATGCTGGGTTGGACCGGGCCGCCGGGCCGGATCGGCACTGGGCCAGCCGCCGAAGATTTTCTCTCGTCCTCCCGGCCCGTTTAACGCGGCCCATCCGCATGGCTCGCGTCTCATCTCGCCATCGCGAAACACACGGCGTCCACGCACGCCGTCTGCTGGCGGCTTCTCCACCCAAAACAAAGCCGCGCAGCAGCCAAATCCGAAAGCGAGCGGAGCACGGGGACGACGCCATGAGCCGCGCGCTGCTCGCCCATGTCCTCCACCGCCCACCGCTCCTCGGGTACGCGCGCGCCCGCGCTCTGCCCTGTGCCCAACCTATTCGCTTGTTTCTCGCCGCGGACTCTGATACTTGTGTCGTTTTTGCCGCTTGGCTTCGCAGCTCGAGGAGTGGCGCTGGCGCCCGAGGACTGCTCGCTTCTCGCATCCACCCTCTCCGTCGTCTCAATTGCAGCGCGGCCGAAGCGGCTCCCGGCCCCACCGAGGAGGCGCCTGCTTCTCCGGCGAGGAAGTATGCCCCGCGCCTCCCTGCACGTGTGGTGTTCGACGTAATGCTCTAGGATGGCTTTGCGGTTGCTTTCTGTTTTCGTGGTAATTGGATTGTAGCGCGTCGTTTTTGGGTGTTACTCCTGGACCAGCACTGCATAAAGGACGAGATGTATGCTCGGATTGCGCAATGCCAGTTTATGTTGGTGTCCTTAGAATGCAATGCCTGCATTTGGTATAGAGTTGCTGGAATCGAATTGTTGTTGCATACTGCATCTTAGTTGTTGCTGGAATCAAATTGTCACTTTGGTTAGTCAGCTATCCGTACAATGTGGTCACTCCAGCTCATTTCTTCATATTAATTGTATTAATCATCATTTGGCCTTCTTGCTCAATTTTCATGCTCAATCTGATCATAAGTTCCACAGAAATATCAGTCATGTTCAACGAGCCAAAATCAACTGTGAACATATTTCACGCACGAAAAAGTAAAATATAGGATTAAAATCCTGATGTGCCACTTTTCTTAGGGCATTTTTGGAAAAGGAGGATTGCTCAGGGAATTTTCAGTTACTTGTAGGGATTTTATCTATTTCTGTGCAGTCACTCCTTGTAGTTATGGAATGGATTCTTGTTAAGGTTATGATGTCGTCATGATAATCATTTATCCTCTTTTCTCTAAAGTTGAACCGCTATCAATGTATTCACCTGTTGCAGGAAAAGAGTAGTTTCTGGTGTACAGCCAACGGGAATGGTTCACCTTGGAAATTATCTTGGTGCTATTAAGAATTGGGTTGCACTTCAGGTACTTCATCGTATTGCTTTGGCATTACTATTCTTTTGAAGTTTAATGAATATGCTTGGTCTAACTAGTCGCGAGTTAAGAAAACTAAAAGGGATATCAAGGAAAATCCGTTCAATTGCAAGGTTTTTCCAATTATGATATTTTCTTTTCTAATTGAGGTTCAAGATCTACTTAGTGCTACTTGCTTGCAGGATTTGTACGAGACATTCTTTTTCATCGTTGACCTGCACGCAGTAAGCTCTTTCTTATCTTATATCTATCTTACAACAGAAATACACTAATTTTGTATAGTTTGTACAGCATGGTAAATTGGTATTTGCATAATTGTTATCAATATTAATCTAACACAGTCCACAGCTGAATTGAGACACTTCCTTTTATCTTGCCTTCTTAAATGCTTCTTTCACATAGGCTGCAAGATCTGTGTAACACATGAGATTCTTTCATCAAAACTTTGGTATTAACTAAGGCCCCCTTTGACAAGGCTTCTCCATTAGCTTTTGGTGAAGCACTGCCAAATGATAAGAAAAACAAACCTTCTTTACCCATTAAACCCTCTGAATCCCCCTTTCATTTTGTACTAGAAAAAAAAACTTGACCATATGAGCAACCATGAGAAGTCATTTTGCCAAACATTTTTCCAAAAGGCCTCAACTTCAGAGCTAGAACCATTTTGGCAGGTGCCAGAGCCGTGCTAAACAGGCCCTAAATAATGTTCATGTTGTATGCTCAAACTCTTGTGACCTAAGAGCTGTTTGATGTTCATGTTCTATTTATTTCGTAAGTGATATTGTAACAATATTGCTCTCTGTGGTTCATTTTTCTAGTTTTAAAATTTGAGCTTATGTTAATCATTTTTTTTAAAATGTTTGCAGATTACTTTACCATATGATGCACCAGAGCTATCTAAAGCAACAAGAAGCACAGCTGCAATATATCTGGCATGTGGCATTGACAGCTCCAAGGTCTGCCTTGCTTACTTATACCATGTTATGCTTTGACAATTTCGTTTGTGTATGTTTTGATTGCTTACTGTTTTATGATGGTCTTGTATGTTTCCAGGCTTCTATTTTTGTACAGTCTCATGTCCGTGCTCATGTTGAGTTGATGTGGCTGTTGAGTTCTTCTACTCCTATTGGCTGGCTCAACAGAATGATCCAGTTCAAAGAGAAGTCACGCAAGGCGGTGCGTCATTCGCTGTATGACAGCTTTCACCATCATCTTTTGGCTGGGTAGAATTGTTTATCATACCACAGAAGGGACTAGAAAACCAACACTTAATTTGTGAATATAAATGCCCCTGCATTTTCAATTTCTGATCATGGTCAAATAGTTTCACCTTCTCTAATAATGAATGGTATGGAATTATATGTGCAGTTCAAAATGCTGTGCACCAATAAGAGGCACATATATCCGAATCCAATTGACAACTGGGACAAAGTAAAAAAAAAACAATACATAACATATTCTTTTTTCTTCCGTAGCTAATTCGTTGTGCTTGCCGACCAGCAATCATATTCTCTTATGACAGCATTTTGGGGAATAGTCGTGTTAGATGAAGATGCGTCAATTCCATCGCAGTTAACTTTTTTGCATTAGATTATCCATTCCTCTCTTTTTTTCTGTCTCAAGAGTACTTAGTTCAGACCACACGGTTGTTGTGCATCTTCCCTGAGTTCTGAAGTTCTACTCATCATCGGACCACATTTTACTGAGGCATCAATTTCGTATGAAGTGATGAGCTGGACTCGTATTCCATTCATGCGGATCGATCCAACTCTTTTATCATGGTGTGAAGTTTCAGATTCCAGTAGAGGTTGATTTTATTATTGATGTTTTTTCAAAAAAAAAACTTATCAGGGTGATGAAAATGTTGGGGTGGCACTTCTGACTTATCCTGTTCTAATGGCCTCTGACATCCTTTTGTACCAGGTGAATTTTTTTACTATCATTGAGAGCTCATATTGGTAGCATGTCTGCAACATTTCAATCTTGTTGTGTTTATTCTGCTTCTTTCCTTTCCTGGATATCACAATGACTCGTTGAGTGAATGCAGTCCGACTTGGTACCTGTTGGTGAAGATCAGACACAACATTTGGAATTAACTCGTGAAATTGCTGAACGTGTAAATAATCTCTATGGTGGAAGAAAGTGGAAGAAATTGGGAGGGTGAGATAGACTATTTATTTTTGTCCCATCTTTTGCAGTTATAGTAGTTTCTCACTCTATTATAATGTCAAGTATATTTTTGCCTGCAGGAAAGGTGGTTCTCTATTTAAGGTGTGCACAATATCATGCGCATACATGATATTTTAGCATCCTTTAAGTTAACTATGCTATGCTTAGAGTACCTCTTGCTTTGACTATTTAGGTTCCTGAAGCCCTTATTCCTCCAGCTGGGGCTCGTGTTATGTCCCTAACTGATGGTCTATCCAAGGTAATTAGCAGTACTGTCAATCTAGATGTGCAGTGAGTTATTGCAGAGCTAAATCCCGTATATTTCCTGTCTTACCTGGTCAACGTGTTGTTTGTTTGTTGGTGATAGATGTCCAAATCTGCGCCTTCAGATCAGTCTCGTATCAACCTTCTTGACCCAAAAGATGTAAGGAATTAGTAATGTCTCTGTTTTTGTGCAACTTATCTCTAATCTAAAACAATATGAACTGAATTCTCTTATATTTTCTCTGATGTTTTTTTGTAACTTTTCTCCATGATCTGTAATAGTTTGTGGTCAACATTAAGTGAAATTGTCAGATATCCTGGATTGTTTTTAGTTTATGACCAACTTCTGCTGTACATTGTAGAATGCATTATATTCCCAGTTTCCCACCCACTGTTATATTATACATCTATCTTATATCATACTGGTGACGAGTACTTTCCAAAATATGAAAAGATGAACGGGCATCATGTAGCCTAATTATTACTGTAGCGCAGAGCTAGGCCAGCAAATGTTTGGGGTCTTCTGCACAAGAGAAATGCCTGATGGGGGTCAATGAATGCTAACAACAGTGATTCTCTGCTGGATTACTAAAAATTCATTGGGATCATCTGACCCTAATAAATAGGCCTAGCTCCGCCCCATGTAGAAGCAGAAAAGTTGATGTTAGGTTTTAGGCTGCTTGCGTGCGCACTTAATGTATTACTCAGAAATATATGAATAGTGTAGCATATCTATTTTACCTATGACATTTTTAGCAATGGGGTTAGCTCTCATTACCTGCATGTATAAAGTTATCTCAACTGACCATTGTTGCGTTCATCTGCAATTGGATTTATGCTGATAGTTGTCTGCTTTCTGTCAGGTGATTGTCAATAAGATCAAGCGCTGCAAAACTGACTCATTTCCAGGGTTTTCTCTCTAACCACTCACCTCTACTTTCTCTCTACTGAATTCCTCCATCCGTAAGAAAGTCATGCCATTGAATTTTGTATATTCCAGCTTGGAGTTTGACAACCCAGAGAGGCCGGAATGCAGAAATCTTCTCTCAATCTACCAGATTATTACTGGGAAGTCTAAAGAGGTATCTAACTTTTGCATGCTCGCATACTACCCATCAACCTGAATATGAAGCAGGGTCCTGCATTCATCCATGTCCAACATAGTGTTTTTTATTTGCCAAGATAGATTGATCTCTCTCTTTTTCAGGAAGTTGTTAGCGAGTGCCAAGATATGAACTGGGGAACATTCAAGACTACCCTTACAGATGCTTTGATTGAGCATTTGCAACCTATTCAGGTTTGAGGATCGCACGATTTACTGTCTGATAATGTGCAGCTCATTTTTGCTTACAACGTCAAGTGAACTAAGTTGTTGTATATGACATAAAAAAATGCCACCTGACTCCTGTCCTCCTGTTAACTACATTTGTTTGCAACTTTGTAGGCCCGTTATGAGGAGATAGTGTCTGATCCAGGCTATTTGGATAATGTTCTTTTGGAAGGAGCAGGAAAAGCTTCCGAGATAGCAGACATCACCCTCAACAATGTATACCAAGCCATGGGTTTCTTGCGCAGATAGCATAAGGATCAATTCTACCAAAACTTGAGAGGGGGGGGGGGGGGGTCTGAGCCATGATTCACATTAGAGGCAACACTTGTTTTTACACCTTGGACCTGCCACTTTTCGAGTTGAACACGTTTATTCATCTCTCGATATATTTTACCACTGTTCAAATTTTACTGGAGAAATGTTACTAGCTTTTCGCGAAAATGAAACTGCTTTAGTCAAGCTTATTTTCATTTCTATCTTGCTGCGGATTTGGGTTTTGAATTTCTGTACGCTTGGAATGTAACTAACGTTGTTATTGCCCCTTGGAACAAGATATCTGATATCTCACTTATACAATACCTTACAACTGCAATTTTTTTTTTGAATACCTGCTTATGTATGCACTTCTCTTGTACTCTTTGAAACTTATGTGAAAGTGCTACTGTTTTTTTTTTCTTTTAAGTTGAACGATAAGGTTGCCTGAGCAGACAAAAATTTGGTTACTTGCTTTTTGATTGGACGGTAAGATTGCCTGAGCAGACAGACTCTACAATCTTACATCTAAGTTAATGGTTAATGGTCAATGGTGAGGCCGTGCTGTAGTAACAATCCGATTAGTACACTAAATCACAAACACTTTCCACGTTACAAGATTCACTGTACCATTCATTCAGTCTAGCTGCTGTATCCGCTTGTAAAGCCATGTTCTACACCCATGAGGTGGTTGTATCAACATTGCAGATTACTTTTCACGTTAGCCCTCCAGTTAGAACTAATGCTGCCTGATTTATGACTCTGGCTACCCTGTGAATCTCATTCTGTACAGCTTGCCAGGATTTTGATGTCTTTGTTCTCTGTGCTGTCTGGATGGCGTCATCAATACCTGGATATATTTCAGCTCCATAATCGTTGTGCAGTGAAGGCCCGTAAATCTGTGTGATTTACTTCCAATGAGTTTGGTATTAACATGATGATCTGATGAGTATTTTTTTTAGAAACCATTAAAGACCTTACCAGGTGTTTGTACCATGGTCTTCCAAACAACCCTTCCCGCTCTGTGAACGCCCTTTCAGTCATAATCAACCGGTCGTTGATGTCTCTGATCTTCAATGGACAGCTTCTCCATGGTGCCCAAATTTTCCATGTCTGTAGAGCCTAATAAAAAATAAAGTAGGAAGTTAAACAGAGTTTAAACTATGGATCAGGCACAAAATACTGCAACTAGGAGTATACATACCTTCAATTCAGAATCCACTTTCAGAACTGCCCTTCTGAATTCTTTGATAGACTTGTGCAGGGGAGATAAACTGACAGGCATTCCCAGTACTCTCTTATTTATACCCATTGCTCCATTCTGCTAACCAGGAGTAACAGTCATGTTCCTCTAAAGCTGAACTTGTCATTAAAAACAGAAGATGTACATTCTTGAAACAAGTAGATCCAGTATCTGTTTGAGAGATCATTATGACAAGTTACCTCAAGCTCTGCGGCATAGTAGTTGTAGTTGAAGGGTAGGATCTCCTCATCTGACAGCCGCAGAGCAACAAGCCCCCATATGCTTGCCGCTGTGATAAAACATAAAGTTAACTTGTGATACTGCTGGTGAGACTTATGCGTGGTTCATTTTCGGTGATCAATTCACAAAGGAAATTTTCACTCCGCACTTTCATGCACACTTCATTCTACAAAAACGACGGAACTTTTCAATACATTGTGGAAGTAACACAGAGCTCTAACAAGTAAACAGGATAGATTAATTAGGCTCAGTTGGTTGAGGGTGTGGATGTACACCCAGATCACCAAGTTAGTTCCTCATCGAGGTGAATCTGGGTGCGTAGCATAATATAAAGATAGATATTTCCTCCTAGGTTGGTCTTTTTTTTAAAAAAAAACAAGTGTAATGAAATTATAAACAAAACTGCATGCAGAAGTAATAAGCTCTGAGTACCAACAAAGTAGAAAATGGTAGGGTATGTCAAGTTTCCCAGCAGATAAGGAAGCATGTGCGTGAAATGGCATGACATGAACCCAGACACTATCCATAACAGATATTTAAGTGATACTATGGTTGGTGTGGAATGGGGATACCTGCGACATGCCTCTGGAACAAGGGATCTCCAAACTTCTCCATCCATATGAAGTCATCGTACAAACTATGGTAGACTGCATAGTCTGCAAACAGAAAGCACAAAATAAATGAAAATGGATAAAGTTCCATTTTCCTTAAAACCCCCCAAAGAAGTAATATTATCCATGCACCGGAGGTGGTTCAGAATTTTATATTTTCTCTCTAATACAAAGATACACAGATCTCTTGCGTGTTCGAGAAGAAAAGGTTCAGAATTTTATGACAAAAGGCAGTGTGTCCTACTAAAGTTCTTTTATTTGATTCAATCTAAAAGAACTAACCCCTCCATTTCACGATGTAAGTTCGGTCTTAGGTATGTTCAGTCCACAAACATCGTGGAATAGAGGGAATAGTAACAATCAAGGAAGAATTTAAATAACAGTATAGCAGAGTAAGCAGACCAGTTCAAGACCGGGAATTAATGAAAGCAAGTATACGGCAGAAGTAGGACAAACCTGACCCAATAGACATGTCTGCTGAGGGAATACCAATGTGTTGAACAAATGCAGAATAATCAGACCCTCCACCACCTAATCTTCCGATCTTAATACATACGTGTGTCATTAGAATTCCTAAAAGTTATAGAAAATCTTTGGTTTGCATATAATGCAGTAAAAGCAACACATACCTAGACTTAGAACAAAGAGGAAACAAAACTATGTCTACACGATCTATAACATTTTTCCTATACATGCTGACTACTCAAAATACTGATTACTGAAAGAATAAAGGTTGCATAGGGTTAAAAAGCAGCGGCGATATGGTTAATTGCTTACCAAGGGAGAGGTGTTAGAAGCCATCCACAAGTCATACAGACTCTCAGTTCTGTTATCCGGATTTTGTACCTTCCTCAGTAATAATGAAAACAAGAATATTTAGAGTCAGGATAATTGGTTGCTAAGACAGTCACCATTTGATCTCTGATCATAGATACCAGATATTCATACTAACTACAATTATATTACCAAAGAAAAACAATTATATTGCAGATCAAACTGCTACATGTCAGGAGTAATCTATATATCTTATATAAGTGCAACCCACTAAG